>NW_026652290.1:33507033-33904667 GCF_009828535.3 Hylobates moloch | reverse complement strand
GATGCCTGGATTATTTGTGTTTGTATGTGGGGGGATTATCAGTTGGCTGGTGACAGTTTCCTGCTACTAATTACTGTCTCAAAAAGTGGCAGGGGATCAAACACTCCAAAAGCAAGATGCTCCTATCTGGCAGCTGGGCCCTGACATATAATTGGCTTCACCTAACAACTCACCACAGCAAGTAAACTTCTGGTTACCTACAGGTGAAGTTTATCTCAGAAAACCTTCCAGGAAATGACATTGCTCAAATCCTAAGACAGTGTGTGTATATTTGATGAAATGTTTTTATGCTCATGGTGATACCCACTAAGTTATTCAGAATAAAATGATCACAGTTCTGTCTATAGTGTAGAATTTGCAGCTTCAAACTTGTCCCAGAACTGGGATTGTTTTCTGGAAGAACGTTGCCCCTGCCTCATGGCACAGTGGCTCCCAGGACTGACCTGGCCTGGCTTCTTTGCTTTCCTAAGATGCGTTTGTCCCCAGCTCTGTCAGTGGTAACCTCATAGGGCTCTGCCCTCCTCAGCACCGGCCAGCTAGTTTTTAAAGTATCATATCAGAGTCCCTGCTACTCACGTGGTCACAGTTCCATAGGCAGAAAAAACAGGAATATAAATATTTGTGATTTAAAGTCTCTCTTAGGAAACACACCTTCCTTGGCTTGCAAATGTGCCTAAAATATGAGAATGGAATTGGGCGATACGGAGGACACCAGCAAGCCGATGTGGGGGTAAGGGGGTGTGAGGGGTGGTGCTTTGGTTGTTGGGAAGGAAAGCTGACTCACACCGAGACTCGCGAAGGAAGGAGGCAGTCCTGCAGAGTTGGGCAGAAGGTGTCTCAGATGGACCAAAGGTCTTGTACGAAGGTCCTGTGGGGCCAAGAGCCAGGTGTGCTGAGGAAACTGAGAGGAAACTGTGGCCACAAAGCAGGAAGCTGGCCTGGGAAGCAGCTGAGCCCAGCCCAGGAACGGCAGTGGACACCACATTCAACGTGGGAGCTGGGCAAAAGGATATGGATTCTATTCCAAGTATATCATGATTTGAAGATGATGGAAATTTGTTTTAGAAGTAAAATGGGCCACTATCCTTAGCAAAAGGAGGAAAGCGAGAGACCAGGTCTGGGGGAGTATTTGCACAGAGGGAGGGCCTTTAGGGTGTCACCTAGACACTGGGAGATGAAATGCTAAGTGAACCATTGTCAAGCTTGGGTGATCTGTCCTCCCCCATCATAAATTCAGATGGGACGGCTCCAAGTCAAAGGCGGAGGAAAGAGCTGGGCTTTGAGCTGATTGTACCCTATTGGAGAAGGAGATTCTGCATTTTGTTATTTAACTAAACTTTGAACATTGACCCCCTGCTGCTGATTAAACAAAAGCCTGGCTTTCCTTTGGCTACCTGCCATAGCTTGGGCTGCTATAACAAAAATACTGTAGGCTGGGAGGCCTCAACAACACATTTGTTTCTCCCAGTTCTGGAGGCTGGGAAGTCCAAGATCAAGATGCCCAGCAGACCCAGTGTCTGGTCATCTCCCATGGCAGATGGGGTGAGGCCGCTGTCTGGGGTGTCATTTACAAGGGCACTAATCCCATTCATGAGGCTCCATCTCTAGCCTCCATGACCTAATCACCTCCTAAAGACCCCACCTCCAAATACCATCACCTGGGAGCTTAGGATTTCAATATATGAATTTTAGGGGAGACACAGACCCCCAGACCACAGCCCTTCCCATTTGTCCAGGATTCCCCCCATGGACACCTTATTAAAAATGCAAGCTGGATTTGGAACACAGCTGTCAATAATGACTCTGGTCACATAAAGGAAGGACCATAATTAACCGCCTCTGTGGATGAAGGAAAGCTCCAGGCCAGGAGCTGCGTGCAGGGCAAAGGTGTGTCCTCCCCTGTGGCCTAAGCTCTCTCTGCTCCCCAGCCAGGGTTTCAGACGGCCCCCACCACCTCCATTATGTAAGCAGTGAAAACATAATTGAAATTGATCCTCACTGAGAATGGCTTTACAAGCTTGAATAGTGCAAAGATTCAAATACTAAATCTTTTCTCTGACCTGTAATATTGTCATTTAGCTCAACAGTACACATCACTATGTTTTTCTAATAAAGGAAACCACAAGAGAATTATAAAACCTATTTGCACTATACCAGAAAAATTAAGAGGGGAGAAAACTGAGTTTAGAAATATGAAATATTGATGTCTTCATTTGAAAATCAACAAATTCATCCTTCCAATAGGCGAGTACATATTTCTATCATAAATCAGGGCTTTGGGGGAAGGGGATTATGGGATCATCGGATTATCGTGCTATTAACCAGTGGATAGCTAAAAGCAGGGAAGTATGAGTCCATAGTATAAACATAAAAAATTATCTGTGCATTGGGTTATATATATACATGTATATATACGTATATATACGTATATATACGTATATATACGTATATACGTATATACGTATATACACATATATACATATATACATATATACACGTATATATATATGTATATATGTGTATATATATATATATATATTTTTTTGAGACAGAATCTCACTCTGTCACCCAGGCTGGAGTGCAGTGGTACAATCTTGGCTCACTGCAAGCTCTACCTCCCCGGTTCACGCCATTCTCTTGCCTCAGCCTCCCGAGTAGCTGGGACTACAGGTGCCCGCCACCACGCCCAGCTAATTTTTTGTATTTTTAGTAGAGGCAAGGTTTCACCATGTTAGCCAGGATGGTCTCGATCTCCTGAGCTCATGATCCTCCCACCTCGGCCTCCCAAAGTGCTGGGATTACAGGCGTGAGCCACCGTGCCCGGCTGCATTGGGTTTTATTTAATAAATTTATTAATCAATGGATTTTTTTCTAGAGACAAAGTCTCGCTCTGGAATGCAGTGGTGAGATTGCGGCTCACTGCAGCCTCAAACTCCTATGCTCAAGTGATCCTCCCACCCTGGCTTCCCAAATTGCTGGGATTACAGGTGTGCCTGGCCAAATTAATGGATTTTAAAATCACACCTATTAGAACATTTTGCAGGTAATCTGTAAGGCAGAGGAATGATCGATTTACAAGGGCTAATGTGTTCTTGCGGGGGGGCATGTTAATTCTCCCTCACTCTTCATCTACTATGGATATGAACCCATTGTCCAAAGATCCCCAAAGCTGTGGTCGGCACATCTTTGGGGATGTTAGGCAGAGAGTTCCCTGCTGCCTAACAGTGGGGATAGGTGTCAGGCTCCAGGTGTTGAACAGATTTGAACCCCAGGAAGGTCTGAGTCTGGGTCTTGGTTCCATCCTAAGCCACATAGTTTAGGGATCTTTACACCCCAGGTGCAGGGATGTAGGTTTAAGTCCAGCACAGTTTCTCACAATCCCAAACTGGGCTGGACACTGAAGAGCTCTCCTCTACTCATGCCTTCAAGGGGGCTGGTAATTTCCAACCACACTCCTTAGGAGCAGCTAAAAGTACACAAGAAAGGCTCCAGACAGGTGAGCGGCCACCAGGACACTGGCCTCATTAAGCAGGCCCATTAACTGTATGCACCATGGGCTTCAACAATGAAATACATACCCCAGACGGGATCTAGGGGATTCACTGACTGGGAGAGAGAGTGTGGAAACTTCTACTTCCATTCCCCCCTCCGCCCATGGAGCCCAAGCCTGCTGTGCTGTTGTCCTGTGCCTCTGACTCAGTGATCTTACCAGCAACATCCACCTGCGCAGGCCAACAGTGTGGCTGTAACGCAGGAACCCTGAAGTCTCGGTGGCATAATACAATCATAGCTCGTTTCTTGCTCATGTCACATCTGATGCGGGCTAGGGGGCTTTTCCTGATGGTTCTCCTGCCAGCAGTGACTCAGAAACCCAAACTCCTTCCAGCCTGTGGCCCCACCATCTGCCTCTTCTCAGGGCAGACAGGAGCAAAGGCTTGGATGAGCACATGGGATGTTCAGGACCAGGCCCGGCAGTGGCACATCACTTCAGCTGGCTAGCATCTACTCACATGTCTCCAGGGTGACTGCTGTAAGGGTGAGGAGTGCAGTGTTTTTGTGTGTCCAGGAGCAGAAAATGGGATTCAAGTGTATCACTAGTCTCTGTTGCCAGAAACTTTCCTAAACTCCTCATTCTGTTTAAACAAAACCTCTAGCCAGTGGGTCTGAAGCATAAGATGTCCTATTATGGCCAGGCGTGGTGGCTCACACCTGTAATCCCAGCACTTTGGGAGGCCGAGGTGGGTGGATCACGAGGTCAGGAGATCAAGACCATCCTGGCTAACATGGTGAAATCCCGTCTCTACTAAAAATACAAAAAATTAGCCAGACGTGGCGGCGTGCGCCTATAGTTCCAGCTACTAGGGAGGCTGAAGCAGGAGAATGGTGTGAACTCAGGAGGCGGAGCCTGCAGTGAGCCAAGATTGCGCCACTGCACTCCAGCCTGGGAGACAGAGCAAGACACCATCTCAAAAAAAAAAAAAAAAAAAGATGTCCTAGTATGAGCATAAAAGATGATGGTCACTAAGGGTTTAGAAATGTCCAGAGAACACCTGAATTTCCAACCTTTGGCGTATCTGTCTAACAGACAGAAAGAGGCAGGATGGCTGGCTGGATATCTGGCCCTGGAGCCTGAAGACCTGGTGTTAAGACACTGCTCTGTGGCTGGGCACGGTGGCTCACGCCTGTAATCCCAGCACTTTGGGAGGCCGAGGTGGGTGGATAACGAGGTCAGGAGTTCAAGACCAGCCTGGCCAAGACGGTGAATCCCCATCTCTACTAAAAATACAAAAAATTAGGCGGGCATGGTGGCAGGTGCCTGTAATCCCAGCTACTTGGGAGGCTGAGGCAGGAGAATCACTTGAACTCGGAGGGCGGAGGTTGCAGTAAGCCGAGATCGTGCCACTGCACTCCAGCCTGGGCGACAGAGTTAGACTCCATCTCAAAAAGCAAGAACAACAACAACAAAAACAAGACACTGCTCTGAACTTCCTGGCATGAGCAAGCTGGCTAAGTCCTCAGCCTCGGCAAGTCTCAGTGTGCATCTCTGAATGATGGTGATTGTCTCTTATGGGGTCATTCTGAATTGCGGTGAGATGGTCGTATCCACTCTTCAGTCTGCTGGAACTGTTGCTCTCCCTACACTCTGGGATTGTTCTTGCCTAGTTCACCAGGGACCTCCTAATTGCTAAAGCCAGTAGATACCTTTCAGTCTTTATGCTCCTGGAGCTTTTTACTGCCATGCAACAAGACCATGATCTCTTCTTCCTCTGTGAAACCTGACTCCTGGTTTATTCTTGGTCTCCTGTGGGCCATTCATCTCCACCTGCCCCTCAGATAACGCTGTTTCCAGGGTCCCACTGCTAGGGTCTCCATATTCTCCCAGGCTCATTGTTTCAGCAGCCTGGTGATTCCTGCACTTAAACTTTGAGCCCAGGCTTCGTCTTTTAAGCTTTGATTCTTGTATTCATGGTGTGGAAAACATCTCGTTGGGAAGTCTCAGAGATGCTGGAAATAACACTCTCAACACATCCAATCCTCCTTGTTTCCTGAATCAGCCAGGACCACCACTAATCCTCCTAAGGAGAGATCACAGAATAATTTTCAGCGTCTTCTCTCTCACTGTTTATCCTGCTTCTGACTTTCTCTTCCTCAACCCAGCCTCTACAGTGATTTATCTAAAACGCAAACTCCGAGCCCCAGCCACTGACCTTACTAATGAAGGCATCCTCTCACTGGCCCCTGCCAAGTGTTCCTGGAATGCAGACCATGGAGCTCCATAAGAAATTCAAAGATCTGGATTTTTTTTTTTTTTTAAGTAACATCTTCCCATTTTTAAATACTGGCAACTTATCTGTGTGGCCCAAATAAACACAAAAAATGGCTCCAGCCTGGCTCAGGCCCCCAGGTGGCCAGTTGGTGTCCTCTAGCCTGAAGGCTGAAAGCTAGGCCTGTGCCTCCTCCACCAGAGCCTGGTTCCCTGCTAGCCTCACTGTCCCCAAGCTTGCTTTGATCTTCAGACTCTAACGGCGGCAAAAAGTTTATGGTCTCAAGCCGTTCTGTTTTTCCGAGATGTGATTTTGCAAATAAATGTATCCATTTTAGTGCTTATTGTCAAGCTGACTATAGAGTTTGAAATTCTTATTATTGTAAGTATGTGAAATATGTGGTTGATTGGAGATGGCTGGGTGCTGACAAGCTGCATTCTCCTGGCTTGGCTTCTAACTTGCTGAACCTCCAGAAGCCCTGGGTTCCTCATCTGAAATGTGGGGAAAGTAACAGTACCTACTTCATAGGATTGATGACAGCATTAAATGAGGTAACATAAACGTGGGGCTTAGGCTGGAGCTTTGCGTAAGTGTTACGTAATGTTAGCTCCCATTCCTATAATTAGCAATTACGCTATCTCTTTAATTCATTAACATTACCTTTGGCTATAAGTGAAGTGACTTGTGGATTCAGCAGCTACACAGCAGCTCAGAACTAAATATCTGCTCCATTTTCGGTAATTACTCAGATGACTTTCCCACACATCCAACTGAGCAAGGTGACCCTGGTCTTGATCAGAGATTAAGTACTTGCTTTATTGAGAGACCAGGGTGCTAAATTGGGCTTTTAAATCTTTCAGCACAAAAGCTTGCCACAGTCTTGGATATGGCGATGCCACATGGAGATTCTTGGTAGGCTGAGGGCGAAAAGCACAGGCTGTGTTATGTACACTTTTTGGTTTCCACATTTCATCAATATGTGTGAAATCCCTGAAATTAAGGATTTTAGGCTTCCTAGAAGGCAAAGATTAAATAGTTTTTTAAAAAAATTACAAAATTTCCCTTTTTATTATTACAAAAACGTGGCAGGGGGAGGCATGGGGAGAAATGGAGTAAGACTGGATTTCTGACTTTCCATCAGTGGCAGAGGTCAAGGGCTTGAACCCAGGGCTGTAAGAGGTGGCTCCACAGCCCTGGGGTCCATCACAGCAATGTTTAGTTCAGTCCCATCTTACGTGCCTTTGTCCAGGCTGCTTGCTGCCTGGTAAATAACGACCTGCTCTCAAAGGCCGTCTTTAGGTTTTAGACAAATCTGTGCTTCCTTTATCAAAACTTGGTCTGGGAACAGCTACAGTGCAGAAATGCAGCAACGTATCTGCAGGGCAAGCACCTGAATCCAGAGTGTGTATCCTGGGGAAAAGTTCGACCTATTAGGAATTAGAGTCAGGGCCGTAACGGTGTTCCAGATGAGGAGGCAAATAATACATTTGGATGTAGATGGCTCAAGAGCCACAGGAGAAATGCAAATAAAGTCCTAGGCCAGGCACGGTGGCTCATGTCTGTAATCCCAGCACTTTAGGAGGCTGAGGTGAGAGGATCACTTGAGCCTAGGAGCTTGAGCTCAGCCTGGGCAACATAGCAAGACCCCCTCTCTACAAAAAATTTAAAAATTAGCCAGGCATAATGGTGTCCACCTGTAGTCCCAGCTATCGGGAGGCTGAGGTGGGAGGACTGCTTGAATCTGGGAGACAGAGGCTGCAGGCTGCAGTGAGCAACGGTCACGCCACTGCACTTCAGCCTGGGTGACAGAGCAAGACCCTGTCTCAAAAACAAACAAACAAAAACCCAAAATAAACAAAACATAAATAAAAAGTAAAGCCTTAAAGCATGCAACAGGTCAAGTTTCTTCCAGTTGGAAACTGGGGACAGCTTTTGGGAAAGGAGCACAGGAGTTAGGCCTTGGAGAGATAATAATAACATATAATAAAAAATAATAATGTCCAGCACCACTGGGCGTTTCCCATGAGCCAGGCACTGAGCACTTTATGTGACTTATCTCATACAACCCTTACTGCAACCCTATGAGATAGTCTTATCCATCACCTCATTGAGAAAACGGAAGCACACAGGATAAGGTATGTCCCAGGTCATGTGCCTAGTCAGGAGCAGAGCCAGGACTCAAGCTGACGACCAGACTGTTGGGTCAGAGTGCTGAATTCCCTCAGTGCCCTGCCCTGAGGCCTAAGCGAGGGACTGGGTCCGATGTGCTGTGAGCCTCTGAGTTTAGCTCCTTCCAAGGGGAAGTAAAGAGCAGATCAGAGAACCCTCACCCCATTGTAGGTTTCCTGTTTGGTTCTGATAACTTTCTCCTTATCAGCAAGGGTGCTCAGAGTTTCATTGCTACATGAGTGGCTCGTATAAGAAAATCCTAAAGGAATCAACTGTGCTGCGGGTGCAAAAGTAAAGGCACTCACAGCAAGCCCAGGAACCATTCACTCCCGAGGCTGAGCTCCAGGCCACACAGTCTTTGGCACCATGGGACAATCACAGAAAGAATCAGGACCCTCAGCTGAGAAAGCTCCTCCCAATCAGCTATGTGGCCAATGCTGAGGCCAAGGAAATGGCTCGTCCAGGACGCGTGGGGTCACAGTAGGGGCAGGGCAGCTTTCACACAAGAACAGGCAAGTCCGGGCCTGGCTCTCAGACGGGTGGCAGGCAGTAACTGCAGGAGCTGGGCCAGCCCCATGGCTGGCTGGTGGCAAAGTGATGGGCAAGAAAGAGGAGCTGGACAAGGAGGGAGAGGGGGACCCTCCCACTGTGCCTATAAAAGTGGGCATACCAAAGAGCACAGCAGCTACTGACTGCCACGTTGTGGCCCTGCTGCAGGAAGATCCCTCATGTCCCCTGGCCTCCCTTTTAGAAAGGAGACACACAGAATTGGTCCTAAATTCTCCATGCTACTGTCTTTAGGAGGGCTTATTTTTAAAATTTGCCATTGAAGTTTTTTTTTTTTTTTTTGAGAGAGACAGAGTCTTGCTCTGTCGCCCAGACTAGAGTGCAGAGGCACAATCTCGGCTCACTGCAAGCTCCGCCTCCTGGGTTCACGCCATTCTCCTGCCTCAGCCCATGAGTAGCTGGGACTATAGGCGCCCGCTACCATGCCTGGCTAATTTTTTTTGTATTTTTAGTAGAGAGGCGGTTTCACTATGTTAGCCAGGATGGTCTCGATCTCCTGACCTCATGATCCGCCTGCCTCGGCCTCCCAAAGTGCTGGGATTACAGGCGTGAGCCACTGCACCCAGCCCGCTGAAGCCTTTAACGGAGCCCAAAAAGCTATTTTCCATCCAAGAGCAGTGAGGTGGTGGCTGCCATCTGCTGCCCCTTGTGTTCCGTGGCTGCACTACACCATTGCTGTCCCCCAACTCTTTCTGCTCCTGCCTCCAGGCGATGCTTCCAAGAGGCCAACCCAGGCAGAAGGCCCCCAGAGGAGGACCCAGGTTTCTGGCCCTGGCCCTGTGCTTGCTCCTGGAATGGTGCCTGGGGCCAGCTATCCACCCCTGGGTTCCTCACGCTTGTTAGTTGGGATTCCACTTCCCAGCTTGCTAGGCTCTTAGGTTTAATGCAAAGGGCACCACACTCGCCTCCTCCTCACTCACCATGTCTCCCTTGAACCACTGCTTTGGCTTCTCCCAATATCTCCTTGCTTCCATCCTCCACTGTCAGCTGGAGTGGCCTTTCTATGATGTTTTTCCTATCAGGTCACCTCCACATTTAAGACTTGGCTCCCCACTGCCCTTGGAATAAAGTCCCAGGTCACTGCCTTAATTACCACACCTCAGTGCACCAAGCCCTTCACAACCTGGCCCAGCCATCTCTCTAACCTCACATGGAGCTAGGTTCCCTCTGCTCCCTGCCACCTTCCAGCAAGTGGGAGAGTCCCTCAAGCACCAGGCACTGATCAGGTTCTAAAGCCAGACCTGCCACTGGGGTTTTGGGTGTTTTTGTTTGTTTGTTTTGGTGGGATAAATAACAATCCTTCATTTCAGTTATACCAAGACACTCACAGTTTGCAGAAGGCTGTGTCATGCTGTTCTCCACTTCTAGGCTCCTCTGATCAGAACACCCTTACCCATTTTTACCTGTGAAGTTCATGCCTCATAATACCCCTTTACTAAAGGCTTTTAAGATTCCAGCAAAGTGGCTGGGAGCGGTGGCTCACGCCTGTAATCCCAGCACTTTGGGAGGCAGAGGTGGGCAGATCATGAGGTCAGGAGTTCGAGACCATCCTGGCCAATATGGTGAAACCCCATTTCTACGAAAAATACAAAAATTAGCTGGGCATGGTGATGCTTGCCTGTAGTCCTAGCTACTCGGGAGGCTGAGGCAGAAGAATCGCTTGAACTTGGGAGGTGGAGGTTGCAGTGAGCTGAGATCATGCCACTGCACTCCAGCCTGGGTGACAGAGTGAGTCTCCCTCTCAAAAAAAAAAAAAAAAAAAAAAAAAAGATGCCAGCAAAGTACACGTGCACTTTTCTGTCTTCTTCACCAGCTGTCAGCTCCTTTCAGGCAAAGAACAAGACTTTCTGAGCTTAACACAGCACTTGGCACATAGTAGGCCCTCAATACATTCCTGAAAGGATGCATGAGTGAATGATGGACGGCCATCCCTTTTAATTCCTTTTTTTCTTGAGACAGAGTCTCTCTCTTGTTGCCCAGACTGGAGTGCAATGGCATGATTTTGGCCCACTGTAACCTCTGTCTCCTGGGTTCACGTGATTCTCCTGCCTCAGCCTCCCAAGTAGCTGGGATTACAGGTGTGGGCCACTAGGTCTGGCTAATTTTTGTATTTTTAGTAGAGACGGGGTTTCATAATGTTGCTCAGGCTGGTCTTGAACTCCTGACTTCAAGTGATCTGCCCACCTCGGCCTCCCAAAGTGCTGGGATTACAGGAATGAGCCACTGTGCCCAGCCAATTCTCTCATTTTGAACTAGGGCTTATATCAAATACCCATGTCTCCTTAAGGTGCAACTCCAGCAACTCTATTCTGCAGGTGGGAATAAAATGTGCTAGCTCTCAGGGTGTGAGATATTATATGAAGAGACACCAGCAGAGTCGTTTGTTTAGGTCTTAGTTTGCCTGCACTGGAATGGTCTTCCCTTACCACCTCACGGAGTGGTGAGGTCTCCCAGGTTCCCCGAGGTGCAGACATTCTAGGCTCTTCTAGCTGACATTAAAGAGGGATGACAGGCATTGAGGGAAGTGAAGCACTTTAAGAACAAAGAGTGAATGGGAGATAAGCTTTCTTTATTTTGTGTATTCTGAGAAGAATGTTGACATCTGCATATGTTTGTAAAAGAACGTAAAATCATTTTGGCAATAAGGGTGTAAGCCCAAGAGACTTGGTCTTGTATCTCAGGAGCTCATGGCAACTTTGTAAACCAAGTTTCCTGAACTGAAGGGATGACCTTAGGACTCCTGATGGCCCACCCTCAAGTGCTGTGGGTGTGAGGGAGTAGGGGAGCCTGAACTCAGGGAGGTTGCTCCCAGCAGGAGCCAAGGCAGCTTGTTCCTCATAGTCCAGAGGTTCTCAGAATGGTATCAGACTAAAAGCATCAGCAACACTCAAAAGTGTGTTAGAAATGCACATCCTCAGACTCTATGCCACCTCCTGAGGCAGACATTCTGGGATGGGGCCCAGCAAGTTGTGTTTTAAAGCATGCTTCAGGTGTTCCTGTGCCCATTCAGGTTCGGAAAGCGCTGCCAGAGTCCAACCATTGGGTATCATCTTTGGGAACAGAGCTGGGGGCACAGGAGTGGGTTCCACCACTGCAAAGGCACAGTGAGAAGTGAGGAGAGGGTGGAGCAAAGGGTCTTTCCTGGGCCTTTTCTCTCTCCACTCTCTCAGGTTAATTCACACTCTTGGTTCTAGCTCTTACCTCCTGGAAAGAATCTCATTTCTGATTTCTGCCCTTACTTCTTCCTTGAGCTTTCTTCATTCCCCACTAGTCATTTAAATCTGCGGAGCCTATCACTGCTTCAAATCAGAAGTATCTAAAACAAAACTCACCATCTTCTCCCAGTTTTATTCATCTGACTCCCTGTTTCCATGATTCCCTCCCTCTCCTAATTATTGAACAAGGGCTCCTACAGCCATGCTCTATGCTGGGAGAGTCTCTATTGTCCATGCTATCACTAATTCTCACATATGTCCAGAGCCCGTTGGTTATTTTCTCTTCTCCCTCTTCCACAGGCCCAGTCTGATGAGTTTTCATATAATCTCTCGCATCTGATCTTTGTTTTCCAGACCCCTGGCCTCTACACTAATCAAGACCCTCTTTATCCTAATCCAACTCAAGACATAAGTATTTGGTACCTAGAACCCAGAATACCCTGTGTGCCAGGCCCCACGGTAACAAAACAGAGGATTAACATGGGTCTTGCCCAGGAGGAATTTGGTTCCTGAATCACTGCAGCAATCTATCAATTAACCTTCCTCCAGACTAATCTTTCTAAAATACTGGGAATTCATTCCCCTGTCCTAAGCTTTCTATAATGCATCTCCACGTTGCACAGAGGGTCAAGTCCAAATTCCTGATCTCCACAAGTAGACCTTCCACAGCCTGGATCTCCCTCTCCAAGCTGACTTTCCAGAACTCCCCAAACTGCCCTCCAAGTCTCAGGGTCATTCCTGCCTCTGGTTCTTTGACCTCCCATCCTTCTGCCTGGTATGCCATCTTCCCTTCCACCCGGTCTGCAGAAGCAGTTTGCCTTTCCCCACCTCTCTGAAGCCTTCCTGGGCAGTCGCAGTCTGCAACACTCTCTTCCCGCTCGTTTGGCACGTAGTACATAGTGGTCTTTGCTATTAGTTGCCTTTTAATATGTATTCCTGTTCCCCAAATTAAACTGCGGGCACACAGCTCTTACAACCAGCGTTTTGTTCTACCTCGAGGATCCCAGCTTCCATCTGGCAATGTTAGCTGGAGCATGGGGCACTGGGCCACAAACCTTTGCTTACCCTTCCATGCTCTGGCTTTTGGCCATTATCCCTGTATTTTCCTGGAAATCAGCTGTAACCACTTCACATTTCAACAGCTGACCTCGTGCTCAACCACAGCCCAATTCAGCCTGGGGAATGGTGCCCACTGCCTCTATCCAATTCCCAGGGCTTCGGAGTCGTGGAGCTGCCCATGTGTTCAGCTGAAAAGAAGAAAGGAAGCACAGAGGTCACATGACTCAATAGGTCACGTGAGAGGTTCCTATGGCCAGCCTGGAAGTGGCAGGCGTTGCTTCCGTGGGTTCCATTGGCCCATCGGCAGTCACGTGGCTGTCCGTAGCGGAAACGTGGGTGGAGTTGGGGGGCACACAATGTGAACGCGTGTGGAGTGACACTACTGGCTGAAACACTTAGCAATTATTTGGGGGTAATGTTCGTTTTCGTTTTCATTTTTTTTAATTTTTAGACAGAGTCTTGCACTGTTATCTAGGCTGGAGTGCAATGGCGAGATCTCAGCTCACTGCAACCTCCGCCTCCTGGGTTCCAGCAATTCTCCTGCCTCAGCCTCCCAGGTAGCTGGGATTACAGGCGCCTGCCACCATGCCCGTCTAACTTTTTGTATTTTTATTAGAGACGGGGTTTCACTATGTTGGCCAGGCTGGTCTCGAACTCCTGACCTCGTGATCTGCCCGCCTTGGCCTCCCAAAGTGCTGGGATTACAGGCATGAGCCACCACGCTGGGCCTATTTGGGGGTAATTTTCTTAAGGCCAAACACACACAGGATAATTTCACGTATATTTTCAGGTTAAAATACACTTGCGAGTCGTGGCAGCCCAAGGGAGTGACCTCAGTGGGATGTGGGGTTCTGCTTTTGGCCTAGCTGTGTGTACCCTGGGAACAAAGACTAAATCCCCAAAGTCCACAGAGCTTTTGGTGGGCGGCTAAGTGAGAGCGGAGGCCCCTCGGGCTGCGCAGAGGCCCAACAGCCCCGGCTGGAAGGTATTTTCTAGCGCATCCCAGGCACTGCCCGTCCTCCAAGCACTGGGTGGATTTGCTCCTAAACCTTCTTAGGGCAGCTATTGCAATTATTTGAAACTTTAAATTTAATTGATGTTACACAAACATGAGTAAAATGGGTTCTGAGTGAAAAACACATTTTTAAATAATAAAATAAATTTGATTACTTTGGAAAACTTGGCTAGGATGAATTGATTAAAAATGATGGTTAAATTGGTTGGTTGTGAGACAATATTAGGGGAAAGCGCTGGGGAGTTACAAAAATATAGAAGACTCTGTACTTTGATTGCTTCAAGGTGTCTTAAAGTCTAACTGCACTGTAAAGAAGCCCGACCTGGAAATCAGCTTTGATGCATTGCATATGTGGATTTTGCAGAAGGAACCAGAGAGACTCAGGAAAGGGCCTTGGCCCAAGTTCAAAAGATTGGCAAATATGTATTTTAAGTTAAAGGGGTTATGTATGTATTTTTTTAGAATGATTCCCCGCTTTTACTATTTTGATCAAACCACCAGCTAGCTATCTTTCTAGCAGATCAGATAGACACATACCATATTGAGAACACAGCTCCATCAGTAGTGTGCTAAAGTTGCTGGGTGTATGGCTGTTTGACTTAGCTCTGCAATTTCTGGGAACACGCCTCCTGGCAAAACAACATGTACCTATAGCTTTTAGTACTTTAAGGGTGAGGTTGTGACCACTTGCAAACTAACTCATCCCATATTTACTGCCACCTCTAATTTAGTAAAGGCATACTGCTGCCCAGGAGGTCCGAGAGTAGCCTGCCTGGGGCTCTTCCACAGATACCAGGAGCAGATGGCAGAGCTCCCCTCTGACTCCCTCTCACATAGCACAGCCTTGGTGTGGGGGACAGGAGAGGCAGGGAAGAAGGAGAGTAATCTTCAGAAGCATGGGCCCTTCACCCACTACTTTGTGGGTGGAAAGATAAATCCCTGTTAGTAACAGATATTTTATTGGAATGAATATGGGTAGAAATGGACATCTTTTCTGTGCTGTCTTAGAGATAAAGATCGGTACTCTTATCTGTTGGAAATAGCAAAAACAAAATAAAACAAAAAACAGCCTTCTTGCATTCTCACATAATCAAGAAACCACAAGAAGAAATCAAACTGTTAGCAGCTTGCCGGGAGAACCGCGTTGGGGCCAGAATTATTAATACATTTCAGGGTAAGCCGACCATAGCAGGATGACCACTTCTTCTATGTTTAAACACCATGCTTTTAAAGAGTCAATTTTTGTGAAATGGTAAATTATGCAGGAAATGAGCAACCCTTCAACATGAGAGCATTTTACAGAACTGGCCCCACACTGACACACGAAGAGTTGAGAGTTTGTATTTCCCTCCATTCCTTTGGAAACCTCGTGTACCTTGCTTATGCCCTTGCCAAATTTGATCCTGTGTTATAGTTACCTATGTGCTTCTGTATTTTCACTGCTAGAGAGTAAGCTCCTTGAGGTCAGGATACATCTGAGTCCCCACACTGTGTAGCAGAGAATGTAAGTGCATGGTAGATGCACAATTCGTGTTTGTGGAATGAATGGATGAACGAATGAATGAGATGGAAGTGGTAAGGAGATACCATAGATGAAGGAGACTGGACTGTAGCCAACTTCCAAATCACAACCAGCAAACACTGCACTGCAAAAACAAGCTCAATATTTTAACAAACAATTTTGCCCTTTCCTCTGACCCATGGCAGACACCAGGGCAGGGACAGAGACCTGGGCACTTGGTCCATGCCCTGTCTCCCAAGTCAGAATGTGGTGCTAAATGAATGGTTGAGCAGCTGCTGAGAAAGGGGTAAAAAAAAAAAAAAAATTCCATGGATAGGCTGGGTGCAGTGGCTCACATCTGTAATCCCGGCATTTTGAGAGGCCGAGGTGGGCGGATCACGAGGTCAGGAGATGGAGACCATCCTGGCTAACACGGTGAAACCCCGTCTCTACTAAAAATGCAAAAAATTAGCTGGGCATGGTGGCGGGTGCCTGTAGTCCCAGCTACTCGGGAGGCTGACGCAGGAGAATAGTATGAACCCGGGAGGCGGAGCTTGCAGTGAGCCAAGATCACGCACCCCCCCCCCCGCTGGGGGGAGGGAGAAAGAGCCCGACTAAAAAAAAAAAAAAAAAAAAGAGAAAAATTCCATGGATAGTTACCTCTCCTTTATATCTAATACTATTTATATTTTACATACTTAGATAAAAAGATACCTAAATAATTTCAGTGGGGAATTTTTGTTATAGGAGACCTTAAAAATAGTAACATAGGCCGGGCTTGGTGGCTCACACCTGTAATCCCAGCACTTTGGGAGGCCGAGGTGGGCAGATCATGAGGTCAGGAGATCAAGACCATCCTGGCTAACATGGTGAAACCCCGTCTGTACTAAAAATACAAAAAAATTAGCCAGGCGTGGTAGCGGGCACCTGTAGTCCCAGTTACTCTGGAGGCTGATGCTGGAGAATGGCGTGAACCCAGGAGGTGGAGCTTGCAGTGAGCCCAGATGGCGCCACTGCACTCCAGCCTGGGTGACAGAGTGAGACTCTGTCTCAAAGAAATAAAAAATAATAATAATAATAACAATAACATATTTTTTCCTTCCACTTATAAGAGCAGTCTGGACTTGTGAAGAAAATTTGGCCAATATGGAATAATATAAAAAAGAAATCAAAGTTCATCATCTTACCACCCAAGATTACCACGGTTAACATACATCTTTTTTTGTTGTGTTTGTGTGTTTGTTTTGTTTTTGAGACAGGCTCTGTCACTCTCACCCCGGGTAGAGCACAGTGCTGCCATCATAGCTCACCACAGCCTCCAACTCCAGGGCTCAAGCTATCCTCCCACCTGAGCCTCCCGAATAGCCTCAACTGCAGGCATGTACCACTCACTACGCCTGGCTGACATTTTTAACTTTTTTTTTTTTTTGCAGGGACAAGGATCTTTCTATGTTTACCCAGGCTGGTCTCAAACTCCTGGGCTCAAGCCATTCTCCCACCTTGGCCTCCCAAGGATTATAGGCGTGAGCTACCACAGCAGCTTAACATCTTGATAACATGGATTTCAGTCTTTTGTCTCTGCACTGCGCTGTTTGGTTTCATAACTGGGATCACACTATACATGCAACTTTGTGTGCTGCCCTCTTTACCTGCTCTGTATTTTCAGCATTTTCCATGCCATGATAGTCCTTGGAAACATGATTCTAACGGTTAGCTAATGTTCTATCACGGGATGTACTGTGAAGTATTTAACAATTCCTCTAAGTTTGTACATTGTAAATGGATACTTCCATTTAAAAAAAATTTAATGTGTACATTTACACAGTAGGCATTGTGTGCTTTATGGCTTCTCATGAGGGTGGCAATCCCTTCCCTCTTCCTTTTGATCCTTTGAGGCAACCACTTTTTAGCCGATTATTATGAAAAACGTCTTTTAATAACATGCTTATATTGCTATATCTCAAAGCTTCAGTTTTAGATACTATTGGTATCCTCTATAGAAGCTAAGCATTTAGCTCTTTCACTGCCCCATCCCCACCCTCCCAACTTTCAACACCCACACACACTTCCCATCTTGCTTTCTCCCCAGTTCAGCTGTCTAGTAACTTTGATGCAACCAGCATTCAGCATTTACATTATCATGTACATGCATCTTAGTCTGCTTCGGCTGCTATGATAAAATACCACGGACAGAGTGACTTATTACTCACAGTTCTGGAGTCTAGAAGTCTGAGATCAAGGTGCTGGCCAGTTCAGTTCCCGGTGAGGCTTGCAGATGGCTGTCTTCTTGCTGTGTCTTCACGTGGTGGCAAGAGGGAGCTCTGGGGTCTCTTCTCTAATGAACTCATCCAAACCTAATCACCTCCCAAAGACCCCACCTCCTAATACCATCACACTGGAGGTGAGTGCTTCAACATATGAATTTGCAGGGAGATACAAACATTTACCATGTAAATTCTACTCACTGCTAAGACACATGATATATTGTGATGGCATTTCTCTTCTTGCCCATCTTTTTGTTTACACAGAGTTAAAAATTGCTCAGGATTCCAAGGATCCTAAGGAGGAGGCCTAGCAGCAGCTGGATGGCAGAGGCCTGGCTGCCACAGGTGAGCCTACAGGTTGCTGACGATGTGTGTGAGCTGCAGCCACTCCTGGTTCCCTGCACCCGCCTGTCCACTGTACATGGCTGCTGCTCCACCTTCACCTTCTCAGTCTCATGCAGGGTGTCTCTTTGGCCAAGGCTAGTCTGGAACCATTAAGGGAGGAAGTTCTGGGGGACTAGTCATACTCTGTACCCAGTGCACTATGTCATCCTAGGGTCACCTTTCATTACTCAGATGAGTTCTTTTGCCTTGTTTCTTTTGCGTTAGATCCCATTTTCTGGGAAGCCCATGTTTTCCTTTTTATTGGCTTATATTCTTGTTTCTATTGAGCACATCTTCAGGAACAATTACAGAACAACTGGAATTCATAGGCTGTGAATGTTTTGAGGTCTCGAATGTCTGAAAATGTCTCCATTCCATACCCTTCTTTATTCATAGTTTGGATGGGCATAAAATTCTAGGTTAGCGATCATGTTCTTTAAGATTTCTAGCCTTGGCCGGGCACAGTGACCTGTAATCCCAGCACTTTGGGAGGCCCGAGGCAGGCGGATCACGAGGTCAGGAGATCGAGACCATCCTGGCTAACACGGTGAAACCCCGTCTCTACTAAAACAATACAAAAAATTAACCGGGCGAGGTGGCGGGCGCCTGTAGTCCCAGCTACACGGGAGGCTGAGGCAGGAGAATGGCGTGAACCCCAGGGGGCGGAGCCTGCAGTGAGCCGAGATCGCGCCACTGCACTCCAGCCTGGGTGAAAGAGCGACACTCCGTCTCAAAAAAAAAAAAAAAAAGATTTCTAGCCTTCAGTGTTGCCATTGGGAAGTGCCAAGCCATCCTGATTCCTGGTCTTTGTATGTAATCTGTTTTCTGTTTGTTTGTTCTTTTCTCCATAAGCTAACAGGGTCTTTGTTCTCAAATTTCTGAAATTTTATGACGATGTAGCACAGTGTGGTTCAACTTTCACCCATTGTGTTGGGCGCTCAGTGGGCCCAAATTTTATTGACGAGATACCCACCTTCATTTTCTGTGTCCTCTCTCTATGGAACTGCTGTTATGAGGATATTGGAGCTCTGGAGCTGGATCTTCTCATTTTTTCCTCTGCTATTTTCTGTTTTTGTTTGTTAGTCTTTTTCCCTCCTCTACTTTCTGGGAAACTTCCTCACTCAGCTTTACTTGAATTCAAAACCCATCTATTGAGTCTTTAATTTCTGCTGTAATTTCTTAATTTCCCATCTACTGAATCTTTAATTTCTGCTGTAATTTCTTAATTTTCCAAAGCTCTTTCTATTCTCTAGTCATTCCTTAAAAATAGTGAGTGTGCATGTATATGTGTGTGCGTGTGTGTATGTGTGCATGTGTATGTGTGTGTGCCATGTGTATGTGCATATGTGTGTGTGTTTTACTCTTTTCTCTTAGATGCAACACCTTCCCTTACCTTTCTGAGGACACCAATGCCAGTGTGATTGCAAGTCACTTTCTTCTGTTTTTGATTCGTCTGTTTTTGTTTCTGTGTTTCACGTTTGAATGTTTACCCAGGTATTGTGTTATCTCCCATCATCTTCTTATATTTAAGAGCGGAATATTAAAAATCTCTTTGGCAGCTCTGAGGTTTGCTGACTTCAAGCTCTATTTTAGGGTGACACAGCAGAGCCACATCTTTGGGAACTCACATCATTGGTGTCCTCAGGATTTTCCTCCTGGGCTGGCCAGTTTGCTCTCCTGGAGGGTATGAGCTTGACTGCTTGTGGGCCAAGAGCTGCCTGGGAGGAAAGGCTGGGGGTCTCCACACTTGGGGTGCCAACATTCCTACCGCCTCTGATTCCCAGCGGTGGCTCTGTCTTCAGCCGTACCTGGCATCCTTCAGTCTTGAGAGGCCCCACAGAATCCACCTTGAATCTCCTCCCACGCTCCCTTTCCCCCCCAGCCCTGGGATTGCAAAGCAGAAGGAACAGAGGAGAGGGTCAGGGACTCTGCTTCTTCGGGGCCCCTCCGGCACTTCACAGAATGACAATGAAGCCCAAGCTTCTGTTTTTAGCCCCTCCTCCACCCTGCTTTCTCCTTTTTTCCTTAGGAAAAAAAAATTCAACTTCATTCAGAGAGAGGAACTTTGTATATTCGGGAGGAAAAGTGGCTACAACCTGCCAGGACTCTTTAAAGGGCTGAGTAGGGCGAAACTCCATGCTCACCACAGGTGAGTTTAACACCTAACGCCTTGTTTAAGATTTTACAGAATTCCAGCCAAGGAGCCTGTAATTGACAACACTGGCTCAGCCCAGTGGCTGCTTCACATGGTTTCTCTACTTCTAATGACATCAATTTCTCTCATGCCAGTAGTGCCTTCCTTTGGCGAGCAACTACTCAATAAGGACATCCGCTTCCTTTGGCGCTTGATATCAGCCAGGGGATTAACCTGTGCTAAGGTGACTTGTTAGTCATCAGTTACTGCCTCACCAAAGTGAGGTCAAGTTCACAGCAGGTTTTCACAAAACTATGTTTCTATTGTCAGCATCGGAAGCATTTTCTTACGCATATAATGGATGGTTCACTTTAGAGGCACATCTGACCACTGTGAGAGTTTGTGGGAGCCATCAGTGCACTTGGGTTACAGACAACTGAATAATGTACAAATACATCATTAGAAAAGCAGAGGGTGTGTGCTCCAGTGATGCTGCAATAAAGCAATTCTTTGGCATACACATGGTATATGTTTATATTGCAAAGTGCAAGGCAATCTCTTTCCAATCTTTTTTTTTTTTTTTGAGATGGAGTCTCACTCTGGGGTGCAGTGGGGTGATCTCGGCTCACTGGAACCTCTGCCTCCTGGGCTCAAGCAATTCTCCTGCCTCAACCTCCTGAGCAGCTGGGATTATAGGCATGTGCCACCGCGCCTGGCTAATTTTTGTATTTTTAGTAGAGACGGGATTTCACCATGTTAGCCAGGCTGGTCTGGAACTCTTGACCTCGTGATCCGCCCACCTCAGCCTCCCAAAGTCCTGGGATTACAGGCATGAACCACCACACCCGGCCCTTTCCAATCATTCTTAATGGCTTTTGCCTATCACCATTTCTGGCTTGTTACTAAAGTTGGAGTTTTGAAAGTAAGTTACAGTTATTTTGCTCCTCATTCTTGAGCAACAATGGAGACATTCCAGTTCTGCGCTTGCTGGATAGTGCAACAAAGCCAGCTGGAAGTTGAGTGTCTTAAGGACAAAATTTGATATGCATTGTTTACCAACCAGCAAGCCTTTCAGCTCTACAATAAATTGATTTTTTAGTAAGCCATTGAAATCCATCAGATTCTCTCCTGCTAGATAATAATGGTCTCCCCCAGGTGAAGAGACAGGCTTTCTTTCAGCGGGGCTGCCCAACAGCCATTCCTTTAGGAAAATGGAGTTGAGAGACACAAGGATCCTGGATGGGGATGGGGCGAGACACCCACGCTGTGGTGAAGACCAGGCGGCCAAAACCCAATTTGAAAACCCTGATGTGGATGTGTCCTGGGCCTGTTCTCCTGGAGCAGGACCTCCCTGTAGTTTGCATTCTTCTTCTCTCTCAGCTTGAACCTCTTTCCTCAGCACCTGTGGTTCATATCCATTGAGCAAGGGGGAAGACATTTGTTGTCTGGGTGATGTTCAAAAACACAACCGTGTTCTTGACCCAGTTTCTATGTTAAGTACAACCAAGTTCTCACTGGTGACCTTGAACAAAACAGAAGTAACCTTTGTTCCTCTGGCCAGTTCCAAGTCCTCGGAACCTACAGTCACAAGCCACACATTTCTGACCAGGTTTTCCTGCGCCTGGAGCCTGTGTGGGCCTTCCCCAGCTCACTGGCAGAGACCCTGCTGTGGTGTTGCAGGACGCACGTTTGAGAGGCGTGCAGGGTGCAGAGCCAGACATGTCTCTAGATCCCAGCCCCAGCATGGGTGTGGTGCAGGCAAGTGACTTAATGTCTTTCCTCCTCATTCTCCTCATCTACAAATAAAGATAGTAATAGGCTGGGGGCGGTGGCTCACGCCTGTAATCCCAGCACTTTGGGAGCCCCAGGTGGGCAGATCACGAGGTCAGGAGATCGAGACCATCCTGGCCAATATGGTGAAATCTTATCTTGACTAAAAATACAAAAATTAGCCAGGCGTGGTGGCACATGCCTGTAATCCCAGCTACTCAGGAGGCTGAGGCAGGAGAATCGCTTGAGCTAGGAAGTCAGAAGTTGCAGTGAGCCAAGATTGTGCCACTGCACTCCAGCCTGGCGACAGAGCAAGACTCCATCTCAAAAAAACAAAACAAAACAAAACAAAAAAACTCAGAGAGTTGTGGTGGGAACAAATGTGTTAATACAGTTGATCCTTGAACAACCTGGGTTTGAACTACTGGGTCCACGAACAGGTGGATTTTCTTCCTTCTCTGCGACCCAAGACAGAGACAGCAAGACCAACCCCTCGTCCTCTTCCTCCTCAGCCCACTCAATGTGAAGATGGTGAGGATGAAGTCCTTTGTGATGATCTACTTCCCCTTAGTGAAGTGTAATTATATTTTCTCTCCCTTATGCTTTTCTCAGTAACATGCTATTTTCTCTAGCTTGCTTTATTGTAAATACAGTATATAGGCCGGGCACAGTGGCTCATGCCTGTAATCCCAGCACTTTGGGAGGCGGAGTTGGGTGGATAATTTGAGGCCAGGAGTTCGAGACCAGCCTGGCCAACTTGGTGAAACCCTGCCTTTACTAAAAATACAAAAATTAGCTGGGCGTGATGGGGAGTGCCTGTAGTCCCAGCTACTTGGGAGGCTGAGGCAGGAGAATCGCTTAAACTCAGGAGGTGGAGGTTGCAGTGAGCCGAGATCGTGTCACTGTACTCCAGCTTGGGTGACAGAGCAAGACTGTCTAAAAAAAAAACAGAATACAGTATATAATACACATAACATATAAAATATGTGCTAATCAACTGTTTATGTTATCTGTAAGGCTTCTGGTCAACAGCAGCTTATTAGTCGTTAAGTTTTTGAGGAGTTGAAAGTTAGACACGGATTTTCAGCTGTACAGGGGTCAGTGCCCCCACTTCATGCTGTTCAAGGGTCAATGGATGTATGAAGTGTGTATAGCACACATGGGGCATCTTAAACAGCATTAGCATTCGTATCCCTGTTATTTTCTTCACAGTTGTGGTAGATGGCAGTATTGTTTTTTTGTTTTTTTTGTTTTTTTTTTGAGACGGAGTTTCGCTCTGTAGCCCAGGCTGGACTGCAGTGGCATGATCTCGGCTTACTGCAAGCTCCACCTCCCAGGTTCACGCCATTCTCCTGCCTCAGCCTCCCGATTAGCTGGGACTACAGGCGCCCGCCACCACACCCGGCTAATTTTTCTTTTTTTTTTTTTGTATTTTTAGTAGAGACAGGGTTTCACCATGTTCACCAGGATGGTCTCGATCTCCTGACCTCATGATCTGCCCGCCTCGGCCTCCCAAAGTGCTGGGATTACAGGCGTGAGCCACCACGCCCGGTGGATAGGTGGCATTATTGTTACCAACCTTCCCCCTATCCTTCCCACGAGACTTTGAAGTTCTTCCACCAGAGGCGGAATGTGCTTCCTCATCATTTGATTTGAGGTTTGACCATGTGACTTGCTTTGGCCAGTTGTGTGTTTAAAGGACACATGCCAGTCCTGATCCTAGGCCTCCTGAGGTTAGCATGTTTCCACATGTGCTCGTAAGCTTCAAACCTCATCCACGAGAGCAAGCCTGGGACCTGGCTGGTGCAAGGATCAGGAGAGACATTGAGGCAGGGAGGCAGGGTTGGCCCAACCTGCTGCCCAGAGCCAAGTGCTGCTGGCCAGTGGGCTCCCAGCCAGGTGACGCCCAGGCAAGCACATGCATGTGAGTGACAATAAACGATTACGTGAAGCAGTGAGTTTGGGGTGGCGTTTTATTTGGCATAATTGTGGCAGCCGCTGGCAGATACAACAGGAGAGTTAATGGGGTGGAAGTTCATGAACTGCTATGGAGGGACACAGGAGGGGAAAGAACGGGATACAATTCCCACTGGCCCCCATGGAAACTCGGGTGTGAAAGGGTAGGATGACTAGTCTGAGGTCTGTGATTTGGAGGCAGGAAGCCGACTTCAGAAGGTTTGCCCCCTGCCTCCCATGCACAGCATGGCACCAGGGAATATATAGTTGTTCTGAATGTGCAATTCTAGTTAAATGACAGAGAGATGCAGCCTTGACTTTGCAGTCTCACAGATGTTTCATTAATTGACAGTAATGATGCCTGCTCAGAAAAGGGCGTTTGTACTAGGAAGCATTTTCTTAAAATCAGACCGTTACCTCAGAATTAGAATTAACAAAGAGTCAGGCAGGGCCGGGTGCGGTGGCTCACACTTGTAATCCCAGCACTTTGGGAGGCCGAGGAAGGCGGATCATGAGGTCAGGAGATCGAGACCACGGTGAAACCCCGTCTCTACTAAAAAAATACAAAAAATTAGCTGGGCGTGGTGGCGGGCGCCTGTAGTCCCAGCTATTCGGAGAGGCTGAGGCAGGAGAATGGCGTGAACCTGGGAGGCGGAGCTTGCAGTAAGCCGAGATCATGCCACTGCAGTCCAGCCTGGGCGACAGAGCAAGACTCCGTCTCAAAAATAAAATAAAATAAAATAAAATAAAATAAAATAAAATAAAAAAAGAAAGAGTCAGGCAGATTAGGCCATCCTATCCATGACGACTTCAGTGAAATGGAGCCACATGTAAGCCCAGTGTAGGGGTTTCTATGACGGACAGGATAAGGAGAAGGTAACTTTCACTGGCAAACAGACCCAGCACTTAAGATCCTCAAAGCAGGATGGAGGAAGCAGGAGCAAAGCTGTCTGCAGAATCACAAAAGTGAGGTCTCATTGCCTTGTCCAGTAGGCTGTCGGCCACCGTCTGCTAACCAGGCTCCAGCGTGCACTGTGGCCCCCAACTCACACCCTATCCTGCAGCCAGGGGGTCTTTTCCCAATACAAATAAGATCCTGTTATCCTTCTGTCCCCCACCATCCTCCTGATTAAACCCCTTCAGAGGCTCCCCGTTGCCTGAACCAAAGTCTTCTTCTCTCTGCCTGTAACACGCAGTGTGCGCTGACCCCTGCTCTCCACTCCCCTTCACTCTGCATGCTTCTCCTAACCTCCTGTTGAGCCATAAGCTCTAGCTATGCTCCCACGGCCACAGGCCGTTAGCACGCTCTTTCCCTGTGTCTGGATTACACATCTCCAACCCCTTTCCACTGGCACTGTAACTTATCCTTCAGGCACTGGCTCAGTTCTGATGTTACTTAGAGAAGCCACTCAGACCCTCAGGCCAGGTTCCCTGCTGAGAGCACATACAGCGCCACTTGTCCTACATGAATTACACATTTGCTGGTTGGATTACATTTCTTTCCCAGTAAAGTTCTATGCGGAGAGTAAGTGTTTGCTCACCACTGATCGTGTCCCTAGCACCAGGACAGTGGTGACACACAGCATGCCCTCAGTAAACATCTGCAGAATAAATGGAAAAGGGAGGATAGCCAAAAATGCATTTAGGACCTGTGATTGTAGTCACAGAGGTGTATGTTCTCGATCAGATCAGATCAGTCACTAGTTATGGCAGGAGAGTGTTTAGTGTAATGGTTTATAGCCACAGTGGAAGCCCAGGTTCAAATTCCTTCTTGGCAATGCTCTGGCTGCACGCCCTTTGGCAAACTGCACAACCGCCCTGTGCCTCAGTTTCCCCATTTGAAAATGGGAACAGTAGTGCCTGACTCAGGCTTGGTTTGCATTAGATACCCACATCAGATGCTCAGCCCAGTGCTCATCTGTGTGTGGTGCTGGTGCTATTGTTGTGTGTCTTGGGTGTGGTGTGCTGAGATCCAGGGACTCACCAAGGTTTGAATGAAATAGATCAACTTTGTTGTTACAGAGCAAAGAGGTGTGGGGAGTTGTTTTTGCCCAGAGCCTATGTCTAGACCCTTGAGATGAGTAAAGTGTCACTGAACATTCTGACATTGCTGATCTTAGGAAGGTGATAAGTAGGGCTGCACCATCACCCCACAGTCTATGGGGTGGCTTCTCCAGGATGCCTGACACTGCCAGTGCCTCCTTCTCCAAGGGAAGAACACCCAACGAAGGTGATCTTAAGTGGTCATTCTCTGTGGTCAGACTCAAGCCACACCCCCTTTGGTTTAGTTCAGTTTGGAGAGCAATTGATGTGCTGGTTTGATTTTTGGCTCACTGATTTTTGCCAATATGTAATTCCTACTCAGTCCATACTGACTTATAAAGAAAACCTATCATTCTGTCCATCTGTTTATCCATCCATCTTCCTAACTATCTGGAAAATAAACGAAATGCCTTTGGCTTCTCCTGTCCACAGTACAATAAAAGGATTTGCCCACTCTGGGGTCTGGGGATTTGTTACCGAGTTTTGGCTCCTGTTTCAAGGGGTTTTCTATAATGGAGATAGTTCTGAAATCACCTAAATCAGCACAGCCAGTGTCTGCATTCCCAGGAACAGAGCTCTCCATGAGCAGAGTTAAAGAGCCCAGGGAAGACAGGGGGTGAAAAAGTGGGGGTGAAGTTTCAGGGCAGTGTGTTGAAGGGAACAACTCTGTTTGAACAGGTAGCCATTTGGGACATGTTTTGCACTATTTTTCTTCTGATTATTCGCTGTCTTTTATAACATCACTGTTAATACTGGAATGGGTGTTCTGATGGGAGGCATGACATGTTAGAAAGACATGGAAACATATAAAACACCATTTGCAAAAATAACAGAGAAGCCCGGGAGCAGCACACACAGGCAAAGTAAACAGCAGAGACAGTTTCCAGCTCTGTTAAAAGACTGGCCATTAAAGGGAGCTCAAAGACAAGCCACCACAGGCACCTTATGATAACCCTTCCCCCCGGTTTACAAAACAGAGATCAAACGAGGGAGGTCATGGTTAGAATTACGTATAGCAGCCTCTCCATTTGGGTTCCAGTAGAGGAAGTGAAGTGATGGTTAAAGGGATTAGAGCTATTTTTTGTGAAAGCAAAGAAGAAAACCCTTTGGAGTTGCAGACTGCAACGTGAACAATGGTTACTTGGCAGGTGACCTCTGCCCCAGATGGAAGAGAGAGAATACCACAATCTGACAACTTTATTGGATCCAGATGGGAAGAAGAAACCCCACAATGATATTAACAATAATCTAACCATGAGGACTTGGTAGATGGAGGTGTGACAACACCAGGCGGTCAGGGAGCCTGCCTGAGTGCAGGCCAAAGGCATGTGATTTTCCATGAGGTGACTATGGTTTATAATAGCCACAGCAGGAAGCATTTTTAGTTTTACCAGTCAAGGTATTAATCCAAAAGCCATAGCCAGTACAGCTTTGTGAAAAGCTATAGCATTTTGCAAAGGGGTAGCTTGGACATTCCAAGGGCAGATTGTTTGTGGGGGGCACCTGGTGGCAGAAATGCTCAGACCAAGGCTGAAAGACCACCATGACTCATCACAGGCAAGGAATCCAGGCAGGGCAGGCACACCCAGGCGACTCACCAGCTGCAAGAGGGTGCCTGGGGTGCCAAATGGGCCACAGGGGCTGCCTCTGAAGCAGAAACGCTTTCAAACTCATTTTACAGCAGAAGGGGCAAAACTGGGGGCCGGTGGGAATGCTTCTTGGGCTGGAGCTGTGCAGAGGCTGAGAGTTCCTGGGGGACAGAATAAGGCAGCTGCCTGGACTGTGGCACATTGGTTAGTGCTCACCAAGTGATAAGCAACACCGATCAGCATGGGGTCTGTGTGAAAAGTGCTGGCAAAGTCACCGGGCGCGGTGGCTCACGCCTGTAATCCCAGCACTTTGGGAGGCTGAGGCGGGTGGATCACGAGGTCAGGAGATCCAGACCATCCTGGCTAACACGGTGAAACCCCGTCTCTTCTAAAAATACAAAAAATTAGCCGGGCGTTGTGGCGGGCGCCTGCAGTCCCAGCTACTCTGGTGGCTGAGGCAGGAGAATGGCCTGAACCCGGGAGGCGGAGCTTGCAGTGAGCCAAGATCGCACCACTGCACTCCAGCCTGGGCGACAGAGAGAGACTCCGTCTCAAAAAAAAAAGGAAAAAAAAAAGTGCTGACAAAGAGGGACTTTCCCTCAGAATGAGTTCTGACATGCGATAGTTCTCCTCCAGAGCTGAGGAGTCTGGGGAGAAGATGGCTGGCAGGTATGGGCATCGACAGATGTTGGAAGCGAGGTAAAGAGAGCAGCGGAAAGGACACTGGCCTCGCAGGCAGTGTGTGTCCATTACCAGGTCCCCAGGGCCACAGGGTGTGGAGGGAGCTGTGAACTCACCTCGGCATCCCCTGAGGTCCTTAAAAAAGAGACAGCAGAAACAGACAAATGAGGGTTAAGAAATCCGAACAAAATCGCTTTCAGGATTGTCTTTCCTGAGAAGAGAATCTGTGAGGCATGATTTTTCACCTTCCACCAGGGATTGAGAAGTGCCCTGCAGGGTTGAGAGGAACCCGAGAGCAAAGCAGGAGTGGAACTTTTAGATGGGCCTTGGCATGTGGCTCTTACACAAGAGGCCCTTTGGTCCGGACAGAGTTTACACAATTCGAAGGCTTTCTGGAAAACGTGCCCCAGAGCCGTGTGCCCCGGCTTGCTTGTTATATCTGGCAAGCACCGGGTGCTGTGGGTTCCGCATCTAGGGTGCGCCACACCGTCCCCCACTGCCCTTTAGCTTGTATCCAGGCACAGTGGCTGGAACTCAGGCAGAGGAGCAGAGGCCCAGGCATGCGAAGTGGGGTGCCTGCAGTTAGAGGTTGGGCTGGGAACGCCAATCCTAAACTCCTCAATAACCAGCAACTGTGGTTCCCCCGCCCCACTCACGCATGTGCCGCTGCCACAGCACTCCATCTACCTTCCCCAGGGAGAGCAGTGTTACTGTCCTTAGGCATCATGGCAATTATGTGGACAGCGTCGCTCATTTGTCCAGTGTTCTTGGGGATCCAGGTGCTCAGAAATGTGGACTTTCCAGATCATGGACAGGTCCCTTTTGCAGTGTAAAATCTTTAAAAATTACTGTTTTTCAGAAAGTCAAATACTGCATTTCTCACTTGTAAGTGGGAGTTAAACAATGTGTACACATGGACATGGAGAGTGGAATAATAGACACTGGGGACCTCAAAAGGTGGGAGGGGGAGAGGGAAGAGGGATGAGAAATTACCTAAAGGGTATCACACACACTGTTCGGGTGATGGTCACATTAAAAGCCTAGCCTTTGTCACTACACAATAGATCCAGGTAGCAAAACTGCACTTGTACCCACTAAATCTATTTTTTAAAAAAGCATTATTGGCTGGGTGTGGTGGCTCACGCCTGTAATCCCAGCACTTTGGGAGGCCAAGGTGAGTGGATCACCTGAGGTCAGGAGTTCGAGACCAGCCTGACCAATATGGTGAAACTCAGTCTCTACTAAAAATACAAAAATTAGCCGGGCGTGGTGGCGTGCGCCTGTAATCCCAGCTACTCAGCAGGCTGAGGCAGGAGAATCGCTTGAACCTGGGAGATGGAGGTTGCAGTGAGCCGAGATCATGCCGCTGCACTCCAGCCTGGGTGACAGAGCGAGACTCCATCTCAAAAAAAAAAAAAAAAAAAAGAATTATCGTGGGATTAAGATAATCACTGTTTTGATGAAAACCTTGAAAATATGTACAGAATGCTTCTGCACTCTTAAGCAAGACACACATAGCATGGATCACCTTGTGATGACTGAGCACTGTCATCATGAATGCCTGCAATGGTGCAGGCTGCATTAACAGAGGTGCCCTGTGGACGCACAAGACATACAGAACTGCTGTCCCCTGCAGTAAACGATCCCAAACTTCAGTGCCCAAAATACAAATATGACCTAGGAAACAGAAGAACTAGGCAGTTTTAAAAATTGCTCTTTTTCTAATTGCAACAGTAATATATGTTCATTGTAGAAAATTTGTATGCACAAAATAATAAAAGAAAAATTAAAATCACTGAGATGAGGTTTAAAATAGCTTTTTGCTGCCAGCCCTGTCATTATGTTGTTGACATCAGTAGGTACAACCATTAAAAGTCTCAGCCTGGGCACAATGTCTCATACTTGCAATCCCAGAGCTTTGGGAGGCCTAGGTGGGAGGATCTCTTGAGGCTAGGAATTTGAGACTAGCCTGGACAACAAAGTGAGACCCTGTCTCTACAAAAATATCAAATAAAAATCTCTAGCTGGGTGCGGTGTGTATACCTATAGTCCCAGCTACTCAGGAGGCTGAGGCAGGAGAATTGCTTGAGCCCAGGAGTTTGGGGCTGCAGTGAGCCTTGTTCGCACTATCGCTCTCCAGCTTGGGCAACAAAGTGAGACCCTATCTCAAAACAAACAAAAACAAACAAACAAAAAAAACTCTCTTAATTTCTACCTAACAGTCTCTTCTCTCCTTCAAGGTAATGTACCTGCATTTTGTGATCACTGCTTATATATTTATTTATTTATTTTGAGACGGAGTTTCACTTTTGTTGCCCAGGCTGGAGTGCAATGGCACGATCTCGGCTCACCACAACCTCCGCCTCCCGGGTTGAAGCGATTCTCCTGCCTCAGCCTCCTGAGTAGCTGGGATTACAGGCATGCGCCACCATGCCCTGCTAATTTTGTATTTTTAGTAGAGACGGGGTTTCTCCATGTTGGTCAGGCTGGTCTCGAACTCCCAGTCTCAGGTGATCAGCCTGCCTCGGCCTCCCAAAGTGCTAGGATTACAGGCGTGAGCCACCGCATCTGGCCCCCCTGCTTTTATTTCTGGGTAAAATGGTGTTGTTGGTTTCAAGAAGATAAGCTAGATGTTATCGTGAATGTACAAAAACTTCCTTTATACCCTTATTCTATAAAAAGACAAAATATCAGTTCAAGTCTATAAGAAGCTGGTGTAAGTTTGCAAAGAATTACCTGTCTCTTTGAATCTTTTCATGGCTACTCTCAAAAATTTCAAAACTTTGCAGGTAGATTCCTGAACAGAAGATGTTGGGGTTGAAATCATCTTTGCAAAAATTCTAACAGTGAGAAAATTACAGCAGTGAGGGGGTTCTGGTCTAGCCAACTCCCCTCTTGCCTTTAGCCTTCAAGCTTCACCTCTGAAGACTGATGCCTGAACTTGGAGGTGACGTGGCTGGAGACAGGCATGTCCACCAGCAAAGAGGCACTTCAGGGTGTCCAGTTCATCCTATGTCCCTTCAGGTGATAGGCAGTGGGAGGCTTGGCCTGGCTGGTTAGGACTGTGGGCCCCAGTCTTGGACATGTGCACCCGGGGACAAACCTTCACTGGAAGAGGGGAAGAAAATGTTAGAACTTCAACTTCATTGTTTATCTAAAAGTATTTTAAATTGATATTCTTTTTTAACTTATGATTGCAAAAAATATATATATAGCATGTAATTGACCACATTAGCCACTTTTAAGTATGGAATTCATTGGGATTAATTACATTCACAATGCTGTGCAGCCATCACCACTCCTTCCAAAATATTTCATCACCCCAGATGGAACCTCTGTCCATTAAGCAGAGACTCCTTATGCCCCCTCTTTCTAGCTGCTGGTAACCATTCCCTCTATGAATTGATCTCTATGTATTTGACCATTCTAGATAATTTATATACATAGAATCATAAAATATTTGTCCTTTTGTGACTGGCTTGTTTCACTTGGGTTTTCAAGGCTTGCACATGTTGTATGTAGTGTGTATCAGAATTTCCTTCCTTTTTAAGGCTGAATAATATTCCATTGTGTGGACATACTGCACTTTGTTTAACTGTTAAACTATTGATAGACTTTCAGTTGATTCTAGCTTTGTGAATAATGCTGCTCTAATCATTGGGGTATCTGTTTTGAGCATTTGTTTTCTTTTTTTTTTTTTTTTGAGATGGAGTCTCGCTCTGTCGCCCAGGCTGGAGTGCAGTGGCGCAATCTCGGCTCACTGCAAGCTCTGCCTCCCGGGTTCACGCCATTCTCCTGCCTCAGCCTCTCCGAATAGCTGGGACTACAGGCGCCCGCCACCACGCCCGGCTAATTTTTTGTATTTTTTAGTAGAGACGGGGTTTCACCGTGGTCTCGATCTCCTGACCTCATGATCCGCCTGCCTCGGCCTCCCAAAGTGCTGGGATTACACGCGTGAGCCACCGTGCCCGGCTCTATTCTTTTTTATGTTTAAAAATATCTGTTTTTGTGTTTATATATAATAGGTTAGCAGAATAGTAAAGATATGATTTATAACTTGATGTACATATTTTGGGGAGCCAAAAATATTTTCTGCAAAAAGTCCATTATAAAAAACAAGGACATAGGCCGGGTGCGGTGGCTCATGCCTGTAATCCCAGCACTTTGGGAGGCTGAGGCAGGTGGATCTTGAGGTCAGGAGATCGAGACCATCCTGGCTAACACGGTGAAATCCCGTCTCTACTAAAAATTAGCCGGCTGTGGTGGTGGGAGCCTGTAGTCCCAGCTACTCGGGAGGCTGAGGCAGGAGAATGGCGTGAACCCGGGAGGCAGAGCTTGCAGTGAGCTGAGATCACGCCACTGCACTGTAGCCTGGGCAACAGAGCAAGACTCCGTCTCAAAAAAATAAAAATAAAAAAATTAGAGCAATAAGTTAGAGCTTCACATAGCGATTCTGGCAGCCACAGGGTTAATTCCCAGATTTCTAGTTTTTCATAGAGATGGGGGACGACATGTCCCATTTGGCCTGGGACAGTCCCAGCTGACGTCCTCATCCTGGTGTAATTGTTAGTAGTCCCCTTCACCCTCACCAAGGCCTGCCCACCCTGGGGGATCAGAAATGTGTGTAGTTCAGAGCAGGTGGGAAGACAGAGGAAGGGGAATCGGCTCAGCACCACCACAGAAAAGCAGCTCAGAAAGATCCAGTGCATGGAAGACAGCATATTTTATATTTAAAATTTTAATTTTGTTTATTCTAGAGAAAGGGTCTCACTCTGTCACCCAGGCTGGAGTGCAGGGGCATGACTGTAGCTCACCTGAGCTCCTGGGCTCAATAATCTTCCTGCTTCAGCCTCCTGAGTAGCTGAGACTATAGGCTCATACCATCATGCCTAGCTTTTTTTTTTTTTTTTTTTTAAAAGATGGGATCTTGCTATGTTGCTCAGGCTGGTCCTGAACTCCTAGGCTCAAGGGATCTTCCTGCTTCTGCCTCCCAAAGTGCTGGGACAATAGATAAGAGCCATCACACCTGGACAGTGCATTATTTTAATGGCCACTGTTTTTGCTTTTAGAAGACTATGTCTGAGGTATTGCCTGTCCCTTGGGCCCCTCTTCCCTCTGGAGCAAGGGGACCAAAGGCTGGCTATGCAGTCATGAGCTCCCGGCTCTAAGGTGAGGAAGCACCGTTAGCGTAGGATACGCTGGATATGTCATGTATTCAAGTGGGGAAAGCAGCAGCCCAAACTGTGCCCCTCACATCCTGATTGCTCAGCACCCTCTAGGTGGGGAAAAAGCTCAAAATGATCTTCTAGAAACAGCTGCTCCTCTCAGTCATATTTCCACCGTTGCCAATTCAGAGCTGCCAAATACTTTTTAAAAATCATTAAAAGCAGCCGGGCTCAGTGGCTCATGCCTGTAATCCCAGCACTTTGGGAGGCCAAGGTGGGTGGATCACGAGGTCAGCAGATCCAGACCATTCTGGCTAACATGGTGAAACCCCGTCTCTACTAAAAATACAAAAAATTAGCCAGGCATGGTGGTGGGCATCTCAAAAAAGACAAAAAAAAAGAAAAAAAAACCTCTGAAGACATTGGCCAGGCGTGGTGGCTCACACCTGTAATTGCAGCACTTTGGGAGGCCGAAGCGGGCAGATCACTTGAGGTCAGGATTTCAAAACCAGCTTGGTGCGTGGTGAAATCCCATCTCTACCAGAAATACAAAAATTAGTTGAGCATGGTGGTTCACACCTGTAATAGCAGCTACTTGGGAGGCTGAGGCAGGAGAATCGCTAGAATCCCGGAGGCGGAGGTTGCAGTGAGCAAAGATTTGCACCACTGCACTCCAGCCTGGGCAACACAGTGAGGCTCTGTCTCAAAAAAAAAAAAAAAAAAGGCATGATGGTATGAAAAGAACCTCTGAAGACATCTTGAAGGAGGGGGGGGGGGGTGGGTCCTCTGGGGTACTAGCCTCATCTTGGAGGCATTGCAGAGCTCTCCCGGGCCCAGCCAGACCCCAGACATCTTGTTGTTTTGTGGAGGCTTCAAGGGAAGAGCTTTTGAAGCCATAAGGAAAGACTAGATTTTGAAGACAAAAGTAACTTTCCTCTTTTGAAGGCAGCATGGAGCCAAGGAAGCCTGTGGAGCCTGACATGAAGGCACAGGCTCTGAGCCTGGCATGTCCATCCACCCTCTGCTTCTGATACCCGGGGCAGGGCCTAAACCCTCCTGGGCCTCAGCTCCGCTCCTGTAAGTGGTGACAAACCTCACAGGGTTATTGGGCACTGATGTGGACAAAGCATCTGGAAGGAAGCAGTGCTGCGTAAGTGTCGTTACGACTATGGGGACTCAGCAGGACCTAGGCCAGGAGCAAGACCTAGAGTTGACGAGGGCCTGGGCTCCAGGGCGGGGTGGGTGGGCGGCAGCTCTGCAGCCTGGCATGTTGGCCTCCCCGCCATGCATCCTCCTTCTCCCTGCAGGCTCTGAGTCCCTGCCAGTCCCCTACTTCTGTCTCTCCCAGAGCTGCTACTCACAGATCCAACCTCAGAGGGAGCACTGGGCTCTGCCAGTTAATGCATGTGTCCTGCTGAGGCAGGGAAGAGCTCAAGGCTTTCCTGGTACTGTTTAAAAACATACTGGCAGAGTGAGGTGGCTCACGCCTGTAATTCCAGCACACTGAGGGGCCAAGACAGGCAGACATCTTGAGCCTAGGAGTTTGAGATCAGCCTGGGCAACACCGTGAAATCCTGTCTCTACAAAAAATGCAAAAAATTAGCTGGGCCCGGTGGCATACACCTGTAGTCTCCGCTACCCAGGAGGCTGAGGTGGGTGGATCACCTGAACCCAGAAGGTTGAGGCTGCAGTGAGCCATGATCATGCCACTGCACTCCACTCTGGGTGACAGAGTGAGACCCTGTCTCAAAAGAAATAAATAAAATAAAAACATATTGTTCGATTTTAAATGATAAATCATAATTGACACCTGAGCCTCAGGGCTAATGGAAAGTACGACGTGCATGCTGGGCCACGGCCAGCTTCACTGAAGGAAGAGCCTTACACCAAGAAGGTGGGCCCTGCTGCTGCACCCTGGCTTCCCTGTTGCTGGGAGGCCTGTCTCCACACGCCACTCTCAGGCCCTCCTGCACAGTGGCTCACGGTGGCTGACACACTGTATTTGAGGGTGATAGTCCTTGCATCAACATCTGTACAGTGCTGAATCCTGTTTCAATCTCCTCTGCTGTGCCCCAAGCATCCGATCCCAACGGCCCTCACTTAGAGGAGTGCTCTGACCTATTCCACAGGCCCTCCGAGGGTGGCAGACATGCACCCAAATGAGTAGCTTAAGTAAGTAGGCCCGGTTCTTGCCCTTCCCCCACGCATATCTTGCCCCTCCTACACCTTGACCCTGGACCTAAAGCAGCAGAACAGAGCTTAGAGGTCATCGGGTCTAAGCCCCACTCCTGTCTTCCAGAGCAACCTCACACTCTCAGGATCTGTGTGGCTGTCAGGGACTGTGAGGGCCAACTGAGAATGCATGTGTGAATTTGGCTGTCACAACTTTAGCTGTGATTGTTTATTTATTTATTTAGTAGAGACAGGATTTTGCCATATTGCCCAGGCTGGTCTCAAGCAATCTTCCCACCTCAACCTCCTGAAGTGCTAGGATTACAGGCATGAGGCACTGTGCCCGGCCTATGTGATTGTTTCTTTCGTTAGCCCTCACCTCATTCTAAACTACAAAAATAAATAAATAAATAAGGTTTAAGGCAAGATTATTGTTATTACTGTTAATAGGACACCTGGGCCCTTTCCTCCTTCATGTCAACACTGAGTCTATGGAGTCCCTCCCCATCCAGGCCCCCGTTCACCCCCATGGCTGCAGCTGCTGAGCCCTGCCTTGGCCACTCCTCCAAGTTTCTTCCATAAAGCTAGTAAAGCATCCAGGAGAGGGATGATGAGGGACCATGTGTAAATGGGAGAAACTTCATCAGGGTAAGGAAGGCATGGGAATCTAGAGGTGGGAAACCATGACGTGGCTGACACTGATGCCTTAAGTTGTTGAAGGGTGCCTCAGCCCTCGTGGGAAGCAGCAAGTCAGTGTGTGTCTATCCGTTTCCAAGAGAAAACCTGGTCCTCTCAACAAGGGGAAAGAGGAGATTCTGCAGCATGGGTGTCCCTACCGGGCTGCCTTTACAGCATCAGGCTCCAAAAGTAGAGCAGGGTGACCCTGGGGAGCCCTCCCTTCTTCCTCGGCCCGGGATGCCTGCCTGCTGCCTGTGCTGTCTCCTCTGTTCCCCTTTCCTTTCCTGGCTGGAACAGCTGCAGGACAGGGCCCCCCCGGCAGCCATCATCCAGCCTTTCATCTCTATCCTTGTCTCCAGCCTTGCCAGCAACTTAAGCCTAATCATTGCACAATGAAAGGCTGTTTCTCTTAAATGGATGCAGACATCCTTAGCCTTCAGGGGCAGCCTCTTATTTTGCTTACAGATAAGGCTGTTTCTTTTAAAGAAATACTAACAACCCTCTTGACTTGACAAGGATCCTGGTTGCTATCTCTGTATTGATGGATCGATTGATTCATTCATTCATTCAGTAAGCATTTACTGAGTGCCCGTTCGAGTGTGTGGGTCTTAGCTTTACTGCCTCCTTGACATCATTCTTTAGAAAGAACTCTTTGACTCTAACTTTTGTTTGCTACCTCAGAATGTTCTGCCTATGCAAAGAACAGTTTCAAATCAACCTGGATTTGAGGGCTCATGAAACTGATCCTCAGCCTTCATTTTTAGCCTTTTCCTCAATCCTCCCCTGCATAGCCAGCTGGCTCAGCACTCTCCCCAGCAGGCCATGCGCTCAAGTGCTTTACCTTCAACATTTTCCCACTGAAGACCCAGCCTTCTCCTCTAGCCAAATTATGGTATGCTACTTAAAATTCCTTAGAATTCTATTTTAAGTGAATTTCACGTAAGTAAAGCCCATTGCTAATGTCGTTGGAAAGGCTATTTTTAAATTAAGAGGTGTGCCATATCCTGCCAAATGTGATAATGTGTATAGTAGCACCTAGCACAGTGCCTGGTGCATTCTGGATAGACAGTAAATATGATCTGAATGAATGAATGAATGGGCCTCACTGTCTGATGGGATGAGGCTCCCTGAGAAGGAGTGGGGAGTGGTGGCCTTTTTGAGGATGACCAGGCAGGCTGTTGAGCAGAAGGCTCTTTCTAGAATTGCACTTTCATAAGTACCTAGGACCAGCTTGGGGTCCCTCAGGCATCTGAATTTTTGGACCACTTTGGTTTATATAACCCACTTCTTATCCAGGTTCTGCCTCTTGACAGTTTTTTTTTTTTTTTTTTTTTTTTGAGACGGAGTCTCACTCTGTCGCCCAGGCTGGAGTGCAGTGGCGCAATCTCGGCTCACTGCAAGCTCCGCCTCCCGGGTTCACGCCATTCTCCTGCCTCAGCCTCTCCGAGTAGCTGGGACTACAGGCGCCTGCCACCACGCCCGGCTAATTTTTTTGTATTTTTAGTAGAGACGGGGTTTCACCGTGGTCTCGATCTCCTGACCTCGTGATCCCGATCTCCTGACCTCGTGATCCGCCCGCCTCGGCCTCCCAAAGTGCTGGGATTACAAGCGTGAGCCACCGCGCCCGGCCTTGACAGTTTTTTTGTTGTTGTAGTTTGTTTGTTTTCCAGGTCTCACTATGTTGCCCAGGCTGATCTTGAACTCCTGGACTCAGGCAGTCCTTCTGCCTCGGCCTCCAGAGTAGCTGGGACCACAGGTGCACCACACCCGACTTTGGCAGTTTTTAAAACCTCCCAAGTCTTTATTTTCTTTGTAAAATGGTTTAATAATTGGTATATATACACATAACTAGTATATAGACTAACAGTGTGCATGTATACCACCATCAGTGTCATCTGCACCTTTTGTCAGACTCATGGTAAGACACGGAGCGCTCCTACGAGGGGAAGCCCTTTGTGGAGATGCTGGAGTCTAAGGGTATTGTGATTGGGCAATGGTAAGAACTCCGGGTCCCTTAGTGCATTCCTGCTGCTATAACAAAACACCTTAGAGAGTAATTTATAAATAGACATTTTCTTCTCACCGTGCTGGAGGCTGGAAGTCCACCATCAAGGTGTCAGCAGTGAAGGGGGCCTATTCCTCACAGATGGGGCTTCTTGCTGGGTGCTGACTTAGCAAAGATGGGGGCTCCGACGTGGCAGGGGTGGGATAGAGAGGGGAACGCTCTGCAGGAGCGGAAGGGAGGAAACAGCTCCCTCCAGCCGTCTTATAAGGTTATCAGCCCCGTTCCCCTTACTACAGAATCACTTCTCTGGAGGCCCTCTCTTACTACTGTTGCACTGGGGACTGGGCTTCAATCAGTAGCAGCAGAGGACGCGCGCTCACACCTAGCAGTCGGCTCTGTCTGCCTCGCTGGGCTGCACTGAGTCCGCGGGGCAGGCCCAGGCGGGTCTCTAGGGCACAGCCTGGCCCCACGTGCAGTGAGGAGGGCGCAGTAGAGTTCTGCTGTGTGCCCCCCTGCAGCTCGGCCGGGAGGCGCCCGCTGGAGGAACGGAGAGCGCTGCTTCAGCGTCAGCCACGTGGACCGGGCTTAGCCGGTGGAAACCTGGACGCCCTGCGGGCGCCGGGGAGACCTGCGCCAACGCCCACCTCCGGGCCACAGGCGGGATAAAGCCGCCCTACTTTGCCCCCAACGAAGAGAACCCGCCTTCCTGTATTTTCTTTAGCAACTAACCTTTTATGTTTGCTAAATTTCTTGTACCGTGAGCTCTACCACCCACCCCCCCCCGCCACCTTCTTCCTCTCCCCACACATCCGTTCACTCTCTCTGACCTTTTGCCAAAACTCTGAGCGCTCGCTGCCCTCCCTCCCATTTCCTCACTGCGTTTCAGGCACTGTAAGTTCTCGGTGTTCAAACCCCCTACGGTTACGTAAACAGAACTCTGCATTTATCTTCTTTCCCTTTCTTAGGAGCTTTGTTTTCAAGTTCATTAGAGACTTCCTGTGGGTGTAATTACCGCTCTGCAGTTTTGAGCGCTGCCCACCTTCCCCCTGTTTTGTTAAAAATGTCATAGATCTTCGGAGATTTCTTTCACTTTTAAAGTTATTACCTGTCTGCCTGCACATCAATCTTGTTGATTTTATTTCAAGGCATTTTCCGGAGTGAACTTATGCATAGCGATTTTTTGTCCCTCCCCACCCCTCCTTTCTTTTGCAGGAAGGTGAAATAGGACAGAAGAAAAGGATTAGAACTTTAGAACTCCAGGACCCAACCTCAGTCCTTTCAAGCACCGTCTGTAAACAGATGCTGTGCTGGACTAGGCACCCTGTCTTGTGAAACTGCTCCTTGGGGTGACATCGGTCGAATGTGTGAGAGGCTTCCGCGGATGCCCTGACTTTTACACCACGGAAGGGCTTTCTCCTCACTCTCCATTCTTCATCCCACTCCATCCATGCGCTTTCTCCCCTCCCCATGGGGTGGGGGGTCTTTCCTCCAGGTGAGAGCAGAGGCCTTGGCCAACTAGTTGTGTCTTCTGGGATTTCACAGTGGGGCCACCTTTCATCTCTTGCACAGGCTGGTGGCTTAAATGAAACTCCTGTAGCAACTCACAGAGCATTTGATTAAAGCTAAGATTGATTGGAACTCACAGGTCAGAATGGAACAATGATTTCCCTCCGGTTGCACCGCCACTACTGAGGAGCAATCGCCTAATTCCACACAGACTTTGCTGACTCTGTGGGCTTAACAGAGAACTCCAGATGGGCAACTAGGAGCTAAGAAATGCATCCTATGTCACCAGGAGCTAATTTTCCCTGGATTTTCAAAGAGGCTTCCTATTTGACCCATGTCATGGCAGGGTGAAATTAAGTCCTTTCTGAACTCTTGGAAGCTGAACGTTGTGGACATCAACCATGGGAAATACATTTCCTTTAAACTGATCACCAGGCCTTAGTATGATCCATGCCTTGAGTGGACAGAGACCTTTCATGTTTGGTCATTACTCAGCCAGATGCTTCTCTGAGAAGTGACGACTTCCCTAGGAAGGAATAACAAAGCCCCTTCCAGGCTGTGGATGGGCCCTGTCCACTTTAATTTTGCACTCAGCTTCACTCATTTCTGTAAGCTGAGATTTTGATTATTCTGATTTCCACGACTCCTTTTGTGAAACAGAGACACTGAGGTGAATGCACGGGCCCAGTCTCCTCCTTTTTGAGTGTGTCCTCGGAAGCAGAGGCAGGTGATGTTGCCGAAACACCCAGGTTCTGTCTAGGTCCTGCTGCTCCCTGCACAGAAAGCCAATCACAGAGATGACAAGTATTGCCAAGGAAGAAGGCTTTAATCAGGTGCTGTAGCTGAGAAGATGGGAGCCCAGTCTCAAATCCATCTGCCTATCCACCTAAAACTAGGGGTTTATGCACCAGGGAAGAAAGGAAACAGTGTGTAAGAAAACAGGAACTAGGGAGGGACAAGGAAGCAGTCACAATGTAGGGTATCTCATTGTCTGGATGTGTTCATCTGGTGAGTTTCCCTTCTTTGATACTTTTTATTTTTTTGAGAGGCAGTGGCTCATGCCTGTAATCCCAGCACTTTGGGAGGCCGAGGCAGGTGGATCATTTGAGGTCAGGAGTTCGAGACCAGCCTGACCAACATGGTAAAACCCCGTCTCTACTAAAAATACAAAAAAATGAGCCGGCGTGGTGGCGGGCGCCTGTAGTCCCAGCAATTCGGGAGGCTGAGGCACGAGAATCGCTTGAACCCAGGAGGCAGAGGTTGCAGTGAGCCAAGATCGCACCACTGCACTTCAGCCTGGTGACAGAGGGAGACCCTGTCCCCCCCCAAAAAAAGAAAGGTAAGGTTCAGCCAGGTGCGTTGGCTGATGCCTGTAATCCCAGCACTTTGGGAGGCCAGGTGGGTGGATCACGAGGTCAAGAGATGGAGACCATCCTGGCAAACATGGTGAAACCCCATCTCTACTAAAAATACAAAAAATTAGCTGGGTGTGGTGGCAGGCGCCTATAGTCCCAGCTACTCGGGAGGCTGAGGCAGGAGAATATCACTTGAACCCGGGAGGCAGAGGTTGCAGTGAGCCAAGATTGTGCCACTGCACTCTAGCCTGGGCAACAAGAACAAAACGCTGTCTCAAAAAAAAAAAAAAAAAAAAGTAAGGTTCAGGCCAGGCGCAGTGGCTCATGCCTATAATCCCTTTGGGAGGCCAAGGGGGGCAGATCACAAGGTGAAGAGATCAAGACCATCTTGGCCAACATGGTAAAACCCCATCTCTACTAAAAATACAAAAATTAGCTGGGCGTGGTGGTGCACGCCTGTAGTCCCAGCTACTTGGGAGGCTGAGGCAGGAGAATCACTTGAACCTGGGAGGCGGAGGTTGCAGTGAGCCAAGAGTGCGCCACTGCACTCCAGCCTGGCAACAGAGTGAGACTCCATCTCAAAAAAAAAAAAGTAAGGTTCAAACTTTAGGCCCTATAAGAGTCAATTTCTACGTTTATCCAAAAAACTATTTATGGGACTATTGGGTCAATTTCAGTGGGAGGCCCCAGGGCCATGCCCCAGAGGAGGAAGAGACTGGTGTTTAGGGAATGAAAGCACAGGGAAGTGAGGAACGTGGAGTATTGCAGGGCCAAACTGAGGGGCTATGGCAAGAGAGGCAAAGAAGAAAGACAAAGCAGCAAGCCAGCAGGCAGAGGGAGGCACAGCTGGTTCTGGAGCCACCATGTAAGCAAATTCAGCTCCTTTTATACCTGGCTCAGGACACTTCATGGAGCTAAGGTGGGGCCAGGTGCCCCACCTCCATCAGCCTGTACTCCTAGATTCATTGCAAATAGTTTGTTCTGAGTTTTAGGGCCTTCTGGGATGAATGATGGAGTGGTACCTCATTCTTTGCCCACCATAAGCAGCCGAGAAGGCCTCCTCAAAAACCATGGGGGCTTAGGTAAAACCCCTCTCCTGTATAGAACACACTGTGAGTGTTCAATAACCAGTCATGGTTAGATTAGCTAAAAGATTATCCAAAAGCCCATGCAGGAGGAGAGGGTATGAAAAGGGCATGGGAAATATTACAGAGAAGTGAGGGGGCACATTTAAAGAAACAAGAAAATGAGACAAGAGTGGGGCTTAGGTAGGTCTGACACTTGGTGGGGGCTATCAGCCAGAGGACCCAGTGCTGGAGAGCTATCCCTGGTTTGTGAGGAGTTACTGGTTAAATAACCTCCCTAGATTGGACTATCCAGAAGGATCAGCATAGTACACATATGCTTTTTGTAAGATATTGTAAGACATCATTTGTTATGTGTCAGATCAAAAAGTAGTTTGTACCAAGTCAGGGCTCCCACCCTTCTCAAGTGTGATGGCCATCTTATCTCTTGCCTGTTAACTCTTTTTAATAGTGAAATATGACAAACAGAGGAAAGTGCATTAAAACCTGAGTGTTGACTGCTGGTTCCCCCAAGATGGAGAGTCCCATTCCTCCCAGACACTTCCTCTTACAGGTAAAATATCTGGACATAACACAACAGACAGCAGAAGAAGATTCTGAAAGCTGGAGGAAGGAAGAAAAAAAGCCTAGGAACCTCGAACCTTGAAGAATGACAGGTGTGAGTCCTTGGATTTCTTTATCACTTCCCCTTACACTGGATGAGGCACTGCAGAAGCCTCCAACCAGAAACCACCAACAGGCACAGACAAGAAAGCTCTAAGAAAGGCCTGGTCCCCTCTGGTCAAAGCACAGGGGAAAGGCTGGCCTGACAACAAAAGGAAACCTTTTTGGCAATACCCACCCTATCCCAGTAAAAGTCTAGTGGGCTGAACAGGACCTTCTAGCCCCACCTGTAGCCTCTGCTCTGCAGAAGCTGATTGAGTGCTTGAACCCTCTGGCCTAGTAGGGTGAGCACTAGAGCTGGGAGCTAATCCTCTTCCCTTGGCAGAGCAAACCCAAATGGGTAAACACACAAAAAAATTAAACTTCTTACCATCATAATCGAACACCCAGAACTACAAACAAAGGAGAAAATATTGAAAGAACCAGAGAGAAATGAAGCATTATTCATGAGGGATATTTGTTTGAATGACAGTGGATTTCTCCTCTTGAAACCATGGAGGCCAAAAGGAAGAGGCACAATATTTTTCAAGTTGCAGACAGAACTTAGAATCACAAATCCAATAGCCACTGAAAACGCCCTTCAGGAATGAAGGAGAAATCAGACATTCTCAGATGAAAGAAAACTTAAGAGAATTTAGTGCCAACCTAGAAGAAATGTGCTAATGCCAAGAAAACTACAAACTACCAAACTCAACTAGGATGATAGAGACAACCTGAATAGTTCCATAGCCACTACAGAAATTAAAGTTATAAGTAAAAGGCTCTCAAAAAAGAAATCTTCAGATGAAAATACTTTAAGGAGTATTAATACCAATTTTACACACTCTATCTCAGAAAGTCAAAGAAAGAACATTTCCTGGCTCATTGTATAAGGCTAGTATTACCCTGATACCAAAATCAGGAAAATGCAGTACAAAAAAGAAAGTTATAGACCACTATCTCTATAAATTTAGACACAAAATTTCTCAACAAAATTTTGTAAACCTAATACAGCATCGTATACAAAAAATTATATACACCATGATGAAGTGGGATTTATTCCAGATATGCAAGGTTGGTTCAATATTCCAGAATCAATCAATGTAATTTACTATGTTAACCAGGTAAAGAATAAAAATGATTATATCATTTGATGCAGAAAAAAAGATTAACACAATCCTATGCCCATTCACAGTAAAAAGTCTGAGCAGACTAGGAATGGCAGGGAGTGGTGGGGATAATCCTAAGTTGAGAAAGAGCATCTATTTAAAAACCTAGGCTGGGCACAGTAGCTCATGCCTGTAGTCCCAACACTTTGAGAGGCTGAGATGGGCGGATTGCTTGAGCCCAGAAGTTCAAAACTAGCCTGGGCAACATGGCAAAACCCTGTCTCTTCAAAAAATACAAAAATCAGGCTGGGCACGGGGGCTCACACTTGTAATTCCAACACTTTGGGAGGCCGAGGTAGGCAGATCACTTGAGGTCAGGAGTTTCAGACCAGCCTGGCCAACATGGTGAGACCTCGTCTCTAACAAACAATACAAAAATTAGCTGGGGATGGTGGTGTGCACCTGTAGTCCCAGCTACTTGGGAGGCTGAGGTGAGTGGGAGAATTGCTTGAACCCGGGAGGTGGAGGTTGCAGTGAGCCGAGATCATGCTGCTGCACTCCAGCCTGTGTGACAGAGTGAGACCCTGTCTCAAAACAAAACAAAACAAAAAAACAAAAATTAGCCAGAAAGGGTGGTGTGCCTGTGGTCCCAGCTACTCGGGAGGCTGAGGCAGGAGGATCACCTGATCCTGGGAGTTCAGGGCTGCAGTGAGCCATAATTGTTCCACTGCACTCCAGTCTGGGTGACAGAGCAAGACCATGTCTCAAAAAAAAAAAAAAGAACCAAATACTTAATGGAGAAAGACGGAATGCTTTCTCCCTAAGATTGGGAAAGAGACAAGCAATCTGTTCTCACCACTCTAATTCAACATAGTGCTAGAAATTCTGACCACTGAAATAAAACAAGAAAGAGAAATAAAAAGCACAAAGATTGGAAGGAAAGAAATAAAACTGCCCTTATTTGTCAAAGACCTGGTTGTCTATGTAGAAAATCCCAAGGAATTTACAAATAACTCCTAGAATTAATGTAAAGTCAGCAAGGTAGCAGGGTACAATAGCAACACAGAAAAATAAATGGCATTTCTATATATTAACAGTCAACTTTTCAAAACTAGCATTAATAACACAATTCCATTTATGAAAGTTCCAAAGAAAATGATATACTTGGGCATGAACATAACAAAATATGTACAACATTTGCACACTAAAATTATAAAATGCTTTTGAAAGAAATAAAAGAGGATTTAACTAAGTAAATCCAACCAAGTTCATGAATTGGATGACTGAACTTCGTAAGGATGTCAATTCTCTCCAGATTGATTAATAAGTTTAATACAATTACTCTTAAAATCCCAGCAAGGTGCTTTGTAGACATAGACAATCTTATCCCAAATTTACATGGAAAGGCACATGTCTTGGAATAGCTTAACCAAACTGGATAAAGAATAAAGTAGGAGGAGCCAGTCTATCTTACTGTGTAGCTACAGTAATCAAGGGAGTGTGGTATGGGCAGAGAGATAGACATGTAGACAAATGTGGCAGGACAGAAAACCCAGAAATAGACCCACACAAACATGCTCGACTGATTTTCATCAAAGGTGAAAAACAATTCAACAGAGGAAGGATAGCCTTTTCAATAAATAGTTCTGGAGAAATTGGACATCCATAGACAAAAATGAACCTTGACCTGTCTCAAACCATATACAAATATTAGCTCAAAATGGATCACAAACTTAAACATAAAAGATATATGAATTGAACCTCAGCAAAATAAAAAAACTTTTGCCCTGGCCAAGTGTGGTGGCTCACCCTGTAATCCCAGCACTTTGGGAGGCCGAGGAGGGTAGATTGCTTAAGCCCGGGAGTGCAAGACCAGCCTTGGCAACATGATAAAACCCCATCCTATCAAAAATACAAAAACTAGCCAGTGTCATAACCCGGTCTCTAAATAAATAAATATATTAAAATTAAAAATAAATTTAAAACCCCCAAATTTTGCCCCGTGAAAGACCTTATGAAGAAGACCTAAAGGCAAGCTACAGACTGAGAGAAAATATTTGCAAACCACATAGTTGACAAAAGACTGGAATCTAGAATAAAGAACTTTCAAAATTCAAGAACATGTACATGTATTTCTTTTGGGTAAATTCTAAGGAGTGGGATTACTGGGTCATAAGACAATCCTTAACTGATTTCCAAAGTAGTTGCAGTAACTTTCATATTAACTAGCAGCATACGAAAGCTCCTGTTTCTTCACATTCTAGTAGTTTACATTATTTGTATTTTTAATTTTAGACATTCTGGTGTAAGTGTAGTGGTATCTCTTTGTAGTTTTAATTTGCATTTTTCCATTATTAAAGAGGTTGAATGTGATGGTAAACTATGTGTCCAATTGGCTAGGCTATGGTATCCAGTTGTTTGGTCAAACACTAGTCCAGATGTTGCTGTGAAGGTGTTTTTCAGATGTGATTAACATCTAAATCAGTAGACTTTGAGTAAAGCAACTTACTCTCCATTAGGCAAGCAGAATCCAATCCAATCAATGGAAGACTTTAAAAGCGAAGACTTTAAAAGCAAAGTCTGAGGTCACTGAAGGAGAAGGAATTCAGCCTCTAGAAGGCCTTTGGACCCAGGCCTGAAACATCAACCCTCCCCTGGGTCTCCAGCCTGCTGGTCTTTCTTGTGGATTTCAGACTTGTCAGTTTCTACAAATGTGTGAGCCAATTCTAAAATAAATCTGTCTCTCTCTTACACACATCCCATTGGTTCTGTTTCTCTAGCAAGCCCTAATACTTCAATGTCTTTTCAGATTTTTTTTTTTTTTTTTTTTTTTGAGACAGAGTCTTGCTCTGTCACCCAGGCTGGAGTGCAGTGGCATGATCTCAGCTCACTGCAACCTCCACCTCCCAGGTTCAAGCAATTCTCCTGCCTCAGCCTCCCGAGTAGCTGGGACTACAGGCACGTGCCACCACGTACAGCTAATTTTTGTATTTTTAGTAGAGACGGGGTTTCACCATGTTGGGCCAGGATGGTCTCGGTCTCTTGACCTCATGATCTGCCCACCTTGGCCTCCCAAAGTGCTGGGATTACAGGCGTGAGCCACTGAGCCCGGCCCTCAGATGTTTTTTGGCTATATGGATTTCCTCTTTTGTTAAGTACCTGTTCCATTCTTTTCCCTTTTTTCTTTTTCTTTTAAAATTTATCTTATTTATGAATTTATTTATTTTTAATTAATTATTTTTAACCTCAAGCCACAATATACTTTGAGCCTTTTTTTCTATTTGTTATATGTATCTTTTTTGTAATAACTTGTAGGCATTTAAAATATATTCTGTGTATGATCTTTATGCAGTGATACATTTTACAAATGTGTTCCCTTGCAGCTTGCCTTTTCACTCTCCCAATGGTATCATTTAATAAGTTAAAGTTCATAATTTTAATGTGGTCTAATTTGTCAATCTTTCCTTAAGTTAGTGCTTTTTGTATTCCTAACCCAGAAACATAAAGTTATTTTTCTATCTATATCACTTTTTAAAGGCTTTACTATTTTTTTCTATCACAGCTAGCTCTATAATGCACCTGGAATTAATTTTTCTATATGGCATGAAGTGGGGGTCATGTTTCACCTTTTCCCCCATATGGATATCTAATTGTTCCAGTACAATTTATTGAAAAGAGCATTTTTGCCCCCTTATTCTACATCTTTTTCATAAATCAAGTGTCTATATATTCATGATGTGTTTCTGGGGTCTCCATTCTGTTCCATTCGTTTTATTTTTCTATTCTTGAACTAATAACACACTGACTTCATTACTTTCAGCTTTATATGAAGGCTTGATATCCGATAGAATAAACTCTCCCACCTTGTTCATTTTTCTTTTTTGAAGAGTGCTTGACTCTGCTGGACAATCTGTACTTTTATATAAATTTTAGAATACTTTGGAAAAGTACACACACACAGAAAATCTATTGGAATTTTTTGTTGGAATTGCATTAAATCTAGATTAATTTAAGGAGAATTGACATCTGTGTAATATTAAAATTTCCAATCCACAGATGTGATATCTCTTTGCATTTGTTTATGTCTTTAATTTTCTCACTAGCGACTTAACTTTCTGTCTGGAAGTCTCACACATTTCTTGTTAGATTCATTCCTATTTTCTTGATGCCATGTCAAAACCTTTCCTATTATACCTCTTGATCTCAAATTTTAATTAAATTTAATTCTTCTAAAAGATAGGCTGGGCACGGTGGCTCACGCCTGTAATCCCAGCACTTTGGGAGGCTGAGGTGGGCGGATCACAAGGTCAGGAGGTCGAGACCATCCTGGCTAACACAGTGAAACCCCGTGTCTACTAAAAATACAAAAAAATTAGCTGGGCGTGGTGGTGGGTGCCTGTAGTCCCAGCTACTCGGGAGGCTGAGGCAGGAGAATGGCGTGGACCCAGGAGGCGGAGCTTGCAGTGAGCCCAGATTGTGCCACTGCACTCCAGCCTGGGCGACAGAGCCAGACTCCATCTCAAAAATAAAATAAAAATAATAAAAAAGAGATTAATATACTTTTAATCTCAAATTTCTTTTTTTGGTTGTTTACTGGTATATACAAATGCAATTGGTTTTTAAAATATTGACTTCTGTATATCCAGCAATGTTGCTAAACACAGTTATTCATCTTAATAGTTTATCTGTATATTCTTTTGCATTTTCTACTTGTACGAGTATAGCATTCATAGATAATGGCAATTTCTTCCCCCTGCTCTCTTATTTATTGTTGCTTTACTGCACTGCCTAAGATCTCCAGGACAATGTTGAATAGGGACACTGATAGACAACATCCTTGTCATGATCCCTATTTCAAAAGGAAAACTTTCCACATTTCATTCTTAAGTGTGATATTCACTAGAGATCTTCTTGTAGTTACCCTTTATTTGATTAGCATGTTCTTTTTATTTCTAGGTTGCTAAGAGTTTTAAAAATATATAATTAAAGGATGTTAACTTTTTTTTTTTTTTGAGACGGAGTCTCACTCTGTCACCCAGGCTGGAGTGCAGTGGCTCGATCTCGGCTCACTGCAACCTTTGCCTCTGGTTTCAAGTAATTCTCCTGCCTCAGCCTCCCCAGGAGCTGGGACTACAGGTGCCCACCACCATGCCCGGCTATTTTTTTTTTTTTTGGTATTTTTACTAGAGACAGGGTTTCACCATGTTGGTCAGGTTGGTCTCGAACTCCAGACCTCAAATGATCTGCCCACCTCAGCCTCCCAAAGTGCTGGGTTTACAGGTGTGAGCCACCCCTCCCAGCCTGATGGATGTTAAATTTTATCAAAAGTTTTTTCTGCATGTTATTGAGTCATTTATATTATATGTTCTCCTTTATTCTGCTAATGTGGTGAATTACAATGTTTGTTTTGTAATGTTAAACAATTTTTGCATTGTTACAATAAACGTAAATTACTTATGATACGTTTTTATCTATAGCTGGATTCACTTTGATTATAGGTAGTTTGGGGTTTCCACATCTACATTCATGAGAGAAATTAGCTACTTATCTTACTTTCTCATAAGGTCCTGGTCTAGTTTTGGTATCAAGTTTAAGCTTTCTTCATTAAATAAGTCACTTCTTTTCCTAGTCTCAGAGCATTGCACTCAGGAAGTCAGTCATTTTGTTCCAGCACACTGAAGATAGCATTTTACTATATTCCAGATTTCATAATTCTGTCGAGCAGTTTTATTTTAAGTAACTGAATGCAATCTATGTTTTATCTCTGGCTGTTTAAAGATATTTATGTTTGCCGGGCGCGGTGGCTCACGGTTGTAATCCCAGCACTTTGGGAGGCCGAGGCGGGCGGATCACGAGATCAGGAGATCGAGACCACGGTGAAACCCCGTCTCTACTAAAAATACAAAAAATTAGCCTGGCGTGGTGGCGGGCGCCTGTAGTCCCAGCTACTCGGAGAGGCTGAGGCAGGAGAATGGCGTGAACCCGGGAGACGGAGCTTGCAGTGAGCCGAGATTGTGCCACTGCACTCCAGCCTGGGCGACAGAGCGAGACTCCGTCTCAAAAAAAAAAAAAGATATTTATGTTTGACTTTTTTTTTTCCTGCAGTTTTATTATTGATGTATGTATTTGTATTTATCTCGTTTCAGATTTGAATGTGTGGATTGACATCTTTGATCAGTTCTCCCTTATCACTAGGTCTCATCCCAAACTCGGGGGTTTGCCAGGTCCAATCTTTGTAAGGTACTGAGTCCCAGTGCTTTTCTCGCTAACCCCGAGAGGCTGTCAAAAACACCATTAGCCTATCATCCATCCTTTTCATTTTAGCCAGAGCAAGAGCAGTTCTAAAGGCCAAACTCCCTGACTTTGGTATTCTCCTGGATCTTAGCCTTATAATTCTTGTCTGTGTTGTTAGCTCTCCAAGTCCCTCAAACAGATTTAAAAAATAGTTTATTGAATTTTCTGGATGTCCCAGGAGGGAAGATTGGTTCTAATCATCTAGTCCACGTCTAGTCCACATAAATGAAAATCCTAATAACCATTGTGATCGTAAGTTTACATTACCTTTAGAATTCATTGACTGTGAAACTATCCAATGATCTTATTCTACTGAATTTTATGAATGTTAAAGATGAATTTCTAATGTATTATTTGTATGTAATAACTACACACATATTTGAAGAATAGTAGTTTCTATGCAAGTGCTTGAGACACAAAGAGAATCAGGAACTACTCGTAATAACTGTCCCGAATTCTGTGGTCCACATAATAAGTAAATATTTCTGAGTAGAGAAATGAAAGGACCATCATTTTATTACAATTCAACCAACATTTATGAAGCCCCAGCAGGAACGGCCACTACAAAAGTAAATAAGGTGAAGTTTTGCCCACAAGCATCTACAGGAGGCCTGAAACGGGTTATGTAACCAGAAGGGGATAGGGTGAGAAGCCTTCTGAATTAAGGAATAGCCAAAAACTACTTATAATTAGTGTGTCATTTGTATGTAAATTTTGATTTCTTCATTACTTTATGAAATTACCTCTGACTCATAGTAAAATCCCATACTTGCATAAGAGCTCTTTAATAGGGAAGATGATTTAGATGGAGTCTTGTTCTGTCCCCCAGGCTGGAGTGCTGTGGCACCATCTCAGCTCACTGCAACCTCTGCCTCCCAGGATTAAGCAATTCTCCTACCTCAGCCTCCCGAGTAGCTGGGACTACAGGCGCACGCCACTACGCCTGGCTAATTTTTGTATTTTTCAGGGTTTTACTATGTTGGCCAGGCTGGTCTCGAACTCCTGACTTCAAGTGATCTGCCTGTCTCAGCCTCCCAGAGTGCTGGGATTACAGGCGTGAGCCACCGTGCCTGGCCTGAATGTATTTTTAAGCAATCACAAGCATAGTTACTTAAATGTTACCTGAGCCTGGTAGGGACAACAGACATCAGGAGACAAAAATGAATGGGTCCTTGATCCAGCTGGAAGACTGTCAAGAGACTGGAACATCATGTTGAAGAAGTTGGATTTTGTCTTCTGGTTAATATCTACCTGTGTATAAGCTAAGGAATGCTTTAGAAAGGTGGTTGGAAAGATGGAAATAAGTTGGGGGAACAGCCTCAAGCTGGCCCCCTGGTTAGGAAGCTGCTCCGGTTGTGGGGTCCAGTGGTAGTGGAGGCCTGGGAGGGCAGGGCAGCAGGGATGGTGAGGCCAGGCTGGCGTGGATGATGGAGAGGCGTTTTTGGGTAGGATCCCCACACAGCAGGCTGCCTGATTAATAAAAGGTGTAATCAAAAGGAAGAAATCAAAAGTGGTTTTTAGCTGTTTTCCAACTGTGCTTAGAAGACCTTTATATAATTAAAAACATAGAAGTATTCTATCCCTAAAGAAATAACGAAGGGGAGAAACCCCATGACATTATATCTCATTACTGTTTAATTAAAATAGAAATTTTAAAAAATAAAAGTAATGGCCAGACATGGTGGCTCACGCCTGTAATCCCAGCACTTTGGGAGGCCGAGGCAGGCGGATCACGAGGTCAAGAGATCGAGACCATCCTGGCCAACATGGTGAAACCCCGTCTCTACTAAAAAAAATACAAAAAATTAGCTGGGCATGGTGGCGGACACCTGTAGTCCCAGCTACTCGGGAGGCTCAGGCAGGAGAATGGCTTGAACCTGGGAGGCAGAGCTTACAGTGAGCCGAGATTGCGCCACTGCACTGCAGCCTGGACGATAGAGCGAGACTCTGTCTCAAAAAATAAATAAATAAATAAATAAATAAAGATAATGAGATAAACACCAATTTCAATAAAAAATATTTATGGAATTATCCTTATCTGACTCATTCTGTTAAAATTTTACATCACCACAAAGCTATAGAGTGGTAGTATCTAAACTAATAGGGTTTACTGTGCTGTCTTTCTCCATCCCCACTCCAGCTTTTAAGTATCTGTGTGGAGCTAGGGGAGGGAGACGGGCTGGAGAAAAAAAGTATGTTTGACTCCAAGTCTGTTCAACTCGTGTTGGGCATTTTTAGTGCAGTGAAGGCACATTCTTTATCTGAAAAGCAGGCCTTTAATATTTTAATGACGAGCATCCCCAGAATATTTTTGTCATGTAAAAGAGGTGATTTCTTATGTACAAATAAGTGATTCTACTAAAGTCTTCGTAAGGATTATTACAGGAAAAGGATTTACTGTAATAGGCTTGAGAAAACCATGGGAATAGTTCCAGCAGGAGTTTTTATTCCAAAAGTTTATCTGCCCTGTGACCACCTTAATACTCTCAGAAGATCTGAGGGCAGAGGGAGTTGGAGAAATCCTTTGCATGAACCTCTGATTTATAGTCTTGTTCTAAGTGCAGGGACATCTGAGGAGACTCCAGGGAGGGCACACTGATACCTGCCTGGAAAGAGTCGAAGGTGTTGAAGAAGGACAAAGAGGGTATTCTAGAAGAGGAGGAGGGGGAGGCCGGAGGAGGTAGGTGGAGGGCTGCCTCTTGGTGATGTTCAAGGTTTGCTGTTGAAATACAGATAGGTCACAAAACACTATTTCATATTCAACAGGGATTATATCTTGCAAATAATACATTTATTGTTTGTTCAATGTTTCACTGTAACCCTTTTCCCAGAAGAGCTGGGCCCAGAGGACTGTTAGCCCAGGGAGGAAGGGCTTTAATGTCACAGAACCAAAGGGTGGTTTTCCACAAGCCACAGTGAAGAGACTGGAGGGTTGGGACAGGGATGGCTCCCTCATGGGGAAAGGGGCTAACAACGATCTGATATAAAGGAGGTGCAAGCAAACAGAGACCCTGATAGAAACCCCAGGACCACGTGTAAGGAGACTCAAGACTCAGCTCATCTGCCAGGTGTCTTTCCCGAACATAAGGGTGGCGCTTGGCCTGGGGACCCAGTGCTGCCACTTCCCGGGATTGGGGTTCCTGTGTGTGTTTACTTTTAACTTTTTATTACCTTGGCGGAAAGAGGGGAGGAGAAAGAAAGAAGGGAGGAGGAAGGAACACTCCTGAACACACAATTACCTCCAAAGAGAGAGTGCTCACCTGAAAGGGACTTTTCCAGAACAACCATGTGCTGTATCGGTCTCCAGTGGCAGCTTTAAGCATCCTCCTCCTGCCTGTGACAGGTGTAGGGCTCTGGACAAGATGAGCACAGTTTTAGGAAATAAAACATCCACACGTCTTGCAGGCCTCAGTCCTTAAATGTGTGTATATTAATTTATATTTAAAAAAATCCAAGGCCGGGCGTCGTGGCTCACACCTGTAATCCCAACACTTTGGGAGGCCGAGGCGGGCAAATCACGAGGTCAGGAGATCGAGACCATCCTGGCTAACAGGGTGAAACCCCGTCTCTACTAAAAACACAAAAAAATTAGCCAGACGTGGTGGCAGGCGCCTGTAGTCCCAGCTACTCGGGAGGCTGAGGCAGAAGAATCGCTTGAACCCGGGAGGCGAAGGTTGCAGTGAGCCAAGATTGTGCCACTGCCCTCCAGCCTGGGCGACAGTGAGAGACTCTGTCTAGGCGACAGTGCGAGACTCTTAAAAAAAAAAAAAAAAATCCAAAAGATTTTTGGTTTTGGTGGTGAGATCTGGGTAATTGCTTTTTTTTTTTTTTTTTAACTTACCTTTTTTCTTTTCTTTTCTTTTCTTTTTTTTTTGAGATGGAGTTTTGCTCTTGTTGCCCAGGCTGGAGTGCAATGGCGCGGTCTTGGCTCACTGCAACCTCCACCTCCCAGGTTCAAGCGATTCTCCTGCCTCAGCCTCCCAGGTAGCTGGGATTAGAAGTGCCCGCCACCACACCCGGCTAATTTTTGTATTTTGGCCAGACTGGTCTCAAACTCCTGACCTCAAGTGATCCGCTTGCCTTGGCCTCCCAAAGTGCTGGGATTACAGGCGTGAGCCACCTGCCCGGCCATGTATAGCATTTTATTGTTCAAAACAAAACTAACTATAAGGCTATCCACTTGAACAGACTGGAGACAGACACAGCACCATGCCCTTGGTCCCCTCCTGCCTCCTCTGGGCTCCTATGGTGTTATGTCTGGACCATAGGACCTCTTAGGAGCCAAGGTCCTGAGCGGACTGCACAGCTAACAGTGGAGAGTGGAGCAGGAAAAGTGAGGCAGTGCCCCCAACCCCTGCTGGGGAGAAGGAAGCCTGCCCCACAGTCCTCACCAGTCCTCTTGGTTCTGTCAGCAACCCCGCTCATCCTCCCGGCTGCACCCGGCCTGCCCTGCCCTGCCCTGCAGTGCCAGAGACTGGACGTGGGTGGCAGCCTTATGCACTGCCAGTGGGAAGTCCTCCCACCGAGAACCCAGTTCCTCCTTCAGCTCTCTGGCAGCAAAATCCTTGCTTCCTGCCCTATGCCACTCGGCCCAGCCCTGCTACCCTGGGCCTCAACACAGCCCTGTTCCCATTGCTTCCCCCCAGTTCTTGGCAGAGGTCCTAGTCCCCCACTGCTGTGCAACAGCTAGTGATTAGGTAATGCACAGCCACTCTTCCTAGAGGTCACAGGGGACTTTTGTTTCATGTTAGCAGGGGCTCTCCATGACTCAGCGAGGTACAAGGAACTAATACATCTTAAGGCTCTGTGCACTGTGCACTCAGTTCCCATGCATGGGGATCTGCCACCACAGCCTCATAGGATGGGCTTATTGCCCCCGGATTACAAGCAGAGAAACTGAGGGCTCAAAGAAAAACAAACAAACAAACAAACAAACAAAAAAACAAAGTGGACCGTGCACGCTGGCTCATGCCTGTAATCCCAGCACTTTGGGAGGCAAAGGTGGGTGGATCACTTGAAGTCAGGAATTTGAGACCAGCCTGGCCAACATGGTGAAACCCCATGTCTATTAAAACATTAAAAAATTAGCCGAGCATGGTGGCAGGCACCTGTAATCCCAGCTACTTGGGAGGCTGAGGCACAAGAATTGCTTGAACCCGGGAGGCAGAGATGTAGTGAGCTGAGGTCACGCCATTGCACTCCAGCCTGGGCAAAAGAGCGAGACTCCATCTCAAAAACAAAAAAAACAAAAACCAAACTGAAAACAAAACCTTTACCTCAAATCACATAGTGAGGACGTGGCAGGGCTGGAACTGGATTCCAGCTTTTTAGGCGCTTCTCCACAGCTGTTTCCTTGCAAGCAAACAAGGCTGGCCCGTGGCCCCTCTGCCCACCTTGACTCCAGTGGGTGGGAGTGGAGACAAAGCTAAATGTACCCCTCCTCCTGTCGTTACTTCTGAGGACATGCATTATCCCAATCAGCTGTTAATAGCCACTGAAGTGTGACAGAATTTTATAGCTTTCTTTTTTTTTTTTTTTTTTTTTTTTGAAACAGAGTCTTGCTCTGTCGCCCAGGCTGGAGTACAGTGGCGCAATCTCGGCTCACTGCAACCTCCGTCTCCCGGGTTCACGCCATTCTCCTGCCTCAGCCTCTCCGAGTAGCTGGGACTACAGGCGCCCGCCACCACGCCCGGCTAATTTTTTTGTATTTTTAGTAGAGATGGGGTTTCACCGTGGTCTCGATCTCCTGACCTCGTGATCCGCCCGCCTCGGCCTCCCAAAGTGCTGGGATTACAAGCGTGAGCCACCGCGCCCGGCCAGAATTTTATAGCTTTCTAAACGTGGGATAATTTGCATGGAGAAAAACTAATTTGATAAAATACTTAGAAATTCTGTGTGATCTAATTTTTCTAAGCATTCAGGCCATTACTTTTGTCTGTAAATGTAATTGCTGCAGCTGAATATTTTTGCTCTTTCTTGCTACATGATTTATTTACTTACTTTTTAGGGTTTAATCATATCTTTGGCATTAAATATTAGGCTCAGACTCTCTCCCAAAAGACAGAACTTATAATACCGTGGGGACATTAAATTTAATCATCTTTGGCAATTATTTGATGCTATCCTGGAAAATTAGCTTAGGGCAGCTGCAAACATGTGGAGTCTTGAGTCTTTATCTACATTATATTCATGATAAAACAGGAGCTGAGACCTATTGCACCATGCAACCTATTGACCTTCCCTGGGGCTCCATCGCAATATCTCCTGTACTGAGTCTCCATCACAGTAATTGAATTGCAGCTAGTGCACGTGAAGCCTCCAAAATCTATGCTTCAGTGTCTGCTCTTTTGAGACCATTCGTATTTCTCTTTTAATTATTATAAAAAGTAAAATCAATCTTTTTTTGGAATGGGAACCTCTTGAGGCTGCTGTTCTATATTCCATAGACATCCCTATGGCCCCTGACAGCCTCCTCCTAAAATAAGCCCATAGCTTCACTTTTCATGTGGGCTGGAGATGGAATAAAGAAGTTGACATTTTTAGAGCAGGAGCAAGAGGTCCATCTCATAAATTATATACTTCTGTATCTAGACCATGAAAACACAGCTGAAGAGAGTTAATGAACCTGAAAAATGAGCATTGTGTTTTCTCAATCTTAGAAGAAATCCCACCTCTAGATTGGTATGATGTTTCTCATTTCTGAACAGTTCACAGTCTTCTCTCTGTCTCCTTTTTAAAGAGTCTTTATGTTTACAACTATTAAATGTGCTCTTTGTGAATAAGATGGGGAAGAAAGAAAACAGTTTTAAAGTATCCGGAAGGCAAGAATGTCAAACAATGATATTTTTCAGTAGAGCTATCCTAGGAGACCATGGTGAGGAGGAGGCTGTATTTTCTTGCTGAGCTAATTACAGGAAGGTCCTGGAGTTGATGGAACAGGGAGTTTACACTTCATCCTCTGCTGGGTCCTGCTGATGCAGGCTGCAGAGAGGGCAACACGTTGAATTAAGAGAAGGCCAAGGGAGATGCTTCTTTCTCTCTGTTTTGTCTTCCTTCCCACACTCTTCTCTCCCTGGCACTATTTTGCTAAACATGCCCCTGGGAGGCGTGTTAGGTGTATTTTTACTGTATATTTTCTCTATAGCAGGCAATTGTCTCAGCTCAGAGGCATTTACGGAGAGCACTTCTCTGCTTGTCCTGTTCAGAGAAACCTTTCAAAGAGATGCCCCTTCGCCCCTCTGAAGAAGCTCCCCTTGGGTGTAATTGCATGGAGGAGCAGGCATGGCCAGGCTTATTTCAGAGGATGTTTCTCTTGGTATCCAAGGACAGAGGTGGGCCTGAGGCCCTCTTTCTTCTGATTTAATAAGCACTATGGGATCTGATTAAATTGCTTTTCACATTTATTTCTATCAATGTCGTTGGACTTTCATTATCCAGGCCCTCACTTTGAAAAATTGCCTCCCTTATCTGTCAAGCTTTTATGAAACATGAGGATTTATGGAGTGTTTCAATAAAATCTTTGGATCATACTAGTGCAAAAATGTTGCCAGAAAAACATCATCAGAACTTCAGGTTTTCCCGTTTGGGGCTATTCTTCATTTGCTCAGAATAAACAACCAAACCAAGACCACAGGGCTGACTGACACATCTGGTCAGAGTAAATGTTTGTCTCCTCTGGGTTCTGTCAGCTGCCGGCTGTGTCCACACCACCGTGTGCGTGTATTTGTGTGTGGAAGTGTGTGTTACACGTTTGAGCAGTCCTACTGGTGGCCACTAGCTTCCCACTGTGTCTCTTGGGCCTCCTTAAGATATGGTAAGCCTAAACTGAGATGTGCTGTAAATATAAAATACACACTGGATTTCAAAGATTAAGTATGAAAAAACTGTATAATATCTCAATTGTTTGTATAATTGATTGCATATTGGAATAATGTCACTTTGGATATAATGGCCTAAATAAAACATATTCTTTGAATTAATTTTACCTGTTTCTTTTTACCTTTTTTTTTTTAAACAGGGTCTTTCTGTGTCACCTAGGCTGGAGTACAGTGGTGCAGTCATAGCTCACTGCAGCCTCAAACTCCTGGGCTCAAGTAATCCTCCCACCTCAGCCTCCCAAATAGTTGGGATCACAGGCGCAAGCCACCACACCAGGCGAATTTTAAAATTTTTGTAGAGATGGGGGGTCTCATGAGGTTGCCCGGGCTGGTTTCAAACTCCTGGACTCAAGTAATCCTCCTGTCTTGGCCTCCCATAGTGCTGGGATTACAGGTGTGAACCACCATGTCCAGCCTTTTTTACTTTTTAATGTGATTACTAGAAAGTTTAAAATTACACACGTGGCTCATATTTCTACTGGACAGCTGGCACACCTACTGCCTAAAACCTCAATTTTAAGAGTCTGTGCATCTGTACTTTCTCTCCAGGCACCTAACACTTAACTATAAATGTCATTTTGGGTCCAGAAGAATCCAGTATGGCGTCTTACAATACTAGAAAATGTTATTTAGATGTTCTTAAATGTTTTTAAAGAGACAACAAAAGGGTTATTGTGTAATTATTAAATAATTGCATCCACACTACAAAAGGGGACCATGCATAGTGTACTGCGTATTTAGGAGATGTGTAATATATATAAACGTATAATTACAGAGGAGATGTGGCTTAGTTTTGGTATCAACTTCCCATCCATCTTCACTAAACATCTGATGATTTAGCCAGGTAGGAGTAAATACAGCTTCCTCTGCCCCAGTTTTCCTGTCATCGGTCTCACCACTGCCCACACTGTTTTTATCCCATACCATTCTGCTCTGAAATGCATGCTTCCTTATATCAGAATTTTGGACACCAATTGCAGAGATAGGTCTCAGTCTATCTGTCTTACTCAGTTGAAGGATTCAAAATAGAACATCTTCAACAAATTTCTGTAACTATGCTTGCAACAGCATAGGCTCTAAGGAGGTTAACTCTGCCTACCCTGCTGTCTGCAGAAGGCTTTTGTACCTTTCTTGTCTGTTCTGAGTTGCTGTGTCACAAGAAGTCTCACAGCTCATCCTGGCTTTTTTGTCTGTGTTTCACTGTGGAGCTTTCATCCCCTGCCCCACGGTCCCAAACAGTTGATCAAAATGTTTACCCAATAAAAACAGTTCTTTTCCTGGAAGGGAATTTCTCCACCTCCTTACACCCATTTAAGGGCCTTCAAACCCCACACTGACATGCAAGCGGTATAGAGTTGTCCACAATGTGCAGAAGTATGCAGAATGTGTATTTTCAAAGTTTCTTGGGTAAAACCGATAGTTGGCATATCTGAGCCTTAGAAATAATAAACAAAGAAGGAGAGGGGTGGTTATATTAAAGAGTGTTCTGTTTCTTTTTTTCAAATTTCAAAAAAAGAAAAGAATGAAAAAGGGCACTTGGCTGGCTAAGACAGCAATGTCTCTCGGCTTTTGTTATAATTGCTCAAGAAAATGTTTAGATTTTTCTAAATTCTTTTTTTTTTTTTTTTTGCGGGGGGACAGAGTCTTGCTCTGTAGCCCAGGCTGGAGTGCAGTGGCACAATCTTGGCTCACTGCAATATCTGCCTACCAGCTTCATGCCATTCTCCTACCTCAGCCTCCCGAGTAGCTGGGACTACAGGTGCCCGCCACCATGCCCGGCTAATTTTTTGTATTTTTAGCAGAGACCGGGTTTCACCGTGTTAGCCATGATGGTCTCGATCTCCTGACCTCATGATCTGCCCGCCTCAGCCTCCCAAAGTGCTGGGATTACAGGCGTGAGCCACCACGCCCGGCCTAGCCCACACTACCTTCTAACAGATTATGCAGCCCCTTGCAAATAATTGGTGTTTAACAGATGTATCCAATAGGTAAATAACAGAATGAAAGAAGGCATGTATATCCACTTCTTCATTGTTTCACTGTTCAACTGTATTCACTAACAGTAATCCCAGTTTTGAACAGTCATCTTTAGCACTGGTTTTCTGATACTCCAAGAATTCTCCAGTAATGCTAAGAAATGTCAGAAAGTCCTTCAAATTTAAGCTGCATTCATTTCAATAAAAATAAACGTAGATAGTATAATTTATAGAAAGGGGGGCAAATTGCAACATTATGCCTATATATTAATAGTATAGGTGGCTATATCAGTTTCTTAAGCCTGGGCTCAGGATATTACATTTATGCTTTTGGGAAATCACAATTTATATTTTTTGACATAAGCTTTGCCTCAACATCGTCTGATTTTCGAAAGCAGCAAACAAACCAATTATTAATTCTAAATGTCTTCTGGTGCAAATATGGTAAAAGGCAAACATTCCAAAAATTTATTTTAGAGGCATTTCAAAATATGAAATGCCTAACGTCCTTGTAGTTTCTGCTGCACACGAGCAGCAAAGCTGAGGAGGCCCAGCGCTTCCACAGGAGAGTCTGTGCTAGCAGGAGGTAGGTGGCAGGGAGTCCCTGGTTGCCAGCCCCACGTGTGAGGCTACCTGGAAAGACTCGCCTTTGTGCATTCGTCGTGCAGTCAGCTAGCGGCCCTGGAGATAGGTCCTGCAGGTGTTTTCCTGGCGAAGAAGCAAATGGCTGTGGTGAAATGTTTGGTTTTCTGTTCTATGTCCTAGAAAGGGAACAGAAACTCGTTTGTTTCTCAGTCAGAAGGGCTGGTGGAGAGCACTCTGCGCTCCTCCTCTGCCGCCCGGGCCCCGCTGGCGTTGGGGCTCTGGGGACACGCCCCGGCCCTCTGGCATGTACGGCCGCGCCTGATTGCTCCGGGCTGGAGCCTGGGTGCCACCTCGCAGGGCTGAGCGCGTTCACGGGGCGCATCCCAGGCAGATGCTCAGACGCTGCCATCCTCGCGTTAGTGGCTGGATGGAGTGAGAGCGGCTGAGCGCAAGCGATGATGGGAGTTCCACGGCGCGTCCTCCTGTGCCGCATGATCAGGCTTCTGAGGGGCCGGACGGGACTCAGCCCGGAACTGGGCTGTGAGGGCAGTCCCGGCCCCGCTCTTCTTCGTCCAGCGGCGACTGCAGACCTGGGCTGGAGCGCGGGAGGGCGCAGGTGTTGGGGCCTCCTGGCAGGGAACTCAGGTGGGGCAGAGGGAAGGCGCGGTGCCCTCCTACAGTCGGCTCCGAACCGCAGGTCCAGCGCGGCTTAGAACCCGGAGCTCGTCCAGCCTTGGTTCAGAGCCTTCTAGGGTTCCCCATCGCATTCAGCATCCATCTTGGCCTACAGGCCCTAATAACCTGCCCCCTCCACAGACTTCCAGGCTGCATTTTCTCATCCTGTCCTTTCCGCCCCGCACCCAGTCAGGTGCGCTGTGCAACCCCTGCCTGGGACGTTAATCCCCAGGGCACCACAGGGCCTCCTCAGCGTCTGCACAAACATCATCTCAGGAGGATGTCCCTGGCCACCTCTGTAAAATAGACGGTCCCCACCAACCCTGAAACCCACCATTCTCCCTGCTTTTGCCTGGCTTTATTTTCTCCCATGCCCCTTATCCCCACCTGGCAGTATCGGTGTTTATTTGTTCATCTCCCATCTTCATGTGTAAGATCCAAGAGTGCAGGGATTTTGTCATGTGTCCTGCTGGATCCCAGCGCACTGCGCAGTGCCTGGCACATAATAGATGCTAAGTCTGTCTTAATTACATTTTTTTTTTAATTTACTTTTCGATACAGAGTCCCGCTCTGTCACCCAGGCTATAGTGCAGTGGCGCGATCTCGGTTCACTGCAATCTCCGCCTCCCAGGTTCAAGCGATTCTCTTGCCTCAGCCTCCCAAGTAGCTGGGATTACAGACGCCCACTAAGCACCACTAATATTTGTATTTTTAGTAGAGACGGGGTTTCACCATGTTGACCAGGCTAGTCTTGAACTCCTGACTCAAATGATCCTCCTGTCTTGGTCTCCCAAAGTGCTGGGATTGCAGGTGCGAGCCACCCGGCCTGGCCTGTCTTAATTATAATTAAATAACAACTCTGGAATGGGAGAATCCTTGGGAAAGCACGGGTGTATTGGTCAAGGCGATTATCAGAGGAAACTCTCACATTAACCCCTAGATTCCCTAAGACATTTCTCTACGTTCGTCCTTAAGCCAATCATCACTCCATGTCAGAGCTCGCCTCAGGTGGGCATGGGGTGTCCCTTCCCCTGTTGAGTCTCCTCACCCACCTCTTCTCCTGGTCCAAACCTCACTCCAGCAGAACCCTGACAGGGTGAGGCCTTTCTCTGGAGGGCGAGGGCGCTGTGGTCCGTCTTTGCTGTGAGTGGACCCCAATACCCTCCAGGTACTGGATCTCCAGGCCTCAGGCTGGTGCACCTCGTCTGTCCGCACAAATCCCTGCCAGCAACATCTGCACTTCCAAGGTTTGTTATGTTCAGACTCCCCTGCCCAAGAGAGGGTGTGAGAGGGCGAAACACTGGGGCAAGAGAGACGAAAATGACATTTTGCCAAAGCAGGAGCATGCAGGATGGTTCTCCCTTTTTCTTGCTTGTAGTTCTCACAAATAACTGGAATGTGCCAGGCCTGCAGCACCCTGAGAGAAAGAGGAATGGCCTGGACAGCTGGGGTTCTGCCCCAGTCCCCCATAGAAACAGGACGTCCAGCATATCATATTTGCCCCTGGTCATAAAGGCAGGGCGGGCTGCTTTTCAGGGATCCTCAGCTGGAGTGCAAGTGGAGCCCTTTCAGACCAGACTCTCTCTGCTCCAGCAGCTTTCTTGAACCTTGGGAGACTGGAGACTAGCTGGTGATGAGTCCTAGGCTTTGTTGTCCCTGACTGCCTACCTGTAAGTAATAAACCTGCTTCATGCCACTTGCTGCATATGAGTGTGCTCTCTCTCACCAGAATCAGATAGGTTGGAAACCAGTGCTCAGCGAACCTGCTTCCTAGGCTGCTGCTCTATAAACAGGGGTAAGGACTCCATTCATCAGGGGCGTGAGCCATTTCTCCGGCTTGAAGTCTGAAAAGCGTGTCCCTCTCCCACCCCCCCTGCCCCATCAAGTCCCCTTTCTGAGCATCATCCATCTGCCTGGCACTGGCTCACAGGCCCCACCACCCCACTGCCAGCGCAGTCCAGAGGGCACCAGGGGCATTGTCTTTCCAGGTTCTGGGGCCAGTTCAAAGGAATCCTGCCATCGTCAAGAGACCAGATGCTGCATCTTTCAGGGTTACGGGGCCGAGGTGGAGGCCATTGTATTACCTGGGCAGCTCTGCAAGGCGTGTTCATGGTGTGGGGTCTCAGCATGCCCAGCCTGGCACATCCATCTGTGTGCCGTGCTCCAAGTCAGTCCCTGCTGCCATCACAGTCTGGCGCAAGAGGCAGGGTTGCTGGGGTAAAAACCCCTTCCCTTGTTAACAGACCTTCCTGGAGCCCCTGCTTTTCACAGAGACAATCTGGCATCAGATGTGGTGTATGCAAGTGGAGCTTCAAAAGGAAAGAGGTGCCCATCCCTGCTCTCCCCGGGGCATCCTGGGCTTCTATACAGATTTGCCTGCTCCTTGATAACATCTTTGTTTTTTTAAATTGGAGTATAATTTACATAAAATAAGACACACAGATCTTAAGAGTTTGGTGAGTTGGCTGGGCGCGGTGGCTTACGCCTGTAATCCCAGCACTTTGGGAGGCCAAGGTGGGCGGATCACGAGGTCAAGAGATGGAGACCATCCTAGCCAACACAGTGAAATCCCATCTAAAAATACAAATATTAGCTGGGCGTGGTGGTGCGCACCTGTAGTCCCAGCTCCTTGGGAGGCTGAGGCAGGGGAATTGCTTGAACCAGGGAAGTGGAGGTTGCAGTTAGCCAAGATCGAGCCACTGCACTCCAGCCTGGCAACAGAGTGAGACTACGTCTCAAAAAAAAAGGAGTTTGGTGAGCCAAGTCTGGAAAAATGCATACACCTGTGTCACCTCCATGCCAGTCAAGACGTGGAGTGTTCCCATCACCAGTATGTTCCCTTGTCCCTTCCCTGCCCTGGCCTCCTCTCCAGTTTCTATCACCATAGCTTAGTTTAGCCTATTGTAGAAGTCATGCACATGGGACAGGCAATAGGTTCTCTCGAGATGCACCATGTTGCTCTGTGTCTCAGCAGTCCTTTTTATTGCTAAGTAGGATTCGCTGGCATGTACACATCCTGATTTTTGTTTTCCGTTCACCCATTGATGAAGATCTGGACTCTTTCCAGTTTTTTGCCCTTGTGAATAAAGCTGCTATGAGCATTCTTGTATTCTCCTCTGAGTAGGCATGTGGTAGCATTTCTTGATAGTTTTAACTTGCATTTTCACGATGACTAATGATATTAGCACCTTTTCATGTGCTTATTAGCCATTCATATATATTCTTTTCTGAAGTGTCTGTTCAAATCTTGTGCCCCTTTTAAAGAATTGGGTTGCTTGTTTTACATTATTAAAATGAAGGCACTTCTTGGTCAGCTATATGTATCGTCAGTAGTCTCTTCCAGTATACTCCAGTATATGTCCTGCCTTTTCTTTTTTTTTCTGTTTCTTTTTTTTTTTTTTTGAGACGGAGTCTTACTCTGTCACCCAGGTTGGAGTGCAGTGGCACAATCTTGGCTCATTGCAACTTCTGCCTCCAGGATTCAAGCAATTCTTCTGCCTCAGCCTCTCGAGTAGTGGGACTACAGGTGCACGCCACCATGTCCGGCTAATTTTTTTTTCTTTCTTTTTTTTAATTTTATTTTATTTTAGTTGAGACAGGGTTTCACCATATTGGCCAGGCTGGTCTTGAACTCCTGACCTAGTGATCCATCCGCCTCGGCCTCCCAAAGTGCTGGGATTACAGGCGTGAGCCACCACGCCCAGCTGCCTTTTCATTTTCTTACAAGTCTTCCTGGTATCTGTTGTAATGTCTTTTCAGGAATCCTTGTGACAGCTCTAGCATTGTTTTTTTTTTTTTTTTTTTTTGAGATGGAGTCTCACTCTGTCACCCAGGCTGGAGCGCAGTGGTGCGATCTTGGCTCACTGCAACCTCTGCCTCCTGGGTTCAAGCAATTCTCTGCCTCAGCCTCCCGAGTAGCTGGGGTTACAGGCACCCACCACCACGCCCAGCTAATTTTCGTATTTTTTTTTTTAGTAGAGACAGGGTTTCACCATCTTGGCCAGGCTGGTCTTGAACTCCTGATCTCATGATCCACCCGCCTCAGCCTCCCAAAGTGCTGGGATTACAGGCGTAAGCCACTGAGCCCAGCCAACAGCCCTAGTATTATCTGTTATTATTATTTTGGTTTTGCTCAGAATTTACTCAATGGCAGCTCCTTAAAACAGGGGCTTTGGGTTCTATTCTGTTTTTAGGGGGTGGGGGAAGACAGGGTCATGCTCTGGGTCTTGTTCTCTTTACCCAGGCTGGAGTGCAGTGATGCAATGTCATAGCTTCACTGTGATCTTGAACTCCTGGGCCGAAGTTGTCCTCCTGCCTCAGCCTGTGGAGTAACTAGGTCTAGAGATGCAGGCCACCATGCCTCGCTAACTTTTTAATTTTTTTGTGGAGACGGGAGTCTCATTATGCTGCTTAGACTAGATTCGAAATCATGGCATTAAGTGATCCTCCCGTCTTGGCCTCCCAAAGTGCTGGGATTACAGGCATGAACCACCACACCTGGCCAGCTTATAGTCCTTAGATCTCTTCTTCCCACCCTATGGGCAGAACTCAAAGCATTCTCCTGATTGACAGCATTTGTTGATTGATGGATTGGCTCTTCTACTAACTCTGCAGCCAAATTAACTGATCTTTCCTCTGTTTCCTATTGGATTATAAACTGGCTTTTCGAGGATTTAGGATTAAGTACAGTCTTCCAAAGATAATTGGTTCTCAGAAGTTGATGTAAGTTGTTTTGGTAAGTTCTTTGATGTAAGCCCCATAAGAGTGAAGGTGTGGTTCAACACTGGTCTCCTGCACTCTGTGCTGAGCGCAGTGCCTGACACACAGTAGGTACCTGTTAGCCCTTGGATGCACTGAGTGAATATGCTGTAGAAACAGTTGTACATGGTCTTCCCAAGACCAAAGTGAAGGCTCACAGTCAAGCTGTAACATGGTTAACAGAGTTCAATATTATTCCTGAAGTTGCTGGTAGGAGGGAAGTGCCTGGGAGAGAGAGAAAATTGCTATGTTCCTGTTTTTCAGTCTCTTGGGTTTAATCTGTCTCTCATCTTTGATTAGAAATCAAGCATTTCCTCATGTGTCTTTGATATTACCCAGTTATCTTTTGAAATGAGTTTTTGAATACCTAGGGTTTCTGGGGTTTTAGGCAAGAAATTTGCAGATGTTCATTTCTGATCCTACAATATTCACTTGAGAATGTCGTTATGCATAATAAGATCTAATTAGTCCTCTTAAATCAATCTTCAGTGTCCCCCATAAATCCACGGCTTTCATACTTTAAACTGAAGCCATTTATTTTTCAAGAAAGGGGTCACAGTGTTTATTATGTTGATCTATGGTCTGTATGAATTATGTAAAGAGAAACTGGATTTTCATATTTCCAGTGATGTAAATGACAATGTGATATCTCAAATTATTTCCAATGGGTCATAGTGACGGACGACAGCTCTGTCCTTGACTCTGACATTTACAGCAGGTAGGATAATTGCCATCTAATAAATATGATGTACCTGAGAGCAGCGAGCAGATTGCAGAGTCGAAGGGCAAAGCCATCTTCAGATTTCTATAGTGTCTCTCTGTCTTTCTCATGGAACTCTGTGGAGAGTCACTTACAGTGGTGGAGCTTGGGCCATCTGTGGCCAGTAAACTGTGGAAGGAGTAGAAATAACATCAAACCTTGGTCTTTCTGAGCCTCCGATTAGCTGTGTTCCCTTTCTCAGTAGAATGCATCTGACAGTGGGGAGAGGTGCAGGCTGAGGGGCCTGCAGGATGAGCAAAGCACCCTACCTCCTCCTTCGCCCCGCCCCGGGCCAAAGAAGAGACACCTGCCTCACTGAGTGCCAGCTTGCGGTGGTTACTCATCTCTGTGTGTTTTCTCCTGCCTGGGTCTGCCTGGCTGGCTCCTGGTTTGGCCCCAGCATGGTTCCACTTCTAACCAGGAGGGAGATGATAACGATCAGCTCAGTAGTCGCTCATTATGCTGATTAAGCGCTTATGTGGCAAGGGGGCCTTTGCAGCTGCAGAGGGGCAGGAGAAGAATCTATCCTGCCCACATTTACAGTTTTCAGGTCTCACAGGAACAGAGGTCACTGGGGGTTGCCACAGCTCACCTGTGTGCTGGCGGTGGAAGCCACGAGGTCCATCCTGCCAGTGATGCCCGTGGGCTCGCACTGTTCCTGGCAGGTGGGGTCGGTCACAGAAAACCCCATCTGTATGCAGGCTGAGCAGCTTTCTGCTTCAGCCCCTTCTCTCTCTGTGTGACAAATGACCCCAATTATCCTCAGGTCAGTCATTTAGCTGCAGTGTGGAGAGGCTACTGACTTCCCAGCCAGCTACGCCCGGACTGGAGGCATCCAATGGGACTAGGGTCTTAAATGCCCCACATTCTTATAGCTTCTGCCAAGGTCCCTGGCTGCCAGGCCCTGTCGCAGCGCCGTGAGCTTACCCCTACAATGATGCGGGCAGCCCTTAGGAAAAGGCTCTCGGCTCTCCTTCCTGAGATATTTATAGGCTCCTTGACTGCAAAGAGGAGATTATGCAGCGGCCTGAGGGATTTGCATAAATGTGGCGCCTGCTTAAAGATTTAGTCCCAAGCTCATCCAAGGCCTCACCTCCCCATTTTTGTGATGCAATTCATTAAACAATGACAATTCTGCTGCCACTGTGCAGCTGACTTGTCAGTAAGGAAACGTCCTGTAAGGAGTTGGGAGCAACCATTTTTATAGACTGGGAATTATGATAAACGGGCCTCTGAAGAGTCAGAAGAGTGGAATTGATTGGGGTGCTGAGAGGAGATGGGCAGAGAGTAGAGTTGGTCTCCAAGGCAGGGCTCTAGGAGGTAGAAGGGGAACCCCACAAGAGGCTAATAGGGGCAGTGAGTTGGGGAGGGGGCCTGGGAAAACAGGATCTTGTGTGGGGTCCCTTTCACCTCTGCTGATAGCACAGTTCACATGGGCAGTGGGGAGGCAGAAGCCATTCACACAGGTGAAGTGGAGGGGAGACAGGACACAGTGGCCTGTGCACAGCCAGAGATATGGGGCATAGTGGCCATGGGGAGAAGACCGAGAGGAGATGGACAGCTGGGATAGACTGACCTGCCACCTCCAGGCCTTATTGTTCCACAGCGGGGGTGGGGAAGGGGAGTTAGAGGACCCTCCTCCACAGCTTGGACGTGCTGGCGGGTCCAGTCAGGGTGTAGTTCAGGAAACAGAGGCCCCTGTACTGTGCCAGGGAACTAGGAGTCCACAACATCATGGGGTGGCCTAGAGAACGTCAATCTAGGCATCCACCTAAACTATCAGTGTCAAGGTCACACAGCATGGGGCTGGGTGCGGTGGCTCACGCCTTGTAATCCCAGCACTTTGGGAGGCCGAGGTGGCAGATCATGAGGTCAGGAGATCGAGACCATCCTGGCTAACATGGTGAGACCCTGTCTCTACTAAAAATATAAAAAATTAGCCGGGCGTGGTGGTGGGTGCCTGTAGTCCCATCTACTCGGGAGGCTGAGGCAGGAGAATGGCATGAACCCGGGAGGCGGAGCTTGCATTGAGCTGAGATCACGCCACTGCACTCTAGCCTGGGCGACAGAGCAAGACTCTCTCTCAAAAAAAAAAAAGTCACACAACATGGCCGTTGTCCAGGGCAGGGAGCAACTGCACTCCTGCCAACTCCAGCCACCACTGCCTCTCCTCTGGAACTGTGGCACTGTGCCAGCCCCGGGACAGGGGCCTCTGCCCACAGAGCCACCAGTCCTGCAGAAGGTAGGCTGACCTGAGCTGCACTTAGACGTTAAACACAGCAGAGCCTGGGATGCAGTCAGGCCCCATGCCCTGCAGTGTAGGGAAGGGGTTTTGGTGGGTGGGGGGGATGTGGCAGACAAGAGCCACTGTGCCTGAGAGGATAATGGGGTAGGTAGCATTCTGCTGCCTCACAGGCCTGAGTGTGTTTGTCGTATCCTAGCCCTGGCTGTTAGGACTGGCCAGGGCCCCTTGAGCTCCCAGATTCTCCTTCCCAGACCTGCTCCTTGACCTCTGGAGTACCCTCAGCTCACAAGAACCTGACTTCCAACCTGGACTTAGACATTTTGACCATGTGTCTTTTTGAGGCATGTGGAATAAATCCTTAGGATACTTTGCAGTTACAGCTAATTGAAAATGGAGAATTTTGCAGTGAGCCAAGATCACGCCACTGCACTCCAGCCTGGGTGACAGAGCAAGACTCTGTCTCAAAAAAAAAAGAAAGAAAGAAAAAGAAAGAAAGAAAGAAAATGGAGAATTTAATAATACACATACTTAGAAACTGAAAGTGCAGAAACATAAGGAACTGAGCTGTTGGTAACTGAATACAGGTGTCTCCTGGGCTCGATCTCCTGGAGGCCTTTGTCAGCTCCAGGTTGGGCTGGTTACATGTTGCATGAATGTGCCTTTGGAACAAGCAAAAAACAGAGCTGAATGTTGATACAACTTCCATGGCCACACCCAGGTCCCCCCATTTTACTAAACTGGGGAGGGGAGAAAATCAGGACCATCATACTTGCCTTTTCCCTCCACTTCCCATCCTTGCTTTTGTCTCTCTATAGCCTTTTAAGAACCTTATGAATAGATAATACTCAATTTTCTAAATTACAAAGATCTAGTAAAGTTAGCTTTGGTGCTGAAAACCACGGCAGTTAAACTCCTCTCTTGAGTCAAGATGGCTCTCCCAAGGAAGCTTCACTGAGAGGGTGTGTGGAGGCCACAGGCCGGACACCAGCTCCAGGATGATCCATTTGCCACCCTGGGCCTCAGTTTCCCATGTGTCTGTAGATTATGGTTTTCCTGTTGGGTCTTTAACTACCTTCTCACATTTGGTGATTTTCTCTGAGATTATAATTTATTTACAAATGTTATATGCATCATATATATAACATATATATATATACGTCTTCATAGTTAATTTACATGCTCATTATAGAAAATTTAGAAAAAGTAAAAAAAAAATTAGGAGATTACTCATAGTCCAGCACCCTAAGGAAGCAGGTATTAATATTTTTAGGTTACAGGACATCCTTCTACTAAGCTCTTCAAACTTGCTCCATTTCCATGAAGAACTAGGTATGAAGAAACCTATTTGTCCTCTGCTTGAATAATAGTGGTTTCATGGTGTCCTCTGTTAATAGAAGGTCTATAGGATGTAAAGTCTGTAGGTCAGAGAAGGCTGTCCTTCTCAGCCACTTGCTGTTGTCCAAGGAAAACCCTGGGAGCTGTGCAATGTAAGTTGATTCTTGGTGAGAGTGTGTGTACTTATGCACACAAACACCTACGCACACAGATTCCCAAGCTTTTTCTGAATGCCCTCTTGAAGCAACATTTCTGGGAAATTTTAGGTAAGTTTGTAAAAATGTATGTTAAGGGAAAGCCAAGAGGCTCATTCAGCACAGGGATGGTTTCCTTGACATCATTTGTCATTGCTGATTTTCCTTCCTTTGGAGTCATCTTGCTCATCTCTTCGGGTCTGTGTGTGCTTGTCTGGTGGGTTTGCAAGTAGCCTGTGTGCATGGCAAGCTCTCAGGGCCCCTGGACTTGGAAGACTTCAGGGAAAGAACAGGGAGGCACTGAGGTTTCCTACTAGCCTACCCACTGAAACCATTCCTCATGCACACTCACTATATTTCAAACACTAGTTGATATTGTCATGGCTAATAAATGCAATAATATGTGCAATAATTGAAAAATGTTCATCAGTTCATAGTAGCTTTGGATGTTGTGCATTTTCTACAAAAGATTATGGGAGAGTGTACAATTTTGGACATTAAAAAGTAGTCAATCCATATCATCGAAATGTGGGGCACTGACCTCACTTTCAAGCCTTGCATTTAAGGTCTGGTGGGCCCGTGGACTTGTTTCCCTTTGGTTGATTCAAGCAGAAGTGATGCCCATCCAGTGTGGGATCTGACTGGAGCCATGTATGCATTCCCAACAGTGGGGGTCAGCTGACGGTGTGGCTGTCAGGGTGGATGTCTTGTCCTTGAGCCTACCCCTCCCTCATTAGGGCCCCAAATGTCCAGCCCTCCTGTCATCCTCACAGACCCTCCAGCCCCGAGAGTCTGGTTTCCTGGCTTGTAGGGGAGGGAGGCAGAATGGCTGGGCAGGGCCGGGCAAGCATGCTTGTCCCTTCTCAATCTGTTTATCTCCCTCTCCCAGAGGGGCAAGCAAAGCCTTTCACTCACAGAGCTTGCTTTGGACAAAAGTTATCAGGCAAGGGAAATATATTTTCAGATCTCGTTGTCCACCCCTAACTTCCCTTCTCTGAGACTCTAAAGTGCAGGTGAGATAAGGAAACATGTTCCTTTTCCTACCAGTCGGAGACACAGCTTTAAGCCAAGGGCAGTCATTTGTAATAGTTGAATTTCCTGCGTCAGCGACAGAGGGAGTAAGGCTGGAATGGATGTGTCTGAGGAAGAGACACACCCTGGGCCCCTTCAACCAGACTGCATTGGAGGGGCCTCTTCCACTAGTTTCTAAGCCAGTCCCTTGTTTGCACTCCTGGTAAAGTGCATGATCTTGTGTGTATAGCCGGGTGGATTTTTCCGTGTGCATGCCCGTGAGTCATCACCACTCAGATCAAGATGGATTTCCACACCCAGGAAAGTCCCCTGATGCCCCCTCCTGTCCCCAAAGCCCCTATTCAGGTGGATGCATTTTTCCCATTTACAGATGAGGGGCCCAAAGCTTGGAGAAGGCAGGACAGCAGGCCTCACACCTCCTTCCGAACAGTGAATCCTCATGGACAGTGCCCTCTCCCGTGAAACAGAGCACAGTGCAAGACTGCTCTGGAGTCCTGGGGAAGAAAAATCCATTTGCTTTTGATCCCAGGGATGCTAGGATGGGGTGGGGGTGCTGGCATGGTGAGGGGGTGGAGGGATGTGTTGGAGGCCCTGGGAGCGGGTGGAGGTGAAGGGGGCTGGCAGGCTGTTGCCTCTGCCTGCCTCAGGGCGACCACCTGTGCAGACAGACCTGGTGCCAACTGCAGGCAGCCCACCCACCCACGCTGCCCCTGTGCCAGAAGAGCCAGGGCCTACAGCCTCAGGACAAGAGCCACCTCCTTGATATCCCCTTTCTCCTTTCTTGGCAGTGCCTTCCTCCCCTGGTCCACCTGCTGGAGTGTGCGCCCCCCACCCCCATGCCAACTTGAGACCCTCCCATGCCATTCCCTTAGGGCTGTGCAGACACATCCTTCCCCTCTGGCTTGTGGCTGTTGGGTCCCTGGGCTCTGAGTGAGACCTGGAGGTCTTCCAACTATGCTTGTATATCCCCGGGGGCTGGGAAGACGCTGGAGAGCCACCCACTCCTGGGGCTTTTGATCTTGCTTCAAATTACGGTGGAACCTTTGAGCATTTCCTGCTCCCTCCCTCACAAAATGCCCTGTGCCTGGGTTTTCTTTTCTCTCCTTCAGGAGCCCTGGGAGATCTCGACACAGTGGGGTCCACACCAGCAGCACCCGGCTTTGCTGTGGCCTTTCCTTCAGCAGGCATGCAGCTTCAGAAACGAGTGCATGGAGGATGAATGCAGCAGAGGCCCCCGCGTGGCAGCAACTCTGCCAGAAACACCTGCCGTCTGCTTCTCCGCATGCGCGAGGGGAACAGTCCCGGGATTTCTTGCTCAGTGGCTATAGAACTGGCATTGGAACAAACAGCTCGAACTTCCCTGCAGGCACCTGGGTACACACACACAGGCACATACAAGAGATACAGATACCCATGCATGTGCACTACAAATTCCCAACTGATTTTCTTCCTTAAATGGAGGTGTAATTTCTGACAAATCATTATCTAGTTAGTGGCTTGAGTTAGGGCAGCCTGGCCAAAAGGGGTAACTGCAAGTAATAGAAAAAAAAACAACGTAATGTCTTTTGCAAAGAGATTTTTTTTCCCCTTCCCATAATACTAAATTGTGGCTTTGGTTTAGGGATTCGGCAATAATTGGTAAGTGTAATTCTTTTGGGCTTATTCTCATGATTGTTGCTTCATGGCTATAAAATGGCTGCCACAGGTCCAGCCATCATGTCCGTTTCATGTGAGTGGGTTGGATTCTAGGCGTGCTGCACTGAGCTTATACGAGAAGAGATACTATGAGTTCTAAAGTGCTAAGCACTGTGTTTATTGGCTGTATCTTTTTTAATCCTATGATAACTCTGTAAGGTATATACTAATGTTATTCCCATTTTAGACATGAAGAGACTGAGTCTTAGAACTGGTAAATGGCAGCCTGGGCACGGTAGCTCACTCCTGTAATCCCAGCACTTTGGGAGGCCGAGGCGGGTGGATCACGAAGTCAGGAGATCAAGACCACGGTGAAACCCCATCTCTACTAAAAATACAAAAAATTAGCCAGGTGCAGTGGCGGGCAGCACCTGTAGTCCCAGCTACTCGGGAGGCTGAGGCAGGAGAATGGTGTGAACCTGGGAGGCGGAGCTTGCAGTGAGCTGAGATTGCACCACTGCACTCCAGCCTGGGCAACAGAGCAAGACTCCGTCTAAAAAATAAAAATTAAAAAAAAAAAAAAAAAAAGAACTGGTAAATGGCAGAGCTTTGATTTGCACCCAGTTCTCTGAATGCAAAGTCTTTACCTTTAGATGTGACCCGAACCCTTCATACAATAGGGTGTTAAATGTGCTGTAATGGAAATGCAGAGAAAGTGCTATGGAAATTCTTTAAAAAGTGAAAGATTTATTCTGTTTAAAAAGTGGATTTTTAAACAGATACATCGAACCAAATGAAACTAATATTCTTTTCTGAGTACAACCTTCTGGTGTGTTAGACATCCCTGTGGGTTGTATTTGATGGATAAATGCACCCACAGAACTAAGGTTATTGAAATGGGGGCCTCTGTTGATGTGCCTGGGCCTCCGTATCGATCCAGTCCTGTTTGACGCTTTTTAATCAATAATTTTAAGAAAGACATGACAAGATGCTTTAGAAATTATGGAAAGCACAAATCTGGGAGGGACAGCCCATAAGCTGGATAATGAAATAAAAACTTCACAAGATTTTGACAGGCAGGAGTCTTGGGGTTTAAATAAATAAAATAGAATATCATAGAGATTCACTTAATGTCTAACATTTAGACTTGAAAAATGAACTTGAGACTTAGATTCAGGAGTCCTGGCTTCTCATTAAGCCAATGAAATGGCATAGCTGACCACAAAGCAAACTAGCAAATACTGTTGGCCCAGTTTCCAACAAAGTCAACATTAGGAGGCACTCTAGTTAAAGACTATATTCTTCATCATGTGTGTTCTCTGAAGTCCCTGGTCCTGTAGCTCGTCGTCAGCTAGAGGTTTGACTGAGATTTCCACAAATGCTCTATTTAAGTCATTAGCGCATTTTTTTTTTTTTTTTTTTTTTTTGCTTGCTTGCTTGCTTGCTGTAAATCTTTGACTATTTCCCAGAGTTCCACAAAGTTGATTCTGACGGCTTTTGCTCCTCTTCGTGTGCGTGTTTCTGTGGAGGACAGGTCCTTGGGGCTGCCGACTCTGCAGTTCTTGCTGGGCGTCACCCCGACCTCGCAGCATCCTGTGTAGAATGGAGAAATCAGCCCTCGTTCAGCCCAGCCAGGACATTTCTGCTGGATCACGCGCACCCCCAAGTGTCAGGGACTAACTGGAGGAGAGCAAGCTGGCAAAGGGTCAGACACTGGTGGCACTCAGCCTGGAAAGGAGGAGGTCCAGTGGAGAGAGGTAGTGGCTGTTTAAAGATCGTGATGCTCTGACACCTGAGAGCTCCAGAGAGAAAATTAAGGACGCACGTGGGAAGTCTCAGGGATTCAAATTGGGACTCAATGTTAGGAAACCTTGTGCGAAGAGGGAAGAGCCTATAAGTGGAGGGCTGGCCTCTGCGTCTTACGAGCTGCTTGAGCTTCCTGTCACCTGCCTCAAATACTGCCCAGCAATTCCTGCAGGCGGAGGCAGCAAAGTGAGGTGATGTAGGCCCTTTCCATCCTAAGATACTATCATTTTTTTCCACTCTAGTCTTCAGCTTCTGTCGCCACCTCTTGTGGATTTTTTTTTTTCTTGACAGAGTTTCACTCTTGTTGCCCAGGCTGGAGTGCAATGGCATGATCTTGGCTCATCGTAACCTCTGCCTCCCGGATTCAAGCAGTTCTCCTGCCTCAGCCTCCCGAGTAGCTGGGATTACAGGCATGCACCACCATGCCCGGCTAATTCTGTATTTTTTTTTTCTGAGACATAGTATCGCTCTGTCCCCCAGGCTGGAGTGCAGTGGCAAAATCTTAGCTCACTGCAACCTCCGTCTGCTGGGTTCAAGTGATTCTCCTGCCTCAGCCTACTGAGTAGCTAGGATTATAGGCGTTTGCCACCACACCTGGCTAATTTTTGTATTTTTAGTAGATACGGGGTTTCACCATGTTGGCCAGGCTGGTCTTGAACTCCTGATCTCGTGATCTGCCCGTCTCGGCCTCCCAAAGTGCTGGGATTATAGGTGTGAGCCATGGTGCTGGCCGTGGATTCTTTTTTTGTAAAGGCATGCCCTCTTCATCCACACTTCACCACGCAAACAACGCTAACTGCTCCCCCACCAACTTGTCCCTCACCACACTCAGCAGTGTTGTGGGGGGTGCCCTCTAAACTCAAATAAGAGTGAGGCTCCCTCCTACTGAAATAAACGCAGTTAGTTTCTGCTGCCCACAGGTCAATTCCGATTCCATTTGCAACTGGCCCCAGCTGCCTTTCTAGACCCAGGTCCCTTGTGTTTGTCCCCTCCTGCATTGTCACTCAGTCCCCTGGGGAAGTAATCATGTTGCATGTGGCAGATGGCTTCATTGGGGGATGGCAGGGCAGGGGCGATGGGAGGCTGTGCCCAGGATTGCCTGAGTTACAGGAGGAGATTATGTCAGAGTTGAGTGGTGAAGGAAGGTGGGGCCCCAGGGACAAAGGGAGAAGAGCAGCCCCAAAGGTTCTGAGAACCCCCCCCCCATGAATAAGACTTCTCTGAGGCTGAGACACGACCAAGGTGCTCTGACAACAATATTATTTCCTTTCAACACGTTGATACTCCATTTTCTCTAAAGCGCACAAGATGCAGACAGAAAACCTAATGTTTTATCCTAGGGCATAGCCTTTGAATTTCTCAGCAGAACACAGCATATAGCAGAGAGGCAAAACAAAAAGGAATACAGAAAGAAAGAAAGAAAAAAACAACCTGATTTTGCAAAGAAAGAACACAAAGGTCGGGGGTGAGGCCAGCCTGGGTCGGCTTGTTCAGTGAAGGACGCACAGTGAGGATGCAGGCCTCGTGAGGCCTGGTGACTTGAGGGCCCTGTCGTGCTTTCCTGGGGGGAAGGCCACTGCGATAAGGATTAGAAAAGGTCAGCCAATTGGCCGGGCGCGGTGGCTCACGCCTGTAATCCCAGCACTTTGGGAGGCCGAGGCGGGCGGATCACGAGGTCAGGAGATGGAGACCATCCTGGCTAACATGGTGAAACCCCGTCTCTACTAAAAAAATACAAAAAAAAATTTAGTCGGGCGTGGTGGCTGGCGCCTGTAGTCCCAGCTACTCGGGAGGCTGAGGCAGGAGAATGGCGTGAACCCCGGGGGGCGGAGCCTGCAGTGAGCCGAGATCGCGCCACTGCACTCCAGCCCGGGCGACGACAGCGAGACTCCGTCTCAAAAAAAAAAAAAAAAAAAAAGAAAAAGTCAGCCAATTTTGTCCTGTCGTGTATAATTACCTCTCCATCTATGTATAAAGCCTTGAGGAATTCAAGCAATTATTCATCCTAAAAACACGGTGGGCAGTGACGCCTCCAAAGATAGCTACTGCATAACCTCTCTGCTGCTCTCTCGCAGCACCTCCTGTGCTGCACTTTCACCATGGGGGAGGCAGCGGAGGTTCAGGGGCCATGCGACCATCCCAGCGTCTCGGGAGGTCTGCCAGCTCCAGGACTTGGGCAAGTCCCTCCACCGCTCTGCGTCTTGAAGTCTTCATCTGTAAGTGGGGATGTGACTGTCTCTCCTGGGTGTTGGGAAGGTCACAGAGGTCTAGATCTATATGTAGTCACTAAGAAGAATATTTATTAGATGTTGCCAGCTGACTGGAATCAACCTGGACTCTACCTCTGCTCCCCAGACCACCCTCTCCTGGCCGCGCAATCCTTCAGCTAGCTGCTCAGGCTGATTCCTGGAGTCATCTTGGATTCATCTCTCACACCTCACATTCAGTCCACTAGCTAATGCTGTGGGCTCCAGCTTCAAAATGCACCTGCAAGCCGTCCTGCCCCCTCCTCCATCACGACCACCCTGTTCTGAACCTGACTGTCCCAGCCCCTTCCTCCCTCAGCCACAGGGCTCCAGCTCCAGCTGCTGGGTGGAAGCTGGGCTTGCTGCTGCTCTGGGGACTTTGCTCTTTGCTGTTCCTTCTCCTGGAATGCATGTCCCCATACACCTGCCTGCTCACATGCTGTCCTGTAAGCCTTGCTCCAAGGGCACCTCCTCAGTGAAGCTGCCCTGACTACTGCCACCCACACCACGCCCTCATGGGGCTACCCCACTTCCCTGGATCATTTTTATCCATAGTGTGTATTCCCCTCTGACACACCATGTCATTTACTTTTTCATCTTTTCGCTGAACTGTTCTTCCCTCTAGAATGGCGATTCTCAACCATGGGCCATCTGTCAGTGTCTAGAGACATTTAGAGTGATCATAACTGGGGGTGGGGTGTTCCAGGCACCCAGTGGGCACAGGCAAGAGTGCACAGGATTAGGAACACCCACCCGAAGAACTCCCACCCCAGATGGCAACAGAGAAGAGGTTGAGAAACCCTCATCCAGACTGTAAGCCCTCCGAGGGCAAGGGCCCGGTCCCCTGTTTCGATCACTGCAACATCTCCAGCACCCAGAACAGGGCTTGACATCATGGATGCCCAGTAAATTGTGAACGAAAAGAGACTGGCACATACGCAGCACTGGGGAAATGTTGGTCGTTATTATCATTATTTCTCATGGGTTTGTATTGTTTCTGTGCCTCGGGTTTTCAGGAAAGTCTGCTTTTCCCCTGGGCAGTGCAACAGAAGGGAAGAGTGTTGGACTTGGAGTCAGAGACCTCTGTCTGAGCCCCAGGTTGGCCATTATGAGCTGTGTAGCTCTAGGAATCACTTAACCTCTCTGAGGTTTTGTTTCCTCATTTGTTGAGTTGGAATACAATTTGTTTTCCTCCTCATCTGGCAAGCAGGTGAGATGAGCAAATATGATGATATGTCAGAATGCTTGTAAATACTAAATACCTTCCAGTTATTGTCATTATGTGGTCCCTCCTGCAAAATGGAAAAGCCAATTGATTTTACCATGGCTGACAATCTTACGTCGGTTATGAGGATAATATTATTCATAATTTCAGTGTGTTTCCATTTCTGCCCATATGGCACTCCTCCCTTGGACAGGTATCTTGAGACAAGAAAAGGAGCAGGTGGCCTTTAAAAGACATTGCACATAACACATACCTTTCACTGAACAGCTTTTTGTATTTAAAATGCAGACAATATGCTCAAAATAGTACTAATAAATTTTCTATCTTGAGTAATGTATCTCAGACATATACCATGGGAAAGTAATTAAAGAAAAACTCAATAAAATAGAGATCTTAAAAAGGGGAGCTTATAAATCAAGAGAGTAGACTTCTAGCCATTCTCAATACAGCCTTTGAGTGCAAGGATCCCAGATGTTTGATTTGGACACATGGAATCTTGTAACAGGATAGTGTACTTCTTATGAATGAAACATCAAAAGGCATATGGCAGTAGATGCAATCATGCTGGCAAACGTGTGTCTTGGAGAGCAGAAATGGCCAGCTGAATGCTTCCTTCCTCACTCATGAAGCCATCAGGAGCAAAGCTCCAGGGAGTGCCTTCCGCCCTGCTGGCAATGAATGGCCTCTCCTGACAGATAGCCCAAGGGCCTTTGGCTAAAGATTTGCAACATCAAAGAGTGAGTGGCATGGCCTGGCCAGCCACCTGAGACAACGTACTTTGTTCCAGAACGTGGTTCAGAGTTTCACCTTGCTGGCTCAGTGGGGATTAAGGCTGAAAGAGGCTTTGGAGATGTTGATAACAGATGAATGTAAATATTATTTACCTAGCAACGTAACACTTTTTTTCTTCTTTTTTGGCTCTTTCATGGAGTCATTACTCTTTCCCTTGAGTTGTCAGTTCCTTCATTTAGTCTGTTCCTTCAACAATTGTTGATCAAATCATTATTTATGCTGGGCAGTGTTCTAAGTCCCAGGAATTTTGTGTTAAATCAGTACCCTGCCCTCGTAATGCCTGTAATCTAGAGACATCGAACTGTGAGCACAGGAATAAGCAGTGTACTTTCAGAATGTAGTCAGTGTTCTCAAGGGAGGAGATTATGATGTAACAGAGCTTCTTTTCATCTCAAAAGAGGGCCATTAAGAAGGGCCAGTCAGGACAGGTGATGCTGGCAGGAAGGGAGCCAGCCTGCGACGTGCTGGGAAGACAGGCAGAGAGACTATACGTTCAAAGGGTGTGAGGCAGGCATGAGTTTGCAGAAAGTGTGCCAAGGGCCTGGAGCAGAGTGAGTGAGGGGGAACAAAGACAGGGAGGTGTTAAAGGGCCAGGAGGGGCTGGACCCTCTGGAGCATTGATGACTATGCTGTGGAATGAATTTGGATGTTGTTTAAGGGGAATGGGAAGTCACTGAAATATTTTAAGTAGAGAAATGGGATGCACTGATTTACCTTATGAAAAGAGTTCTCTAGCTGCTTTGAGAGAATGGATTATAGTGGGGTGATATAGTTTGGACATTTGTCCTCTCCAAATCTCGTGTTGAAATGTGATGCTCAGTGTTGGAGATGAGGTCTGGTGGGAGGTGACTGGGTCGTGGAGCAGATCCTTCATGAATGGCTACTGGCATCACCTTGGTGGTGAGTGAGTGCTCAGTCTGGTAGTTCACATGAGATCTGCCTGTTTAAAAGAGTATGGTGGCCAAGTGCAGTGGCTCACGCCTGTGATCCCAGCACTTTGGGAGGAAAAGGCAGGACGATCACTTGAGCTCAGGAGTTCGACACCAGCCTGGGCAACAGGGTGAAACCCATCTCTACTAAAAATAGAAATATTAGGCGGGTGTGATGGCGTGTTGCCTATACTCCCAGCTACCTGGGAGGCTGAGGTGGGAGGATCACTTGAGCCCGGGAGGTGGAGGTTGCAGTGAGCTAAGATTGTGCCACTGCACTCCAACCTGGGCAACAAAGCCAGACCCTATCTCAAAAAAAAAAAAAAAAAAAAAAAACCATACAGTGCGGCACCCCTCTCCTCCCACTCTTGCTCCCTCTCTCACCATGTGAGGCACGGGCTGCTCCTTCATCTTCCACCATTATTGTGAGCTTCCTAAGGCCTCCCCAGGAGCAGATGTGAACAAATTAAATTTCTTTTCCTTATAAATTACCCATATTTGGGTATTTCTTTATAGCTACTACAAGGAGGAAAGGGAGAGCAGGGAGATCAGTGGTGCTTTCACACTAGTACAGCAATAGAGCAGCATCTTGGACCAGGGTGGTGGCTGAGAAGACAGGATCATGGCTTTGAGATACACTCCAAAGAAGAAAAGTAGGCCTTGCTGATAGAATAGTCACAAACTGTAATGGAAAAGGTAAATTCAAGGATGTCTCCTGGGTTTTTGGCTTAAGCATCTGGATACAGAGATATGGAAGACTGGGAGGGAAATGGATTTGGAGTATATATGCATGCAATCAACAATTCTGTCTTGCATGTGTGAAATTTAGATACCCGTTAGACATCCGCATAGAGGGCCAGGCACAGTGGCTCATGCCTGTACTCCCAACACTTTGGGAGACCGAAGTGGGCAGATCACTTGAGTTTAGGAGTTCGAGATCAGCCTGGCCAACATGGTGAAACTCTGTCTCTACTAAAAATACAAAAATTAGCTGGGTGTGGTGGTGTGCACCTGTAATCCCAGCTACTCGGGAGGCTGAGGCGGGAGAATCACTTGAACCTGGGAGGTAGAGGTTGCAGCGAGCCAAGATCACACCACTGCACTCTAGCCAGGGTGACAAAGCAAGACTCCATCTCAAAAAAAAAAAAAAAAAAAAAAAAAAAAGGCATTTGTGTAGAGATGTTAGGTTGGCAGTTGGATAACAGTCTTGAGTTTCAGGGTGAGGTCAGGACCAGAAATGAAGATCTGGGATTCATTAGCATGTAGATCATATTCAGAGTCACAATAATAGATGAAATAACTGAGGAAGAGAGTTAGAGAAGAGGAGCCAAGAGCAAACACAGGAACATGCCAGCATTTAGAGGACAGTGGAGAAGGAGGAGATGACAGAGATGTCAATAGAAGGAAAAGCAAAAGGGTGTTATCATAGAAGGTGACAACAAAATATGTCACAAAGAGGAATATGTTTGAATGTGTCAAATGCTGTTATCACAGGCTATAGAAGTAAACACAAAGTCCTATGGGAATACTGAGGATGAGCTGCCTCTAGTGTGTGTGAAACCCTGGCCAAATATTTGTTGTGGGGCCCCTGCCTGTATATGCAATGTTATTTAAAAACATACTACATATTCTTGGGCTTATGTGGGATGTAGTGATTTATTGATGAAGACTTAGGATACTGGATAGGAAGAGATGCTTTTGGATTTGTTTATGAGCCAGTTAGTGTATCTGAGGGTTCTTTATCCTGTGTCTAATGTGAGTGTGTTTTCCTGAATCAGTGCATCATTGCTATTCTGGAGGCCCAAATCACACATGATTCCATGAAAGAAACTCTGTGCTGGCCAGAAGACGCACTCACTCTCCAGGCTTTCCTGCATGGGCCTTCACCATGGAGTCCTGGATACCTGGGGCATCTGGTAGACCACATGCTTGGGAGAGCACCAAAGAAGGTCCTGGTTCTCAAGCCTCCAGCTTCTCCTTAGAAAGAGTTGACTACCTGCCTAGGCTCCAACTTTTCTGGCTGCTACCAGAGGGTCTGGCCTCTAAACCATCTGTGTCAAAGAGCTGACAGGGTCTGACATTCATTGGGACCCCAGGGGTGACAGAGAACAAAGCAAAAGTTTGAAAGAGTATGCAGTCTGAATGAGCATGCAGGCCTTTGCCACAGCTCCCCTTCCCAGCTCAGTGCAGAGCAAGTAGGAGATAAACTTCTGCTCTTAGCTTCTCTGTGAGGAGAGAAGAAATGGACCACACATCTAGCACCCCGACTTTTCTGACAACTACTAGAAGGACTGACTCCTGACTCACCTGTCTCAGGGCACTGATGGTACTCGGCACACTCTAGTCTCCTGGGGCCACCAAGAACAAGAACAGCATTTTGGACAAACACACTGGTATGAGAAGCATCCAGAATCTCTGACTGGGCTGTGAGGAGGCTCATCTGTGAAGACTGAGGGAGGTGGCTGATTTATCAAATGTGCAGAAACCAACACAGAGAGTCAAAGACAATGAACAAACAGGAAATAAGTCATAAATAAAAGAACAAGATAAATCTTCAGAAACTGACCCAAACAGAATGGAGATATGTGATTTACCAGACAAAAATTCAAATGACCTGTCACAAAGATGCTCAGTGAGGTCAGGAGAGTAATGCATGAATAAAGTGAGAATTTCAACCAAAAAGGTAGAAAATATTAAAAAGTGCCAAACAGAAATCACGGAACTGAAGAACATAATAAAAGCACGGAAAAATTTAATAGAGGGGTTCAATAGCAGACTAGGTCAACTGAAAGAAAAGATTAGCGAACTCAAGGACTGGTCATTGGCAATCATTCAGTCACAGCATTAAAAAGAAAAAAGAATGAAAGGCCGGGCACAGTGACTCATGCCTGTAATCCCAAAACTTTGGGAGGCTGAAGTGGGTGGATCACGAGGTCAGGAGATCCAGACCATTCTGGCTAACACGGTGAAACCCCATCTCTACTAAAAATACAAAAAAAGGCCGGGCGCGGTGGCTCACGCTTGTAATCCCAGCACTTTGGGAGGCCGAGGCGGGCGGATCACGAGGTCAAGAGATCGAGACCACGGTGAAACCCCGTCTCTACTAAAAAATACAAAAAATTAGCCGGGCGTGGTGGCGGGCGCCTGTAGTCCCAGCTACTCAGAGAGGCTGAGGCAGGAGAATGGCGTGAACCCGGGAGGTGGAGCTTGCAGTGAGCCGAGATTGCGCCACTGCACTCCAGCCTGGGCGACAAAAGCGAGACTCTGTCTCAAAAAAAAAAAAAAAAAAAAAAATACAAAAAAATTAGCTGGGTGTGGTGGCACGTGCCTGTAATCCCAGCTACTCGGGAGGCTGAGGCAGGAGAATTGCTTGAACCTGGGAGGCTGAGGTTGCAGTGAGCTGAGATTGCGCCACTGCACTCAAGCCTGGGCAACAGAGCGAGACTCTGTCTCCAAAGAAAAAGAGAGAGAGAGAGAAGAAAAGAAAAAAGAATGAAAAACAGTGAAGATACCTTTAAAAACTTATGAACATCATCCAGCAGACCTATATATGCATTATGAGACACTCAGACATTATGATATCAGTAACACAGAATGTGGAAGGAGGAGAAGTAAAACTGTAGAGTACTTCTATAGAAGTGTTATCAGTTTGGCTGGGCGCAGTGGCTCAAGCCTGTAATCCCAGCACTTTGGGAGGCCAAGGCGGGCGGATCACGAGGTCAGGAGATGGAGACCATCCTGGCTAACACGGTGAAACCCCGTCTCTACTAAAAATATAAAAAATTAGCCGGGCGTGGTGGCAGGCGCCTGTAGTCCCAGCTACTCAGGAGGCTGAGGCAGGAGAATGGTGTGAACCCACAAGGCAGAGCTTGCAGTGAGCAAAGATGGCACCACTGCCCTCCAGCCTGGGTGACAGAGCGAGACTCCGTCTCAAAAAAAAAAAAAAAAAAAAAAAGAGTTATCAGTTTAACCTGTTATAAATATATGTTATGTAAGCCCCTGGTAACCACAAAGAAACTACCTATATAAATTACACAAAAGAAAAAAGTTACAAAGCCTATCAATGCAAAACAACACAACAAAAACAAGCAAACAAAACCCAACAACGAAACACAAAGGAAGACAGCAAGAGAGAAAAAGAGGGACAAAAGAACTACAAGACAAACAGAAAACAGTTAAAAAAAAAAATGGCAATATGGTGGTTCATGCCTGTAATCCCAACACTTAGGAAGGCCAAGACGAGCAGATCACTTGAGGTCAGGAGTTTGAGACCAACCTGGCCAACATGGTGAAACCTGGTCTCTACTAGAAATACACAAAATTTAGCCAGGTGTAGCGGCAGGAGCCTGTAATCCAGCTACTGGGGAGGCAGAAGTACAAAAATTGCTTGAACCTAGGAGGCAGAGGTTGCAGTGAGCTGAGATTGTGCCACTGCACTCCAGCCTGGACAACAGAGCGAGACTCTGTCTCAAAAAAAAAAAAAAAAAAAAAAGGCAATAGTAAATCTTGCCCTATCAATAATTACTTAAAATGGCTGAGTGTGGCGGCTTATGCCTGTAATCCCAGCACTTTGGGAGGCCAAGGCAGGTAGATCACTTGAGACCAGGAGTTCAAGACCAGCCTGGCCAACATGATGAAACCCCATCTCTACTAAAAAATACAAAAATTAGCCGGGTGTGGTGGCATGTGCCTGTAATCCCAGCTACTTGGGAGGCTGAGGCAGAGAATAGCTTGAACCTGGGAAGTGGAGGCTGCAGTGAGCCAAGATTACACCGCTGCACTCCGGCCTGGGCAACAGAGCAAGACTGCATCTCAAATAATAATAATAATAGTAATAATTACTTAAAATATAAATGGATTGGCCAGGTTCATGCCTGTAATCTCAGCACTTTGGGAGGCTGAGTCAGGAGGATCACGAGGTCAGGAGTTCAAGACCAGCCTGGCCAACATGGTGAAACCCTGTCTCTACTAAAAATACAAAAATTAGCTGGGCGTGGCAGCGTGTGCCTGTAGTCCCAGCTGCTGGGGAGGCTGAGGCAGGAGAATTGCTTAACCAGGATCCAGGAGGTGGAGGTTGCAGTGAGCCGAGATCACACCACTGCACTCCAGCCTGGGCGACAGAGCGAGACTCTGTCTCAAAAAATAAAAATAAAAAAATAAAAAAAGAAGAAGAAAGAAAGATCTTGAGTAAACTGAGCTAATGTCATACCTTAAGGAACTAGAAAAAGAACAAACTAAGCCCAAAGTTAGCAGAAGAAAGGAAATTACAAAGATCAGAGCAGAAATAAGTAGAGAATAGAAAAGCAATAGAAAAACCCCAGCAAAATCAGAGGTTGTTTGTTTGTTTATTTGTTTGAGATGAAGTCTCATTCTTGTCCCACAGGCTGGAGTGCAATGGCACAATCTCGGCTCACTGCAACCACTGCCTCCCGGGTTCAAGCAATTCTCCTGCCTCAGCCCCCCAAGTAGCTAGGATTACAGGCACCTGCCACCACGCCCAGCTAATTTTTGTATTTTTAAGTAGAGATGGGGTTTCACCGTGTTGGCCAGGCTGGTCTCAAACTCCTGACCTCAGGTGATCTGCCCGCCTTGGCCTCCCAAAGTGCTGGGATTATAGGCATGAGCCACCGTGTCTGGCCCAGAGTTGTTTTCTTTAAAAAAGGTAAATAAAATCAACATGCTCTTAGACAAAAAAAAAAAAAAGGAAGAATGGATTCAAATAAATGAAATAAAAAATGAGAGAAGACATTACAATGGATACCTGAGAAATAAAAAGGATCATAAAAGACCACTACGAACAATTATATGCCAACATATTGGATAAAGTAGAAGAAATGGATAAATTCCTAGAAGCATGCAACCTACCAAGACTTAATCAAGACTCAATAGAAAACCTTAACAGATGAGTTACAAATAAGGAGATTGAGGCATTAATCAAAGACCTCCCAAAAAAGAAAAATCGATGGCTTTCATTGATTCAAAGAATTATTAATACTTCTTAAACTCTTTTAAAAATAGAAAAAGAGGAAACACTTCCAAACTCATTTTATGAGGTCAGCATTACCCTGATACCAGAACCAAAGAAACCACAAGAAAAGAAAACCATATGCCAATATTTCTGATGAACATAGATGCAAAAATCCTCAATAAAATATTAGCAAAGCAAATTCAATAGCACACTAAAAAGTTTATACATTGTGACTAAAGTGGGATTTATCCCTGGGATGCAGGTTTGGCTCAATATATGCAAATAAGTCAATGTAATACACCACATTAACAGAATGAAAGATAAAAAAAAAGACCATCTCAATAGATGCAGAAAATATTTGAAAAAAATCAATATCCATTTATGACAAAAACTCTAAACAAAATATGTATGGAAGGAATTTACCTTAATCCAATAAAGATCAATTAGGAAAAGTCTATAACTAACATCATAATAATTGAAGAAAAATTAAAAGCTTTTCCTTTCTTGGTCTTGTCATGTCTATTCAACACAGTACTAGAAGTCCTAGCCAGATAAATTAGATAGGAAAAAGAAATAAAAAATATCCAACTTAAAAAGAAACAAGGAAAATTGTCTGTTTCTGGGTGACATGGTCCTACATGTAGAAAATCCTAATAATTCCATTAAAAAGTCAGAACTGATAAATAAATTTAGTAAATTTGTGAGATATAAAATCAGTATACAAAAATTAATAGCATTTCTTTATACCAACAATGAAATATCTAAAAAGGAAATCAAGGAACAATCTCATTTACAATAGCATAAAAAATATTTAGAAATAAATTTAACCAAGGAGGTGAAAAAAAATCTGTACACTGAAAATTATAAAACACGAATGAAAAAATTGAAGAAGACACAAATAAATGGAATGATATTGCATCTTAATTAATTGGAAGAATTAATATTGTGTAAACACTTATACTGCCAAAGTGACCTACATGTTGAATGCAATCCCTATCAAAATTCTAATGGCATTTTTCTCAGAAATAGGGAAACAATTCTGAAATTTATATGGTACCACAAAAGATCCTGAATAGCTAAGGCAACCTGGAGAAAGAAGAAGAAAGTTAGAGACATCGCACTCCCTGATTTCAAATGATACTGCAAAGCCATACTAATCAAAACTAGATGGTATTGGCATAAAAACAGACACATAAACCAATGGAACAAGATAGCCCTAAAATAAGCTCACAAAAATATGGCTAACTAATTTTCAACAAGGACCCCAAGAATACACAATGGGGAAAGATAGTCTAAATAAATGGTTTTGGAAAAACTGGATATCCACATGCAAAAGAATAAAATTAGGCCTTTATCTCACACCATATACAAAAATCAACTCAAAATGGATTGAAGACTTAAATGTAAGACCTTAAACCATAAAACTCCTACAAGGAAACAGAGAGAAAAATCTCCTTGAAGAAGATTCAAGGATGAATGTTTTTTGATAAAGATTTTTATGATGATCTGCTTCTACTTAATGAATAAAGTCCACTTAATGTCTTGGCAATGATTTTTTTGGATATAACACCAAATGCACAAGCAACAAATGCAAAAATAAACAAGTGGGACTAGATTAAACTAGCAGCTTCTGCACAGAAAAGGAATGAATCAATGAAATGAAAAAGCAACCAACAGAATGGGAGAAAATACAACCCATATATCTGATAAGGGTGTTAGTCTGCAAAATATATAAGGAACACATATAACTCTATAGCAAAAGATGAATAACCTGATTTAAAATGGGCAAAGGACTTGAATAGACAGTTTTCGAAAGAGGACATACATACAAATGTCCAATAGGCATATGAAAAGGTACCCAACATCACTATCATCAGGGAAATGCAAATCAAAACTAGAATGAGATTTCATCTCACATCTGTTAGGGTGGCTATTATCAAAAACATGAGATAACAAGTGTTGGTGAGGATGTGGAGAAAAGAGAACTCATATATTGTTCATGGGAATGTAAATTGGTGTAGCTATTATGGAAAACAGTATAGAGATCCCTCAAAAAATAAAAAATAAAACTATCAGCCAGGTGTGGTGGCTCATGCTTGTAATCCCAGCACTTTGGGAGGCCAAGGTGGGCGGATCATGAGGTCAGGAGATCGAGACCACGGTGAAACCCCGTCTCTACTAAAAATACAAAAAAAATTAGCCGGGCGTGGTGGCGGGCACCTGTAGTCCCAGCTACTCCGAGAGGCTGAGGCAGGAGAATGGCATGAACCCGGGAGGCGGAGCTTGCAGTGAGCCGAGATCGCACCACTGCTCTCCAGCCTGGGAGACAGAGTGAGACTCCGTCTCAAAAAAAAAAAAAAAAAAAAAAAAAAAAAAAAAAAAAAAAAAAAAAAAGGGTGACCATGTGAAGGGATGGATATGGTAATCAGTTCACAATGTATATGTACAGTTGACCCTTTAACAACATGGGTTTAAACTACAAGAGTCCACTTATATGGGGATTTTCTTCTGCCTTTGCCAGCAAGGCCAACCCCTCCTCTTCCTACTCCCCCTCAACTAAAGACGAGGAGGATGAGGACCTTTAGGGTGATCCACTTCCACTTAATGAATAGTAAATATGGTTTCTCTTCCTTATGATTTTCTTAATATTTTCTTTTCCCTAGCTTACTTTGTTGTAAGAATACAGTACACAATACACGTAAGATACAAAATTTGTGTGAATTGACTGCTTGTGTTATCTGCAAGGCTTCCTGTCAACACTAGGCTATTAATAGTTAAGTTTTGGGGGAGTCAAAAGTTATTTATGAATTTTTTACTGTTCTGGGAGTTGGTGCCCTAACCCCTTCATTGTTAAAGTATCAACTGTATATCAAAACATCGTGCTGTATACCTTAAATATATATAATTTCAATTAAAATATTTTAAAAACAAACCAATAAAAAGGTCCTGCTTCTGGCCCAGGGTGAACCACCAGATGGCACAGCTGGCCCCCAGCCAGCAGAGGGGACCTGGAGAATTTCAAGGAAGGTGCTCCAAAGTGTGGAGTCTGGAGTAGGGGCTCTGCTCGTCCTGGTCCAAGGGCAGTGCCAACTGCAGTGGGGACCTGGGGGAGGAATCATGGAAGTGGCATCAGTATTGAAAGTTCATCACTTGCCAACATCTTTGAACATTCTCACCTCATTTTGATAAATTCTCCATATTCTGAATTCTGCCTTCCTAAGGAGGAAGCTGGAAATCTTGCAGCTGCAGCCCCCTGCAGCCGTGGGGCAGTGGTGTGAGTAGGTTCTGACCAGGAGACCAGACATAGTCTCAGAAAGGAGCCATGTGAAGAAGGGCTGCCAGCAGAAGCTCGATCCACCGGCAGGAGGAAGCCTGGCCCTGGAGCCAGTCACCATGAGCAGGTTCCTTCCCCGCTTAGCTGTCAGCTGTGGAATGGGGATGACAGTAGCATGACTTCAGTGGGGCTGTGAGCATGAGCCGAGCTCACGGAAAGCACTCATGACCATCGGGGCACATGGCAAAGCCATCTGAGAGCCATCCATGAGTCCTGCTCTTCTGGCAACCTGGAGGCAGTGTTGGTGCTCAGCCTCATCCTTGGCTGAGTAACCCAGAGTCTGTGACTGTGATATTATTAAGTAAAATGTGGAAAACAGGAGGATATGGGGAGATAGGAGGCGAAGGAGATGACGTCAGGGATGCCAGACATGGGTGGGAGGTCATAGCTGGGGGCTCTGGCAGGCTTAAGACACTGTGAAGGAAAGGGAGAAATGCAAAGGAGTCATTGAGAATTTTCACTGGTTTATAATTTCATTGTTCATTAGTGTCAATTGAGATGCTCCAGTGCTAAATGCTGGAATATGAAGATATGCGTGGTGGGGAGACAGCGCACACACACATAACATTCAAGGCCTGGTGGAGCCCACCCAGCTCAGCCTGGGTTGGGGAGGCTCCCTGGGAAGAGGATTCCTGATGTGAGCCTTCCAGGACGGGTAGGAATTCTCTACACAGGCAGGTGGGAACTCCAGGCAGAAGGGAGGCCTGAAACACACCACAGGCCACCCTGTCCCCAGACTGCTGGGAGGCAGGACAGGGCTACAGGGCCATGGGAGTGAGTCACCAAGGACCCTGTGCCTGCTGAGGCATGAGGACGCATCTCTGGGACGACAGAAAGCGAAGGGCTTCAGACTATGGAATACCCGGAATAGGGCTCTAAGCACCTCCTCTGATGATTGTGGACTCAATGCAGGAAATGTGGAGGCTTCGGACTAGACCACTGATAGAGGAGGGAAAAGGCGATGGGGCCCATCAATATTTGAAACTTGGCAAAAAGCAGCAAGATTTTAATGGTTAATCAAAAATGGGAGGCGAATGGGAGAAAGAGGAGCTGACAACCACTCCCGCAATTCTGGTTTCCAGGGCGTGTTGTAGCTGAGAGGGCAGCAGTTTGAGTGGCTGGGCAGCAGAGGCTGCGGTTGAGGCTGGGAAGTGGAGGCAGCAGGGGAGACTGCCCCATCAGGAGCCTGCCATGAGCATGGCATGCAGAAGGACTGGAAGGTGCTGGAGGTGATGTGGAGCTTCGGGAGAGGGTTGGAGGGATGGAATAAATTGATGCCTGTTCTTAGACCAAGAAGTGGGGAGCAACTGAAGAAACTGGAGAGTGGGAACCATGCTGCAGCTGGTCTCCAGATGCTGCACTCTCTGACAGCTCTCATCTGTCTCACTGTCACCCAGGAGTGGACAGGACATCTACAAATGTGCATGTGTATTTGCTATAAGGTGCATTTTTTTCCCCTGGAGATAGTGACCAACCTTTCAAGAACTATTTTTGGGTATATTTTATCATTTCTTTCTTTTAGTATCTATGAAGGGAACATTATAGAAGCCATGTTAACGCTGGAGAAACGTCTAATATTAAAAAACCAGTACTCTAGCAAGTAAAATTATGTATGTGTGTAACCTCATTCCTACATCCAGGAAATCATTAAACTAGTAGGGGGTTGTATTAATCAGAACTCTCCATTGCAAACAACAGACACTCTGGATGATTTAAAAGGAACAGAAATATATTAAGAGGATATTGGATAGTTCACAAAACCTCCAGGAGGGCTGGAGAGCCAGGCTGGATGCTGTGCCACTGACACAACATTCAAAACTCACAGATTCTTCTGCTGTCATCCACTATGCTAGCTACCAGCTATGCATGGCCATGCGGCACTTGATGTGTGCCTGGCCCGACTGAGGTGTGCTGCAGGTGCAAAATACTCACTGGACTTCGAAGAGTAAACGTGAAGAAAGGACATAAAATCTCACTCATACTGACAGGTTAAAATGATATTTGCACACCCTGGGTATTAAGTAAAATATATTGAAATTAATTTCATTTGTTTCTTTTTGCTTTTTAAATGCAGTTACTGGAAGATGTTACGTTACCTGTGGGAAATTGGTTCCACATCATTTTCTCTGTTTTCTATCGATCGAATTGAGTCCTAAGGCCACTTCTGATATTTGGGGGAAAGGAAATATACATCACCTCCAGAGGGGGGCAGCCCCCCATGCAGGGATGGCGAGCTGCCCGAGGCTGTTTTTGGAGACATCTGTAGTCCCCAGCAACAGTGCATCTGGCCTGTTTTTTCACATGGGGCTCTGCGTCTGTGGCTGACTCAATGCTGGGCTTGGGGTGGAGGTGACTGTCACACGACAGATTAGGTCAAGCCTCCATCGTGCTCAGGGTTTATGAGACAGATCATAAGGGCCTCTGGGGACTGCCTGTCGCTTGTGGTCCTGGGGAACCAACCCATGGTCAACTCCACCTCTGAACCTCTCCTGCAAGGGGCCAGAGCATCCTGGTAACCTTGCCCATCCTGACACCTGCTGTGGTACCTCATTCCCTGCTCTGGCACTTGAGCACCCCCTCTGCCCCACCATCCCAGGACTTCATGTCCTGCCGCCGCCAGGGAGCCCTTTGCAACCACAGTGCCTGGCAGCAGTGACACGGCCTGCAGAAATGCATCCTTGCTATTCAGTCGCACTTGCCACTGAGGCATATTCTGGGGTCTTGTGGGGGAGATCACTGGGGGATGGCCAGCTGTTTTCATAGGAAAAGTCTGTCTGGTTCCTCATCTCCGTATTTGTCCTCCACACTACTCACTGCATTTCTGCATGCTGGCTTTGTGTGGGGCATGCTGCTGTGGACTCCAGCGTCTGTCAACCCAAATGCAAAGGCGGAGCCCACCTCAGCTGCTGCAAATGCCACACTGAAGTGCTCTACCCATGCTTCAGCTGCATCCAGAATCCGTTCCCATATGGGCTAACGAGATGTGTGCAGCTCATCAATAGTTAGCATTTCTGTCTTTGGATAGCAAGGACTTCTGCTTCCAGACTTTAGACCTCTCCTCAGGTAACAGCTCTGACCCAAGCTTAGGATTCCAGGACTCAGTCAGCTCCTGGTATTCTTCAGCACTCCTTTTTTATTTTACTTTATTTATTTATTTTTTTGAGACAGAGTCTCTCTCTGTGGCCCAGGCTAGAGTGCAGTGGTGCTATCTTTTTTTTTCTTTTCTTTTTTTTTTGAGACGGAGTCTTGCTCTGTCACCCAGGCTGGAGTGCAGTGGCGCGATCTCCACTCACTGCAAGCTCCGCCTCCCATGTTCACGCCATTCTCCTGCCTCAGCCTCCCGAGTAGCTGGGACTACAGGCGCCCGCCACCACATCTGGCTAAGTTTTGTATTTTTAGTAGAGATGGGGTTTCACCATGCTGGACAGGCTGGTCTCGAACTCATGACCTCATGATCCTTGGCCTCCCAAAGTGCTCGGATTACACGTGTGAGCCACTGCACCCGGCCTAGCACCCCTTTTTAAAACAAAAAATTTGCCAGGTGTGGTGGCTCACGCCTGTAATCCCAGCACTTTGGGAGGCCGAGGTGGGTGGATCAGGAGATCGAGGTCAGGAGATCGAGAGCACGGTGAAACCCTGTCTCTACTAAAAATACAAAAAATTAGCTGGGCGCGGTGGCGAGTGCCTGTAGTCCCAGCTATCTGGAGGCTGAGGCAGGAGAATGGCGTGAACCCGGGAGGCGGAGCTTGCAGTGAGCCAAGATCGCGCCACTGCACTCCAGCCTGGGAGACAGAGCAAGACTCCGTCTCAAAAAAAAAAAAAAAAAAAAAACCAAAAAAAAAAAACAAAAAATTTTTGTCATGGTAAAATATACACAACATAAATTTACCATTTTGAGCTGGCACAGTGGCCTATGCCTATGGTCCCAGGTACTTCAGAGGCTGAGGCAGGAAAATTCTGTGAGGTCAGAAGTTGGAGGCTGCAGTGCACCATGATGGCACCTGTAAATAATCACTGCACTCCAGCCTGGGCAACATATTGAGACCCCATCTCTTTTTTTTTTTTTTTTTTTTTTGAGACGGAGTCTCACTCTGTCGCCCAGGCTGGAGTGCAGTGGTGCAATCTCGGCTCACTGCAAGCTCTGCCTCCTGGGTTCACGCCATTCTCCTGCCTCAGCCTCCTGAGTAGCTGGGACTACAGGCACCTGCCACCACACCCGACTAATTTTTTTTGTATTTTTAGTAGAGATGGGGTTTCACTATGTTAGCCAGGATGGTCTCAATCTCCTGACCTTGTGATCCACCTGCCTCGGCCTCCCAAAGTGCTAGAATTACAGGCATGAGCCACCATGCCCGGACAAGACCCCATCTCTTAAAGAAAATTACCATTTAAACCATTTTTAAGCATACAGGTCAGTGGCATTAAGTACATTCACATTGTTGTGCAACCATCACCACCATCCATCTCTATAACTCTTGGTACCTTCCCAGACTGACACTCTGTACCCATCAAGCGCTAACTTCTCATTCTCTCCACCCACCACAGCCCCTGGCACCCACTATTCTACTTTATGTCTCTGTGAACTTGACTTCCCTAAGTACCTCGTATTGGTGAAACCACACAGTATTTGCCGTTTAGTGACTGGCTTATTTCACAGAACATCATGGCCTCCAGCTTCACGCTGCAGCATGTGTCAGAATTTCGTTTCTTTTTAAGACTGAATCATATCCGTTGTATAGATGTAGCACACTTTCTTTGTTCATTCATCCTCCTCCTCCGATGGACACTTGGGATGCACACTCGGCTTGCTTCTGCCTCTTTGCTGTCGTGAATAATGTTGCTGTGAACATGGGCGTGCAAATATCTCTCAGAGACTCTGTTTTCAGTTCTTCTGGATATACTCAGAAGTGGGACTGCTGGATCATATGGTGATTCTATATTTAATTTGCTGCAGAACCGCCATCCTGTTTTCCACAGTGGCTGCACCCTCTTACATTCCCACCCACAGTGCACAACACGGCACTCCTCTTTACCCAGTGTCATCACCTCCCTTTCTCATTTTCCTTGGCAGCTTTTCCAAAACATTTTTCAGTTTCTCTAAGCTTCTCTCTTATCTGCATACTCTCCCCTCCCCTGCTCCAAACTCCACCCAGTCCAGTAGCCAATCAGCTGTGTAGCAGGAGGCCTGCCAGCATGAGTGGTCTCCAGCGAGATCATGATTTACCCTGATCTTAATGCTTTGTGTCACCCTTCCCCTCCAGATGTCCTAAAACCATCACCAGCTGGTTGCAAAGCCAATTGGTGTGGAACTTTAGGAGTTAGGTTCCTGGCACAGCTTTGCCTCCCCCAAGTAGCTCCATCCATGGCACCTTCTGCTGCCTCTCAAAGCTCCTCCTTCTTTTTCTGGAGGAAAACCTGCAATTCAAGATCTCCAATTGAAATTGAACTAACTAGGTACCAGCATGGCCTGTTTCTCCAACTTCAAGTTAACGTCAACCAAACTCATCTGGGATGTTGAGACTGAAAAACTTCTAGGAAAATCTTCACAGTGGTGAGAAGGGCGTTGGATATTTGGAGACGGAGAACCAAGAAGACTGATTTTCAAGTGAGAAAGGTACCTACATTGACTGATAGCAGCTGTGACTCTTTAAGGACAGAGGCTGTTGTTGTAAGCACTGGATGATACTGGAGTGACATGACAGGCCTGAGGAGCCCTCCCCTAGTCATTCAGATTCCCGGAAGACTCTACAACAGGAGCTGGTCCAAGACCAGGCTGATGTTGGCAGTGACATTGTCATCTCTGTAGGATTCTAGAGCATAGCCTCTTGTCTCTACTCCTCAGAGGTGAGGGGAGTGGAGTGACTCAGACTGCCAGGTTGTGCCAGGTGGGGTCCAGGTTGGAAGGAGCTGAGACCTGTGAGGCTGTTCAGAACAACACAAAGGGCGTTCCTCATCCTTAAGACCAGGAGGAGAGGTGCGCAGGACCCACCACTTGTCAGCAGAAATGACAGCATGAACACTGGGGACGCCAGTCATATTTTGTTCATTTTCTCCATCAAGGAGCATGAACTTCAAATGGTGGAGGGCACTGCCAAGAGGAAACTGATGCCTACGGAGGGAAGGAAGTTAGTCGCAGAGGGAATTTACCTCTGCAGGCCTTGGCAAATTACAGTCCAGCATTTTGAGTGAATCTCTGTTGGTAACGCCTGAGCCTGAGCTGGTGAACCTTGGGCAGTGACAGAGCAGTTGCTCTCACTGCGGGGGACACAGAATCATCTGCCTGTGTTGCTGAACAACACGGGTCCACCTCCCGGCCGCCAGGTAAGACCTCCAAAGGAGTAAGGGACTCCAGGAAGCCGAGGAGGATCGGGTTTGAGCCTTTCCTGCTTGGTTATGAAGGAGCTGAGCCCATTCCCGTTTGAGAGGCTGTGCTTCTCTTCTTTGGGCTCCACCACTCCACAGTAGGGAGCACATCAGTGATCAGTTAATCTATTTTTTGTATTGTGGTAAAATAATGCATAACAAAGTTTACCATCAAAACCATTTTTTTTTTTTTAGACAGAGTCTCGCTCTTTCGTCCAGGCTGGAGTGCAGTGGCACGATCTCGGCTCACTGCAAGCTCCGCCTCCCGAGTTCATGCTATTCTCCTGCCTCAACCTCCCGAGTAGCTGGGACTACAGGCACCCACCACCACACCTGGCTAATTTTTTGTATTTTTAGTAGAGATGGGATTTCACCATGTTAGCCAGGATGGTCTCGATCTCCTGACCTCGTGATCTGCCCGCCTCGGCCTCCCAAAGTGCTGGGATTACAGGCGTGAGCCACCGCGCCCGGCCTTTTTTTTTTTTTTTTTGAAATGGAGTTTTCACTCTTGTTGCCCAGGCTGGAGTGTAATGGCACAATCTTGACTCACTGCAACCTCTGCCTCTTGGGTTCAAGTGATTCTCCTGCCTCAGCCTCCCAAGTAGCTGGGATTACAGGCACCTGCCACCACGCCTGGCTAATTTTTGTATTTTTCTTTTAGTAGAGACAGAGTTTCACCATGTTGGCCAGGCTGGTCTTGAACTCCTGGCCTCAGGTGATCCACCCACCTGGGCCTCCCAAAGTGCTGGGATTACAGGTGTGAGCCACTGCATCTGGCCCATCAAAACCATTTTTAAGTGCACAGTTCCTTGGCATTAAGTACATTCACACCATGTACTGCCATCACCACCATCCATCTCTTAACTGCTCTAGGGAGTTCATATTAGTGGAATCATACCGTATTTGTCTTTTGGTGATGGGCTTATTTCACAAAGCATAATGTCCTCAAGGTTCATCCATGTTGTAGCATGTGTCAGAGTTTCCTTCCTTTTCATGGCTGAATTCCATTGCACAGATGTAGCACGTTTTGCTTATCCAGTCATCCATCAATGGACACTTGGGCTGCTTCCACCTCTGGCTGTTGTCAACGGTGTTGCTGAGCACACGGGTGCAGGTACCTGTTAGCGTCTGGGGTTGTTGGGGGAGGGGGGCGGTCATTGTAAAGGCACTCGTTCATTCCTACCATTGAAGGGGCTCCTGGAACTCTTGGATGCAGGGCCCTAATATTTCTCGATTGCCATGCACCAAATGCTGTGTGAAGTCCTTTTCTATATATGATCTCATGTAATTCTCCAAACAACCCCAGGGATTGGTGGGGATCTCATTTTACTTTACAGATAAGGCTCAGGTTGGAAACTTGCCAAGGCCGTCTTGTGGGAAGGGACAGACCCTCATGCCAACCGAGCTGGGCTGAGCCAAGACCAGTCTTGGGTATGTCAGACTTCCCTGCCCATGGAACGAGTCTTCTGCAACCTTTGTAAGGTGCAGGCTCTGTCCCAGCAGGTCCAGGGCCTGAGACTGCATTTCATAAGGCCCCTGCCAGGTGACACTGACTCTACTGTGGGACAACACCATGAGCAGCAAGGTCCTGTCACCACTGCTCTTGGGACCGTCTTCCCTGTTCACTCAGACTTGCTGGGTGCAGCCACAGCTTTCCAAACAACAGAGAGACCCAGGAAACAAGTCCTTTGTGTGGCTGAAAACAGTGCCTCCCCAAGCCCACATCATCTTTACCTGCAACTGCCAAGGCCACATGGAGAGGCTTGCCCTTGGCCCTACAAATGAGCTCTTCACAAGGGGTGATGCTAAGCTCCCAGGCCCACAGCCCATCAGTTCTATCAGATAAAGGATGAACTCACATGTGCTTGGTTGAAGGGTTGTTAAGAAGTCTTTTGAAATCACCAGGATTTTTAGGTAGCAAGTTGGGACAAGGGACCCCCTGAAGACAAGGCGAATGAACTGAAAAACCGCAAATTGTCCCTGGGCCAGAAAGAGCCCTCTGTTCCCTTTGGGGTCCTTGGAGATGCCCAGAAGTCTCTGGTCAGGGCCATGGGAGCTGGATGTGGCCATGCAGAACACTCAACAGGATGACCAGGCTGAGCACTAGGCCTGCTGGTGTGTGCTGCAGACACTTTGGATGACTCTTGGCAAAGGAGGTGGCCTCTCTCTGCTGTGTTTTCCCCTTCTTTTCCTTGTATTGCCTCACAGAATGCTGCTGCAGGGGGTCTTTAGGGATCTCTTGGCCCCTCCTCTCATTCTCACAGATGTAGCAATGGAGGCGCCTGAGGGTGAGATCACCTATCCGGCAAAACAGACCAGACTTGGACTTGTTCCTGACTCTGAGCGCAGCGCTCTCTCCACTCCATAACCAAGGGGCTTTGGAGGGTCAACTACGTTTAAACTGTCAGGCAGCACAGCATAAGGTGAAGGCCAGGAGACTTGGAGTCAGACAGTTTCGGGTTCAAGTCCTCCTGCTAACACTATGTTATATAAGGCAAGTTACTGAATCTCTCTGGGCCTCAGCTTATTGATGTTTAAAATGGGAACAATGACACCTAGCGTGGGAAACAGTGGGTGGAAGCTATGAACTGCAACAGGGAGCTTGGAAGGATGTGGTCAGGTAGTGGGAGGAAGCAGATGCTGCAGGTGGGGCCCTGGAGGGGTGGGAGAACAGGAAGAGGGCAGCCTCCATGAGCAGAGTGGGAGGTTGATTTCATGGCTCAGCTTCTTAAAAATCAGAGCATGGCGGTTCAAGCACCAGCTTGGTGCCAGGCAGACCAGACTGTGAATTCTGGCTCCCCCATTGTGTGGCCTTGGGCAACTTGTCTAATGCCATTAAAATTTAGTTTCTTTGGCTGGGCGCGTGGCTCGTGCCTGTAATCCCAGCACTTTGGGAGGCTGAGGTGGGCGGATCATCAGCTCAGGAGTTCGAGACTAGCCTGGTCAACATGGGGAAACCCCGTCTCTAGTAAAAATACAAAAATTAGGCTGGGAGCCGTGGCTCACGCCTGTAATCCCAACACTTTTGCAGGCCTAGGCAGGCGGATCACAAGGTCAGGAGGATTGAGACCATCCTGGCTAACATGGTGAAACCCCATCTCTACTAAAAATACAAAAAAAAATTAGCAGGGCGTGGTAGTGGGCACCTGTAGTCCCAGCTACTCAGGAGGCTGAGGCAGGAGAATGGTGTGAACCCGGGAGGCGGAGGTTGCAGTGAGCCGAGATTGCACCACTGCACTCCAGCCTGGGCGACAGAGCAAGACTTCGTCTCAAAAAAAAAAAAAAAAAAAAAAAAAAATTAGCTTGGTGTGGTGGCAGGCCCCTGTAATCCCAGCTACTTGGAAGGCTGAGGCAGGAGAATCACTTGAACCTGGGAGGCGAAGATTGCAGTGAGCCAAGATCGCGCCATTGCACTCCAGCCTGGGCAACAAGAGTGAAACTTCGTCTCAAAAAAAAAAAAAAAAAAATAGTTCTCTCATTTTTGAGGTGAGGGTACTTAAAATATATCTTGTTTTTAGGGTTGTTGAAGATAAATGTGCTGGATGTGGTGGATGACACCTGTAATCCCAGAACTTTTGGATGTCAAAGATGGGAGGATCATTTGAGGCCAGGAGTTCCAGACCAGCATGGGCAGCATAATGAGACCCTATCTCTACAATAAAAAAATAAGGCCGGGTGCGGTGGCTCATGCCCGTAATCCCAGCACTTTGGGAGGCCGAAGTGGGTGGATCACAAGATCAGGAGTTCGAGACCATCCTGGCCAACATGATGAAAACCCGTCTCTACTAAAATACAAAAATTAGTCAGGTGCGGTGGCAGGCACCTGTAATCCCAGCTACTCGGGAGGCTGAGGCAGGAGAATCGCTCGAACCCGGGAGGTGGAGGTTGCAGTGAGCTGAGATCGTGACACTGCACTCTAGCCTGGGTGACAGAGCAAGACTCCGTCTCAAAAATAAATAAATAAACAAATAAATAGTCAGGTGTGGTGGCATGTGCCTGTAGTCCTAGCTACTTGGGAGGCTGAGGCAGGAGGATTGCTTGAGTGCAGGGAGTGAGCTATAATTGTGCCACACTCCAGCCTGGGTGACAGTAAGACCCGATTTCAAAAAGAAAAGACAAAAGAAGGCCGGGCACAGTGGCTCAAGCCTGTAATCCCAGCACTTTGGGTGGCCAAGGCAGGTGGATCACCTGAGGTCAGGAGCTCGAGACCAGCCTGAACAACATGATGAAAACCCATCTCTATTAAAAATACAAAAAAGTTAGCTGGGTGTGGTAGCGTGAGCCTGTAGTCCCAGTAACTCGGGAGTCTGAGGCAGGAGAATTGCTTGAACCCAGGAGGCGGAGGTTGCAGTGAGCTGAGATCTCACCACTGCATTCTAGCCTGGGTGACAGAGTGAGACTCCTTCTTGGAAAAAAAAAAAAAAAAAAAAAAAAGGGAAAGGAAAGAAAAAAGAAATGGAAATGGAATAATACACTTAAAGCAAATCACATGGCATGGTTAGTACTCAATAAGCATTATTATTGTTGTTATTATTAATGTAATTGTATTATCTTTTTTTTTTTTGAGATGGAGTCTTGCCAACATGGTGAAACCTCATCTTTACTAAAAATACAAAAATTAGCCAGGCGTGGTGGCATGTGCCTGTAGTCCCAGCTACTTAGGAGGCTGAGGCAGGAGAATCGCTTGAACCTGGGAGGCGGAGGTTGTAGTGTGCCGAGATTGCTCCACTGCACTCCAGCCTGGGTGACAGAGCGAGATTCCATCTCAAAAAAGAAAAAAAAAAAGGCAGCATAAGAGACAAAAAACATGGTATAGAGGTAGTTAAATTAATCACCTAGGATGTTTTAGGTGAGCAGCCAGGAAGCAATGCTGTCTTTATTATTATTATTATTTTGAGACAATGTTTCACTTTGTCTCCCAGGCTGGAGTGCAGTGGTGTGATCTCGGCTCACTGCAACCTCCTGGGTTCAAGCAATTTTCATGCCTCAGCCTCCCAAGTAGCTGGGACAATAGGGGTGCACCACCATGCCTGGCTAATTTTTGTATTTTTAGTAGAGACGGGGTTTCACCATGTTGGCCAGGCTGGTCTCAAACTCCTGACCTCAGGTGATCCACTCACCTCGGCCTCCCAAAGTGCTCAGATTACAGGTGTGAGCCACCATGCCCGGCCAGTGCTGTCTTTAGTAAAAGAAAAAATAAAAGTAATTCTTGTGGTTAAAAAAATAGAAAACAGTATATCTACACCAGGTTCCAAGAGGATGTTATAATAAAAGGGAGGGAGAGTTGAGCCCCAAACAAAAGATGAAAAGCGATCGCTGAATTGGTGGCATCCCCTTACATTTATGAAGCAGGTCTGCATAAGCAAGAGGGGCTTCGGGAGAAGAGTAGGGAGCAAACTTGAGTTCAGGGCACAGTGGAGAAAAGTAAAGGAGAACAGGGGAAGCAATGAAGGTGAACAGGAAGCCCCACAGGAGGAAAAGCGAGAGAGAGGCAAACAAGAACGCTTCCTTCGAGAGAGCCAGATGGGTGGGATGGGGAGGGAACCAGCAATTCCAGTGAGGGCAGGGGGAAATAAAGCAGGAGAAAAAGGTTCAAGGTAAAACCAACTGGGATTTTTTTCTGAGAGCAGGAGAGGATGGAATGTGTGAAAATATGTCTGTGTTAAAAACACAGGGATTGGCTGGGTGCAGTGGCTCATCCCTGTAATCCCAGCACTTTGGGAGGCCGAAGTGGGAGGACAGTTTGAGCCCAGGAATTTCACACCAGCCTAAGCAACACAGCGAGACCCCCATCTCTATTTAAAAAAATAATAATCAAATTAGCCAGGCATGTTGGTACACAACTGTGGTATTAGCTACTTGGGAGGCTGAGATGCGAGGATTGCTTGAGCCCAGGAGTTCAAAGCTTCAGTGAGCTGTGATGGCACTACTGCACTCCAGCCTGGGCAAAAGAGCAAGACCTTGTCTCTAAAAGAGAAACAGAACAAAAAACCCAGTGGGGACATGTGTTGGAAAGCAGGAACTCAGGAGGGATAAGGAAACAAAATGAGGGGTTGGACATCTCATTGTCTGGATGTGGTGATTTGGTTGAGTTTCAGTTCTTTGATAGTTTTTGAGAGGTCTGGGGGGGTCATTTCCTGAGGAAGGAACTCAGATAAAACAAATTTAAGTTTCAAGCTTCAAGACCAGGTGGGTCAATTTCTATGTTTATCCAAAAGAACTGTGTATGGGACTACTGGGTCTGATTCAGAAGGGCATCATTGCATGGCTGGCAAAGCATTCAATTCATGTTCTGCTGCTAGACCAAGGGCTCCTCCCAGCTGATGCAAACTGGCCGTTCAAATTATTATTTGAAAAATATTTTTAATAGTTCTATGCCTTCTCCAAACTGTTGCTCTCTCATAGTAAGAGAAAAAGGAGCAGCCTAAGCCACCTGGCAGGTGACTGATAGGTGTCCCAGAAAGCGACAACAGAGACCACACAGAAGAGGAAATGTGCAGAGGAGTGAAAGCTTAGAACTTTCAGACCTGGGTTTTGTCCTGAAGGGCAACAGGGTGTCCACCTGCTGCCAACGGTACTCTGCCCTTATGCTCATCTTGGTGCATGTGGGGGCAGGGAGTGTTCCAGGGTTGGTTCCTAAAATCAGAATTGTGGGGTTGTAGGACACCTCCCCTCACACACACACACACACACACACACACACACCACGTCTATGGAATTTTCAGAATATTAAGTGAAAAGAGCCTATGAAAAGTCCCTAGCAAGATAAAAAGCTAAAGTCAGAAATTAAATAAAGTTGAAACAACACGGCCGGGCGCAGTGGCTCACGCTTGTAATCCCAGCACTTTGGGAGACCAAGGTGGGCGGATCACGAGGTCAGGAGATCGAGACCACGGTGAAACCCCGTCTCTACTAAAAATACAAAAAATTAGCTGGGCGTGGTGGTGGGCGCCTGTAGTCCCAGCTACTCGGAGAGGCTGAGGCAAGAGAATGGCGTGAACATGGGAGGCGGAGCTTGCAGTGAGCTGAGGTTGCGCCACTGCACTCCAGCCTGGGCGACAGAGCGAGACTCCATCTCAAAAAAAAAAAAAAAAAAAAAAAGAAACAACAAAAATAAATCCTTTACAAGGGAATGAGAATCAGGCTGGTATCCACCTCCTCATGATGAGCATCGAGACCCTAGGAGACTCTCCAGCTTCTGGAGCAAAATCACTGTTTTGTTCCTTACAGGATCTGACAGGCATGGCGGTGGCCTCATTTTAATCCCAGTCCTGTCCAATCTTGGTTTCATTTATTTAATTAGTTGCTTTAATTTTTAATATTTTGGGGCTTTATTTTTGTTTATTAGACTTGTTAAAATTGTTTTCTTCAGTGAATTTCTTCAGGGCCCTAATACTTAGCTAAGCATAGAACTATTAAAAATATTTTTCAAATAATAATTTTTTTAGATAACAGTAATAAGAGCTCACTTCTTAAATTTACAGTCAAACTTATATATATCATTGATTTCCATCCTCTACTCAATACAGCACACTATTTTTTCATATAATTTTCCCACAACCTGCCATCAGATGTTCCTTCCTCCATGCCACCTCACTCTGATTTTGAGAAAGCTGATCGTTTTTATTTAAAGCTTTGATATTTTGTTCATCATGGACCTTTTGCATTAATTCTGAGCTTTAAAATAAATATTGTGAGACCCTGATCTCTACAAAAAATAAAAAAGTAAAATAGGCATGGTGGCACATGTGTTGTCTTTTGGCTACCATAGTTTCTTGACAAGAGGTCTATTATAATCTTTTTTTTTTCCTATGTGTAATGTGTTTTTTCACTCTGGCTGCCTTGGAGATTTTCTCTTTGTCTTTGATTTTAATATATGTTTAAATATGATGTGCTTAGGGTGTGTGTGTGTGTGTGTGTGTGTGTGTAAGTGTGCATGCAAACAGGTATTTATCCACTTGGTGTTTCTGAGCTTGTTGGATTTGTGGTTTGGTATCTGTCATTCATTTTGGAAGATGCTTAGCCTTTTCTTTTCTCCTAAATAATTCATCTCCATTTTCTCTCTCCTCTTTTTCTAGAATTTCAGTTACATGTCTGTTAGGCCATTTGATATTGTTCCACAGCTCTTACATGCTCTCTTTTAGTTTTTTCCCCCTACTTTTTTCACATTGTGCTTTAGTTGGGGTAGCTTCTATTGGTCCATCTCCAGGCTCACCGATTCCTGTCTTGGCTGAGTTGAGTTGGTTGATGAACCTGTTAACAGTATATATCTGTTACCAAGGCTTTTTGTTTCTGTCATTTCCATTTGATTATTTCTAATAGTTTCCAGCTCTCTGCTGAAATTACCCACTTGAGATTGCATATTCCAACTTTTCCATTAGATTCTTTAATATATTAATCATAGTTATTATTTGTCTGGTAGTTCCAAAATCTATGTCATATATGTTGATGGCTTTGTCTCTTGGCAATGTGGATCTTTTCTCTTGCTTTTTTGTATGTATGCCTTGGAGTATGCCCTTGAAAGCCTGACATCTTGTGTGAGCCAGAAAAGATGCAGGTAAATAGATTTTATGCCTGGAAATAGGCCCATCTTTCCGTCTGCTGAGCCTTTGTGTGGGAGTGGGAGTCAATCTAGGCAGGAACTGAGCTGGGCCTGGGGTTTGCTGTTCTGTGGTTACACTCAGTGCACTGAAGCTTTAAATTCCTCTAGGGTTACCTTGTGTTCAGGGTAGGCCTGGTTCCCCAGAGGGTTTTTCTCAGTGTTGGCCACTCCCTCAGCTTTAGGCCTTTCCTCAGCTGAGTCCCAAAGATAGTTTGTCTTCACACTCTCACCCTGTCCCTGTAGGCCTGCTTGCCTCAAGGTGGTCGGGGGACAGGCATGTTCCATTGTTCTGGTTGAGATCTTGGGGATCCTGCCTGCCTTGGTTCTGGGTCCAGCATGTCTTCCTGTCTCACCACGGATGGAGGACTTTTTCCATTCCTTTGACCAGGCTGCAGTAGGGCTTCACCAGTACCATAAAGGCCATGGACTGTGTTGCCCTTCCCCTTGAAGGCAAAGCTTTTGCTCTGTGGCAGGAACAGGGTGAGGGAGCAGGGCAGGTTCTGGGCATTTCCCTTGGTGGCCGCATCACCAGGATCCCTTCCTCAGGATTCTCTCACAGTTGTGTGAGCACCCAAGTGGAAGGAGGTGGAGAGAGCCTGCAAAGTAGGTCCAAATCCTTCCTAAATCTGCCTGCTCTGGGTAACCCACACTAAGCCTTGTTGGGCAAAAATTTTAGAAGGCCATTGTTTTGAACTAAACTCATGTATAAGGCCCCAGCAGTCCACGCTGAAAATCAACATGGAATCACTCATGCTGAAGCTCCATATCACCAAACCCAAACTAAGTTGTTATCTGACCCTCCAAGAAATCGGAGAGAGAGATAACAGCCAGTTTTCTGAATAGGGCAGTCTTAATCTCCAGTGGGTATGACAATGAAGTTTCCTTGCATTAATCCTCACACAAAAGAAGTAGAACCTGATGGTCACTGATTAGTTATTTTCCTATTGTCCTGTCTCCCTGTTCTCCTCTTACAAGAAAAGTAGCTTTAAGATGACTGATACACTCTTTGTTCTTTGTTTCTGCTTTCTTCAACCTTTTGTCTGTTTATAAAACCAAACTCAGCTCATTGGAACACATCCTATTCATGGAATGGAGTGTTGCCCAATCCTATAGTCACAATAAAGCCAATTGAGACCTTGAAGTTAAATGTACTGTAATTTTGTCCTCTGCCCACTGTTAGCAATGCATTATGTATTTTGGCAGAATCCTTACCAGTATCCTGGGGCCTCTGCTGCAGGTAATCAAGTACCTGTGTCTGTCTCTCCTGGGAAGTGTCTGTCTTTCCTGTGATACCAGGTTATTTGGCTGCCCTCCAATCTCAAATCTCAGATGGGTTCAGGAAAAGTTGTGAAGTTGTAGATTGCTCTGTGTTTGTTTTGTTGTTGTCAACTGAAGAATCATGAGGTTCATACATTTGGAAAGGAGAGCTTTATTTCTCACAAAGGGTTGCAGCCTGCAGGCTAGCCACACAGTAGGTTTGGAAGCGTGGCCTCTGGCAGAGACCATAATAAGCAGGCACTTTGAGAAAGGAACGAGTGGAACAGGAATGTATACCCAACGGGTTGGCTAAGTGTACTTATTTAACAGGTTACAGGAGGAGCCATGAATATTCACAAGGTGGGGTGTGTGCATAGTAAGCACACATGTGTGTTACATACATCCCATGTTCACTTTGGGCAGAGACTTAATACTTGATGCAGTAAACATTAACTTAATGTTTAAATGCAGTAAAATTAGGCTCTATATGTCAACAGGTGAAACAGAGGACAGAGGCATCCTGTGCTCAGTCTCTGTAAACCAGCCAGATCCAGTCCACTTCGGGTCGGTGGTCTCTTAGCAGAGGGAATGCTGGTCAGTTGTTGTATAAATCAACAGTGGAGCAAGTCTTTCCAAAGGGCTGGGTTTGGTTTAACCCTTAGGAAGGGAAGTCTAATGGTGGTTAGCAAGGTGGGGTATAGCAAGGCGTGCTGACCTCCCTTCCTGTCCTGGCCCAGAACTCAGTTTTTAAGGTTTCTCTGAGGTCCCCTTGACAAGCGGGGATCCATTCAGTTAGCTGAGAGGCTTGGGATTTTATTTTTATTTCTCACTGTTGTTGCTGTGACTCTTATAAGGGGTGGGAGGTGAGGGGGTGCGGAGTGGGGAAACTGCTCTTTCAAACCTCCTATATCCCTAGTGGAACCAGGAGTCCACATCCTTTTTGCATACTTTTTCTTTTCTTTGAGTTTTAACTATCATTTTTGTTTTTTTAATCATACTTATTTTATATTCTTTTTCAGTTTGTCATCCTCTTAAGTATCGGGGGTTCTAAACCTGCTGTCTCCATGTGATCACTAAAACTCTTGGTGCTCATGGCGGGTCATCTATAACCACTTTGATTTTCAGTTTCCACTTTATTTTTCAAATCTGATAATGTTTGTGATATTGTATCCAGATTTTCTAGAATTTATAGTGAGACAGTCTTTCAGTAAAATAGATTATTGTATTGCAGAACCCAGAAGTCCCAGAAAATAGTGTTCAACCTATCAAGTGTGAGGGGAGATTAATAGATAATAATAGATAGTTTACATCTCATGCATTCTTTCTTAGGAATTCTTGAGGATATTCTCTAATGCAGGGGTCCCCAACTCCTGAGGCATGGACCAGTTCCAGTCTGTGGCCTGTTAGGAACTGGGCCACACAGCAGGAGGTAAATGGCAGGCAAGTGAGCATTACTGCCTGAGGTCTGCCTCCTGTGAGATCAGCAGGGCATTAGATTCTCATAGGAGTGTGAACCCTATTATGAGCTGTGCATGCGAGGGATCTAGGTTGCGATCTCCTTATAAGAATCTAATGCCTGATGATCTGAGGTGGAACAGTTCCATCCTGAAACAATCCCCCAACCCCCATCTCAGTCCGTGGAAAAATTATCTTCCACAAAATTGGTCCCTGATGCCAAAAAGGTTAGGGGCCACTGCTCTAACCAGAAGAGGGAATAAACCAAAAAAGAGGAAGGAAACAGGGGCTCTACTCCAGAAGAGCATCAAGAAGTCCAAAGGTGACAGTAGTGGACCCGCCTGGAGAGAAAGTCAGGGGCAATCTGAAGTAGGAATGGATGGTCTCCCCAGGGAGTTCTCTAGGGAAGAGGAAGGACCTCACAAATAAATTTTATGATATAGTGCTTGAAAAAGAATTTAAGTTATAATAAAGGCAAATAATGCAAGAAAAAGGGAGACAATAAGGACTTCCAGGGAAAAAAAAGAAGTCCGGAAATTCATGGTTTAAAGAAAAGGTAAGCACAAAGTAAGGCTGCTGACATCCAGCTCACAAGCCCGGAGCTTAACCCTGTTGCCAGTGTGGTTAGGAATGCAAGCAGAGATTTAACTCAATTGTGCAATGTTATCCAGCTAACCAACAGAAGAACTAAAATCCAATGGTGCAATATCACGATGGGAGAAGAGGAGGTGAGGAGTGGTGCGGGTCAAGGGGTGGGTACTAAATCCTTGTTATAATTTCAGATAACTGCCTGTGTTCAGAGTCAAGAACTAGAGGTGAGTAGAAAGGGAAACAGACACAGTGGGAGTGGCCCAGGGTGGCAGGCTGCAGGGAAGTGCAGGCTGCCACTTCTATATTAGGCGCCCTCTTGTAGTTCATGCATTGCCTTGGACGTATATTACTTTCATAAAAATAAAAATGTAGAAAAACCCCATAGTGGGCCGGGCGCGGTGGCTCACGCCTGTAATCCCAGCACTTTGAGAGGCCGAGGCAGGCAGATCACGAGGTCAGGAGATCGAGACCATCCTGGCTAAGACGGTGAAACCCCTGTCTCTACTGAAAATATAAAAAATCAGACAGACGTGGTGGCGGACGCCTGTAGTCCCAGCTACTTGGGAGGCTGAGGCAGGAGAATGGCGTGAACCCGGGAGGCGGAGCTTGTAGTTGAGCCGAGATCGCGCCACTGCACTCCAGCCTGGACGAAAGAGCGAGACTCCGTCTCAAAAAACAAAACAAAACAAAAAAACCCAAAACAACAACAACAAAGACCCCATACTGTGCAATCCATCAACAGTATTCCCACAGTTACTGTGCGTAACACAATGTTACAAAGATAAAGATCCAGAAGCAGAAATAGTGAAAACAAGAGAAGGAAGGAGAGATTTGTTGTGGAAGTAGGGTTGAGAAGATGAAAGGACAGAGCAACAGGAGGAAAGACAAGCCCCACTGGAGACTGCCGGAGAGAGCCAAGCAGCGGGTGATGCAGAGGATGGAGTTGCCTCAAATTCAGGGAAACACTTGGTTGCTTGAGTGTTTTAGGCACTGGTGAGCCCAGTTTTATATCTGAAAGTGGATTCGATAAGTGCTTTCAGAGGCTGGAAGCCTGAGCAACCTGGATGCCCAGCCATCCTCTAGCTGGATGCTTGACAGCTCTCAGGTGGATCAGGGTGAAATCTCTATCCTCAGTTTCTAACGATCATAACAAAAATCCAAAAGGTGTATAAAGTCGCCTGCCCCCACTCCTGCAAAACTTAGGAGAGGCACAATGTATATTTTTATTTTAGTATTTTTTTTTTTTTTTTGAGACGGAGTCTTGCTCTGTCACCCAGGCTGGAGTGCGGTGGCGCAATCTCGGCTCACTGCAAGCTCCGCCTCCCGGGTTCACGCCATTCTCCTGCCTCAGCCTCTCCGAGTAGCTGGGACTACAGGCACCCGCCACCATGCCTGGCCAATTTTTTGTATTTTTAGTAGAGACGGGGTTTCACCATGTTAGCCAGGATGGTCTCGATCTCCCGACCTCGTGATCCGCCCGCCTCGGCCTCCCAAAGTGCTGGGATTACAGGTGTGAGCCACCGCGCCTGGCTGCCCATGTATATTTTTAAAAGAATTCTGCTTCAAAAAAAAAAAAAAAAAATGGAGAAAAGAAAAAAACTAAAATAAAAGCATCACAGAATGTGTCTTAAAAAGAAAAATTCTGCCAAGTTCTCTAACTTTTAATCTCAAAATACTCAGATAATTTAATGAGGTGAGAATAGCACTTAGATATTTTTCTCCCCTGACATAACTCTTCGGTAGTTAGGAATAATAATCTCAATGATCTAGAGCTATTTTTCTCAAAAGCCTATCATCTGTCAAAACGCATCTGGCAGAGCCTTGGGGGAGGGAGGATGAGGAAGGGAGAGGAAGGAGAGCCCCAGCCCATCAGCAGCCTAAGTGCAGGGTGTTCTACTCTCTCCTGTTTAAGAACTTTAAACTTCAGGAGGGGAAGGAGAGCCCCAGCCCATCAGCAGCCTAAGTGCAGGGTGTTCTACTCTCTCCTGTTTAAGAACTTTAAACTTCAGGAGAGATGGCAAGTAGCAGAGAATAATGGGAGCTACTAAGTACCTGCTGAGAGAACAAATGTATTGCTGTAAATTATTTAATGAATTGCTTTGTTCTAAGAAACGGCTTTGGGAAGTGGGGCGCTGCTGATGGGTGAGAGGAGGGGATTGCAAAGCAGCTGAGAGTCTCATAAAACACTCAGGTCACTTTAGTAAAGGGAAGGAGCAAGCAGGTGGCAGAAAACTGAGCTCCATAACTAAAGAAGAAGGAAAGTAACATTTACTGAGCACCACGTGTGTGCAGCACTGTGCTTGGCTTAGGCAATGGCTCTCAGCTGTCTGAGTCCCCTGGCGGGAGGAAAAAACATGGAAGTGGAAGGAAAGGCAGGCACCTTGAGTTCAGCCTCAGCTCTGCCCTAACGTTGTAACTACCGTGATGGTGTTGATGAAAACAGTCGAACTCTGTAAAATATTTAAGGAGATTTATTCTGAGCCAAACATCAGGACCATGACTTCTGACACAGCCTAAGGAGGTCCTGAGAACATGTGCCCAATGTATACCTCATATGTATTGATTGATGCCTTATGTCTCCCTAAAATACATAAAACCAAGCTATAACCCATGGAGACATAAGACTTCAATCAATCCATGTGAGGTATACATTCGGTCCTGAAAGGTGGGACAACTGGAAGGCGGGTGGGGTGGGGGCTCACAGGTGGATTCAAAGATATTCTGATCAGCAGTTGGTTGAAAGAGTTATTATCTAAAGAGTTGAAGTCAGCAGAAAGAAATGCTTGGGGTTAAGATAAGGGGTCGGTTAGGCCGGGCGCGGTGGCTCACGCTTGTAATCCCAGCACTTTGGGAGGCCGAGGTGGGCGGATCACGAGATCAGGAGATCGAGAACACGGTGAAACTCCGTCTCTACTAAAAATACAAAAAATTAGCCGGGCGTGGTGGCGGGTGCCTGTAGTCCCAGCTACTCGGAGAGGCTGAGGCAGGAGAATGGTGTGAACCCGGGAGGTGGAGCTGGCAGTGAGCCGAGATTGCGCCACTGCACTCCAGCCTGGGCGACAGAGCGAGACTCTGTCTCAAAAAAAAAAAAAAAAAAGATAAAGGGTCAGTTATGGAAGCCAAGGTTCTTGTTACACAGGTGAAATCTCTAGGTGAACTCCGTTAGAGGCAATAAATAGCAAATGTTTCCTGTTCACACCTTTAAAAGGTGCTAGACTCTCAGCTAATCTCTTCAGGATTGGGAGGGCCTGGAAGGAAAAAGATCTAGTTATGTGAATAGAGATTCTTTTTTTTTTTTTTTTTTTTTAGATGGAGCCTCACTCTGTCGCCCAGGCTGGAGTGCAGTGGCGCAATCTCAGCTCACTGCAAGCTTCACCTCCCGGGTTCACGCCATTCTCCTGCCTCAGCCCCCCGAGTAGCTGGGACTACAGGCGCCTGCCACCACGTCTGTCTGATTTTTTGTATTTTCAGTAGAGACAGGGGTTTCACCATCTTAGCCAGGATGGTCTCGATCTCCTGACCTTGTGATCCACCCGCCTCGGCCTCCCAAAGTGCTGAGATTACAGGCGCGAGCCACCATGCTGGCCGAGATTCTTTACAAATGAAAATTTTCCCAAGAGACAGCTTTGCAGGGTCATTTCAAAATATGTCAAAGAAATATATTTGGGGGTAACATGCTTTGATTTCCTTCATGGCCTGCTATCTGTCATGTGATGTTATACCACAGTCATGCTGGAATTCAGTATCTTATTGCTACAAAATCTGTCTTGTCAGTCTTAGGATCTCTAGTTTAATGTTAATGCTGGTCATCTGTATGTATGTTCCAAAAGGAAAAGGGCATATAAGGAGGCATGTCTAATCTCCCTTCCCATCATGGAATGAACAGTTTTTCAGGTTTCTTTGGGTCTTCTTGGCCAAGAGAGGGGTCTATTCAGCTGGTTGAGGGGAGGGATTAGGTTTTTTTTCATTTGTTTTTGTTTTTGTTTTTGTTTTTTTTTGAGACGGAGTCTCGCTCTGTTGCCCAGGCTGGAGTGCAGTGACGCAATCTCAGCTCACTGCAACCTCTGCCTCCTAGGTTCACGCCATTCTCCTGCTTCAGCCTCCGAGTAGCTGGGACTACAGGCGCCCGCCACCATGCCCGGCTAATTTTTGTATTTTTAGTAGAGACGGGGTTTCACCTTGTTAGCCAGGATGGTCTCGATATCCTGACCTCGTGATCCGCCCGCCTTGGCCTCCCAAAGTGCTGGGATTACAGCCATAAGCTACCACGCCCGGCCGGGATTAGGTTTTTATTTTTGGTTTACAATGGTAACAGCAAACATCATGATTATGCATATGGAAAACTTGCTGTTGACTAGATACAGTTAAAAGTGCTTTGTGTACATCAGCTCATCTAGGCTTCACAACTGCATGAGGGAGGCACTGTCATGACCCCGGTTTGCAGATAAAGGACCTGTAAACTACTGTTAGAGTAGGTAGCTAGGTAGACATGAGCAGGGCAGGAGAGGGTCCCCCAACCCTGCCAAGGAATGTTGGTGGGTGACCATAAGGTGATGGTCAGGTAGTTGTTAAACTCTCTCTCTAAAACAATTGGTCGCAGCTGGCACCAGGGAAAGGCACTCTCCCAATGGATAGAAAACACCTGAAGCTGTGATCAGCAGCTTCCCAATAAGATTTCAAGAGTTGGGCAAGTGGACTCAAGCATGTGCATTAAGAGGCAAAGTGGTGGAATTTAACTGATATATGACCTTCCTCTAGGAACACTTGACTGGGAAGGGAAAAGTGCCTCAAATGAGCATGCACACAACTTCAGTAAACACATTGCACATACGGCCCTTCCCAAGTGCTGGCAGGCCACTGTGCATGTGAACAACCTACCTCAAGGGAAGAATCAAGGGAGAAGCAATGCAAACCCTGGAATCATGCAACGTAGACAACCCCAAGTTGAGGGCCGAACAGCACACTTGGATCTCTTAGACCACCTGTTTGACCAGCTTCCAGGTATACTTTACTTACTTTCATTCCTGCTCTAAAACTCTTTTTTTTTTTTTTTCCTTTTCTTTTTAAGACGAAGTCTCGCTCTGTTGCTCAGGCTGGAGTACAGTGGTGCAATCTCAGCTCACTGCAACCTCTGCCTCCTGGGTTCAAGCAATTCTTCTGCTTCAGCCTCCTGAGTAGCTGCGATTACAGGCATGCGCCACCACGCCCCGCTAATTATTTTGTATTTTTATTAGAGTCGGGGTGTCATCATGTTGGTCAGGCTGGTCTCGAACTTTTGACCTGATGATCCACCCATCTCGGCCTCCCAAAGTGCTGGGATTACAGACATGAGCCACCGTGCCAGGTCTTTTTTTTTTTTTTTTTTTAAATGGAATCATGCTCTGTCGCCCAGGCTGGAGTGCAGTGGCGCAATCTTGGCTCATTGCAGCCTCCGCCTCCCGGGTTCAAGTGATTCTCCCTGCCTCAGCCTCCCGAGTAGCTGGGACTACAAGCACGTGCCACCATGCCCGGCTAATTTGTTTTTTGTATTTTTAGTAGAGACGGGTTTCACCGTGTTAGCCAACATGGTCTCGATCTCCTGACCTCGTGGTCCACCTGCCTCAGCTACTAAAGTGCTGGGATTACAGGTGTGAGCCACCATGCCGGGCCCTGCTCTAAAACTTTTTAATAAACTTTCTCTACCGCTCTAAAACTTGCTTTAATTTCTCTCACTCTGCCTTATGCCCCTCAGAGAAATTCTTTCCTTCAGGAGGCAAGAATCAAGTTGCCGCAGACCCATATGGATTTGCCACTACTAACACTACTAGCCATGAATATAAGCAAGCCACCTCATTTTGTTCAAGAAATGTCCTGTGCCTTCGTATGAGATCAGATTTTGTATGAGATCAGATTTTGTACAAGATAAAACTGTGCATCACGATGCATCTAATCTAATCTTCCCAAGTGTCCTCCAACGAGTGGCCCACCTGGGAATTCATAACTACCTATATGGGGAGCATCTTCTCTCATGTGTCAACACAACCTGCAAAATTAGTCACTTTTTAAGAAAAAAGTAATCCTGGCTGGGTGCGGTGGCTCACACCTGTAATCTCAGCACTTTGGGAGGCTGAGGTGGGTGGATCATGAGGTCAGGAGATCAAGACCATCCTGGCTAACACGGTGAAACCCCGTCTCTACCAAAAAATACAAAAAATTAGCCGGGCATGGTGGCGGGCACCTGTAGTCCCAGCTACTCAGGAGGCTGAGGCAGGAGAATGGTGTGAACCCAGGAGGCGGAGCTTGCAGTGAGCCAAGATCACACCACTGTACTCCATTCTGGGTGACAGAGCAAGACTCCGCCTCAAAAAAAAAAAAAAAAAAAAGAAAAGAAAAAAGTAATCCTAATCCCTCAGTGTTTTTTCCACACTGCTCCTGCTTATAACTAAAGTTTTGTGGGCCTTCTCCTTTTTTTTTTAGAGACAGAGACTCGTTCTGTCACCCAGGCTAGAGTACAATGCCGCAATCTCGGCTCACTGCAACCTCTGCCTCCTGGGTTCAAGCGATTCTTCTGCGTCAGCCTCCCAAGTAGCTGGGATTACAGGCGCCTGCCACCGTGCCCAGCTAGTTTTTGTATTTTTTTAGTGGAGATGGGGTTTCACCATGTGTTGGCGAGGCTGGACTTGAACTCCTGACCTCAGGTGATCCAAAGTGCTGGGATTATAGGCGTGAGCCACTGCGCCCAGCCTTTTTTTTTTTTTTTTTTGCAGCTGCCAAAGACTTTCGGAGTTTAAAAGGACGCTGCAGACCATCCAGGGAAGAGGATGACCCACACTCTCAGGGATAAGTACAGGTCCAGATGTAGAGTCTGAAGCTGAGGAGAGTTGACAGAGGGGATGAAAAGAGAGCAAAGTAGAGCCAGCCAGTATGCTGGCCGAGTAACCCCTGGGGGTCTTCCGAACGGGACCAGGAGCAGTACCCAGTCTCTGGTCTTGTTACTTCCAGCATCTCTGGAAGTGATGACATGTCTCTGCCATATGGGTAGCTTCAGCTGGGATGAATCAAGTCTACTTTCCTCTCTACCTTCATTCAGATATTACTGGCCATGGTTCTTACTTTATAGGGTTTGGTTTTGAAGCCATGGTCCTAATGGCTCAGTCAGGGAGACTGGATCAAAGAAACTCAGCCTCAGCAACAGAAAAGAAAGTTCAACATAAATTATTGTGTTTTTAGCTCTGTAAACAGGATATTTAATCTGCAGCAACTTTTTTTTTGAGACGGAGTCTCTGTCGCCCAGGCTGGAGTGCAGAGGCATAATCTCAGCTCACTGCAACCTCCACCTCCTGAGTTCAAGTGATTCTCCTGCCTCAGCCTCCCAAGTAGCTGGGATTATAGGCGCCCGCCACCATGCCCAGCTAATTTTTTTGTATTTTTTTTTTTTTTTTTTTGAGATGGAGTCTTGCTCTGTCGCCCAGGCTGGAGTGCAGTGGCACGATCTCCACTCACTGCAAGCTCCGCCTCACGGGTTCACACCATTCTCCTGCCTCAGCCTCCCGAGTAGCTGGGACTACAGGTGCCTGCCACCACACCCGGCTAATTTTTTGTATTTTTAGTAGAGACGGGGTTTCACCATGTTAGCCAGAATGGTCTCGATCTCCTGACCTCGTGATCTGCCCGCCTCAGCCTCCCAAAGTACTGGGATTACAGGCGTGAGCCAGGACACCCGGCCTAATTTTTGTATTTTTAGTAGAGACGGGGTTTCACCATGTTGGCTAGGATGGTCTTGATCTCTTGACCTCGTTATCTGCTTGCCTCAGCCTCCTAAAGTGCTGGGAATACAGGCGTAAGCCACCACGCCTGGCCAGCAACCGTTTTTAAAACTCTCCTTTTCTTATCAATTTATATTTAGGTGAACACATAGTTTATCATTTAAACCAGGAGGAAGCACTAGTAATAATAATATCATTCAGGGCTCTACTGGAGAAGCAAGCCCACCATGAATGATACAGAGGAAGGAATTTATTATAGAGCCAACCTCTGCAGTTGTGAAGCTGATGACCAAGTCCTCACAAGGCTGTTACACACATGGACTGGGGCCTGCAGCTGACACACTTCTGCCTTCCAAAGTGTGCTCACGTTTCTCTTCTGCCAACCCTACTGGAAACATACAGGAAAAAGAATTCTGGGAAATAAAGCTCCCACTTAGCAAAATCGAAAGGATGCAAAGTCACCAGAACAGAGCACGTAGGGCGAGAGTGCCCAGGCAAGCTGGACGGCTGCACCCACCGGTCCCCCAAAGCCCCTGGGGCGCCCTCCTAGGATTTCCTCTCTCAGTCTTTGCCACCTCCCTGTCTGGCTTACAAAGCCCAAAGAACTGGCCCGAAAAACCTTGTCTGTGAGGGTGCTGAGGGGCAGATTTGGAACTCTGGGAGGCTCAGGCATCAGCAAGTTCAGTCCCTCTGTGAGGGGATGTGATTGGACAATTCAGGCTGCTGCTGGGCATAAGTGCTGCCTAATTCTTACTGTAGGCTTTCACTTTTCCAATTCCCCCTCTATTACTTGGTCCATTTACCTAATACATACGCTATGTGCTGGGCACTGTCTGCTTTCTGCACTAGGCAGGAGGGATTCTGTCTCAGTGGAAGCTGTGTCCTTAGCGCTGTTCTTGGCTGTGTTCAGTATGTCTTCTGAATGAATCAGTGAGTGAATGAATGAACCAATAAACACAATGGAGGGCTCTTGAAAAGCAGGGCACCTTTCCGAGGAGGTTCATTGTTTTGTCAGTGAAAAGTGGGGAGAACTGTTCCAAAACTCTTGCCCCCGGGCACATGATTCGGGCCTATGTCACTTGCGATCCAGGCACACATGGAATGCAGGGCACAGCCGACCTGGGGAGACTCGGACACAGTGGGAGTTCTAGCTGTGAATTTCATTCAGGACCTTAATGGCATTTTAAAATGGCTTTTGTATTTAATTATAGATAACATAGGTAAGTATAGGCAAGTGATTACTTAAAGGCATGCAGACACAGGAAATCCAAGAACACTAATAGGTTTTTAATGACCAGTTATTTATTGTATTGCAAGTTTAATTAAATTGCTTCCTTCAAATGCAACACAGTGCTGATTAATAAAAATATGTTTTCTATTTATGTGATATGAATATTTATTATCCCATCATACTTTACAGGCAAAATAAGACTTCATAAATGTGGATGCAAATTATATTTAACTTGTACCAATAGATTAGAGATTCAACTACACTAATCCTGATGCAATTAGGTGAATTTAAAAGGACTTTGAATCAATTTTATTTTCATGAAGATAGTAGTCTTGGAATGATTCTCACACTTTTCTATGGCCCTTATGTTCTTACCTCTATAAAAAGAATGCTTGATTTTAAATTCTGCCACCCCCAATATGGGAAATTGAGCACGCGCCCCCCGCCCCCGCAGCCCTCCTTTCCCTTGGTTCTGTGCTGAAAGTTGTTTAGAACAGACCCTGAAAATAGGAGACAAAAACTTCTGGTAGAGCCACACGGAACCTCTCCTCTCAGATCCTGGAGATCTGAGACCCCTTCACTTGCTCACTTAATCACCAGGTCTTGCTTGAGACAAAATGCTGGAACATAGAGCAGGGAGGCTGGAGTCCAGCATACACAGGCATTTTTGTGCAATGGCATGTAGTAAATTGTAAATGAAATCCTAGTTGCCCAATAATGCCCCGGTGTCTATCCTGCTGGGGTCTTTAGTAAATAGGAGTCATTGTTTGCCTTCCTGGCAAGCAGCGCTTGTGCTGTGAGTGGGTGAGACTGCTCTGGGGGCAGCAGAGTTAGGAGGCTGGAAATTACAATGAGGCCTGATCATCTCTGAACCACTAACCCAGGCAGATGGCATCTACTATCATTGGAACTTGGCAGATTTCCAACATATCCGTGTCCTTAATCTTGCGATCACTTAGGCATGGCATTTAGAAAGGGCTGGAATATTTGCGAGCTCCCTTTCAAGCCATAAGGTAGATCAGTAACATCACCCATAAAAATAACACCTGGAACTGAGGGAGACATCCTTCCCACCCACTGTCTTGGCAAGGTTTAAAATTTAAATATACTATTGCTATAAGTGTAGAATCTTAGAGTTGTAGAAACCTTAAAGATAATTGGCCCAATCTCCTGGCCAATGCAAGAGTTTCATCTGCACTCTGTCTGGGACAGAGGCCGCAGGCCAGTCACTAAAAAAGTTCATGTTTCTGTTTCTCTGGTGTGGAGCTGTCTGGGAGACAGCTGTCCATGCCTTCTTGGATGCAGGTGAGATCAGGTGGCTACTTCACACTAGTGGATGGAGTGGAAGTGACATGTGTCACTCAGGCCTGACTTGTTGCTGTGCACAGTCCTCTGGCTAGAAGCAGAGGACTCTAAGACCCCACAGTGTGACAGAACAGCAGAACGGGGGTGTGAGTTCTGTATCACTATTTGCAGGGTAGACACCTACTGACTATACCATGCTGGACATTATCAGGAACATACTTTCATAGTGTTAAGGCATGGACATTTTGGGCTTGGGTGTGTTACAGTTACTAGCAGTACCCTAGCTAGTGCACAGATGATCATCCAGTTAGTTCTGGAATATCTCATGCTGAAAAACTTACTGCTTTACAAAGTAGCCCACTCTATTTCTGGATTAATGGACCAGCATTCTTTATCATGAATCAAAATTCCCCTTCCCTCTACCTACCATGCACTGGCCTCAACTCTGCCACACACAATAATCCAAATCCCATTTTTTAGAAAAAGAACTTGTATTTTCAAAGGTTTGTATTTACGGATAGTTGAAATATAGCTTTATTATGGGAATACTAAAGGACTGGGAATGGTGTTATACACCCATTGCACCACTGAGCATTTGAATATCAGGATGTGACTAGATCAAGCTTATGGGTAAAACTGTAGGGAATGAATCATAGCCTCTAAGGATGAAATGCACAGGCTTCAATCTGAACTCCATCTACACCCTGCCACACTCACTCTGAGTCTCACTCATCTCCTTCAGCATTTCAGCAGAAGTCCATCTCTACAATGGCGTTGCAAACTCACTGCATTTCGGAGATGTCAGTTTTCAAAAAGCAAGGCTACGGTAATATTTTTGATCCTGTGTATTCTTCTAAAACCTTGCCCACACTCATCAGAAAGTGGAGTCTATTTCTCTGATTCTTTCTCTGGGTGTGCTCTTGTAACTGCCTTGAGGAACAGAATGCTGAGGAAGTGCCACTGGCTGCCCTCTGAGGCAAGATTGTAAAAATGAGACCTGGCTCACTCTCCAGGGTTGCGCCACCCTGGTGCTCAGTTAACATGGAAAGGCCAAATAACGGCGTCTGGCGAAGATCAACCAGCACTGACTGCAAGGCACACAGGCCTTCTGCGGACCCCCATATCCAGCCTTTGGGCTGAGTGGAAGAGAGATAAGCTGTTTCTACTGAGTCCTGCCCAAATGGCAGATGCATGAGCAAAATAAATAGCACCATAATTTTCAACTACCATGTTTTTGGGGTAGTTCTTTACACCACAAAAGACAACTGCAACATTTCACTCTGACATCCTGTGACAAAGCCATATAAATGCTGCTCCTGTTCTGGGTGTGTAAGAGCAGGCACGACAACACAGCTATCCCATGCCCACCAGATGATTTTCTGGCAAAGAGCAAACAAACAAAAAGAGGGCATTAGCTGCGGGGGTCAGCTTGCAGACCCTGACCCAAACGATGGATGAATGAAACATACACTGACACACATATACACTGTTTTGCCAGTCCTGCTGAGTGTCCAACTGCCTACACACCAAGAGAGGTTTGTCACTGCGGCCAGCCACTCAGCTGGGCTGGCAAAACAGAATATCTGTGTGTCAGTGTATGTTTCATTCATCTGTTGTTTGGGTCAGGGTCTGCGGGCAGACCCCTGCAGCTAATGCCCTCTTGTGAGGAGCAATACCTCAACTGGTGCCCTCTCTGAGGCGCACAATACCTCAATAAGTCATGATTTCAAATATTTGGAGAGCCATGTGGACAAGGGACCAGATTTCATTCCCAGTTGCTTAGAGAAGGGAAAATAGATAAAAGTTTCTGAAAGATGGACACAGGCCTGGTATGTGGAAGGACTTTCTAAGTCGTGGGATCCCATAATAAACCAGACTGTCATTTGAGGGGGTGAGGCTGGCAGTTCTCCATCACTGGCAATGTCTAGGCAGAGGTGGTGACCACCTGGCTGCAGGGGTAGTGGTGTGAAACCAGGATGGTTGAATGAGGGAAGTTTTAAATTTGACTCTGCGATTCTATAACTGACTTGCCTTTGCAGCATCCACCAGGCTTTTCTTGGAAGGCATTGTCCTAGGTGCAATGAGGCTCTGACCTGGCTTTTCAAGAAACATCTGAGAGCTTGGGAGGAGCTCTGGGGAAATGCTAAGACACTTTCTCAGGCGTGGAGTTCCTGGATAGAATGGCCACTGAGGCACGTGCAATGTTCAATATGCATTTTATTCTAGAAAGGTCTATGTATTTAACTACAGAGCAGAATGGACACAACTCTTGGCACATTCACAATCCATATCTCTCTCACAAGGAGGGGACCGCCATTATCCTGTCCATGAAACAGTCCCATTGCTCTTCCCCCAAGGTTGGTTATTCTACTTTAGCTCTATATCTTTCATAAATGATTTCACATTTTTCTAAAATACACGAGTATTATTTATAATTGACAATCTCCCCTTGGATGATTTAGGATATACTTCTGCCAAGACAAGAATTCAGATATTAAATATTATTCAATGTCAATTATGCTGTGATTATGCTGGAAGCTTTTTTTATATTCAATTTTCATTCATTCTGCTTATGACTGTAATTTAAATAAGGGATTTTCTTTATTGCATTAAATGTGTTATCAATGCAGTGCTATAGCTTAATAACTGTACCATGCATACAAGTTTAAGTATTTTCTAAGATCTTAAGCCAAATTAAAATAAAGTATATTATGTCTCCAAATTGGAGAAGAAAATTTATTATAATTCTTTTGAAGACTGCAAAAGAAAACACAGACAACTGCAGGATTATTTTTAATACTGAAAAAGATTTTGAAATATTTTCATCACAGTGCTATGGAAACTGCAGTTGGTAACAAGGAGATACCTCATCAGAGTAAAATGTACATTGCTTTAAGTTGAAAAAATTGCCATTGTTTATGAAGATTTTTATGGACCAAAAGAAATGTAATTGAATGATGTATCCCATGAATTTAAACAAATTCATATTCAAAATGTTCTTAATGTTCCAAGTAATCATTCAGGACTTCACCTGATCAGATTAAGAGAAGTCCAGATATTTGTCTTGGGTCCTCCCTCTGAATTGTCCAAGAACTATGCAGCCTGAAGGGGCTGGCTCCAAGGCCATGCAGAGTGGGAACTTCAGGATGTGACCACCCACTGGGCTCCTCATGGCATCCCTGCTCACTGCAGGCTACCTGTAGGGTGGAGTCACCCTGCCCAACTCATTTGTAAGAGGAGGGGGAGGGCCTCCCAGTATAGGCCCAGCTGGCCTGGCTCACCCTGCCAGGGGCCTGGATTCACTCTGTTTAACAACCAGGGCTTTGGTGGATGACCAGGGACTCTTCCAAGGGTCAGCCCCTCCCCTCAGGCCACCTGGAGCCCAAGGGCTTCCTCATAGGTGAATATGCCACATTAGCCTCGCATACTTAGCTGTGGTCCCCAAGGATGTAAGGTAGAGACGGACTTCCAGCCTCAGCCAAGTGCTCAGCCAGGTTGGCCTTCCCATGACCGCCCCCCACCCCCAGGGTATCAGACCAACCTGCACTTCTTCTTGGATGAGTGGGCACCTTGTGCTCTGGTGGCCTTTCCTTCCAGTTCACGTCCATCAAAAAGGCCTCCATGCAGTGAGCCGAGATCGCGCCATTGCACTCCAGCCTGGGCAAAAAGAGCGAAACTCCGTCTCAAAAAAAAAAAAAAAAAAAAAGAGAAAGCAGCCTCTAGATGAAGGGTTGAGGAGGCTGTGGAAACTGACTCACCACTGCTCAGCTTTGCATACCAAGAGGTACGGGAAGGAGGGGTCCTGTTGACTTACCCCAGGCAGCGGATACTTATTTCCCTCACATGTCGAAAGCCAAGGGGAACACTCAAGTACTTCTTCCTGGTACAGAGAAGCCCTGCTCCAGGTAACTGGCAGCTTTGTCTACACAGTAAAGAGGATGGCAACTCATGCAGTGCAGCTGTTGCAGGTTAAGAAGTGAAGTTCTGGCCGGGCACAGTGGCTCACGCCTGTAATCCTAGCACTTTGGGAGGCCGAGGTGGGCGGATCATGAGGTCAGGAGATTCAGACCATCCTAGCTAACATGGTGAAACCCTGTCTCTACTAAAAATACAAAAAAAATTAGCCGGGCAAGGTGGCAGGCGCCTGTAGTCCCAGCTACTCGGAGGCTGAGGCAGGAGAATGGTGTGCACCCGGGAGCTGGAGCTTGCAGTGAGCTGAGATCGCACCACTGCACTCCAGCCTGGCTGACATAGTGAGACTCCATCTCTCTCTCAAAAAAAAAAAAAAAAAAAAAAAAAAGAAGTGAAGTTCTACCTAACCGGGGACCTGGGTATCTGAAAATTAAAAAACAAAGTCTGAATTTTAACTCCTTTCTAGGAATAAAAAAATTCTTCACTTGCACTGATGATATTTACACTGCAATTACTTAGAAAAAATACCTGCAATTAACTGCTTTAAAAGGTTAAATAAGTGCACAGCATCTATTTCTCAAACTTAAGAACTTTCCTCTGTCACCCACTCTGTCATGGGAATGGCAACATTTGTGGAGCACTAAATCACATCTGTAAAGCATTTTGCAACCTGCAGATGGAGAGTGTTCTGAGCAGCTCAGTGACTGATGAGACCCCCTGCGCACGTTCCTCCTGATCCTCTGTCCTCTGCTTAGCAAGTGGGAAAGACTTTCCTGCAGTTTCCAGAGTAAAAACCAGGGGTTACTCTTCTCCCTGGAGGCTTCATCTATCACCTCCAGGATTCACACCAGGATATCACCCCAGATTCACACCCCCAGCCCTAACCTCCCTCTGGAGCTCTGTTTGAATCACATCTCTAACTGCCAGACATCTGTACCTCCCTGCCTGCCAGCACCTCTAACTTATGTGGCTAAAATAAAACTTCTCCTCCTGCTACCTCTGGCATCTAATCAGTGGCTGAGGAGGCTATCTTTTTTCATGTGTGTATTCGGCAGGTGTCTACTGAGTACCTGCTGGTGTAAAGTACTGTGCTTGCTAGTGGGGAGGATACAAGCTTGAATCTGCTACTCAAGGAGCTCAGGTTCAAGAAAGCGAGACAAGGCAACTGTGCTACATGGGAGCAAGGGTTCAAGTCAGGATGAGAAGAACAGATGTGGTTTCAGAAGGGATTCAGGAGGGAACACGCTTTTGTTGAAAGAAATTTACAGGTAGTGAGTGCTCATTGTTTGCTCAGTATTTTCCACACTGCTGTGGTTTCCCAGAAGCAGATCTTAAGAGAAGGATTTGCGGGCAAGTAGTTTATTTGGGAGGGGACCCTAGGAAACATCAACAGGGATTGGAAAGAGAAAGGAAGCGCCAGCCAATCAACAGCTTCACTGTGGGCAAGTTAGCTTGGGTGAAGCTTAACCCTGCTGGGGTACAGTGTAAAGCTATCCCTCCCGAGGGGCAGGAGAGCTGTCATCTGCCATTGCCGAAGACTGCCCCTGGTGTTTGGAGCCTGTGCATGTGGGCACAAGCCCAGAGGTGTTGGGTAGCAGGGATAAGAGGATTCAAGTGTGGCTTGACAGCCTCCACTGTATGGGTTTGGTCTTACTAAAGCCCCCATCAACACAGTAATTTAGGCCAGCTGTGGTGGCTCATGCCTATAATCCTAGCACTCTGGGAGGCCAAGGTGGGAGGACCACTTGAACCCAGGAGTTTGAAACCAGCCTGGGCAACATAGCAAGGCCTAGTCTCCACAAAAATTAAAAAAATTAGCCAGACATGGTGGCATGTGCCTGTGGTCCCAGCTACTCAGTAGGCTGAGGTGGGAGGATCCCTTGAGCCCAGTAGTTCCAGGCTACAGTGAACCATGATTGTGCCACTGCACTCCAACCTGGGTGAAAGAGGGAGACCCTGTTTCTTTCACACCCACACACACACACAAAACCCAAAGCCCAAACCAAACAATAAACAAGATAATGTAACACCGTGGTGTTTAATTCCTCTCACCTCAAGTTGTGTCTTAGGCAGCCTTGGTAACTTGCACAGTGATGGTGAACTAGTAACAGGAGAAATAGGCTTGAACTCACGCCTGGTGGACTATGTAGCCCACAGTTGTGTCTGACATCACACAGCTGGGAGATCATGGAAGACTGCAGGGGGGAGGAGGCATCAGAGAGGAGTGGCGAATGCGTGTGCCATCCTTAGAGTGCAGGTATCAGCCATGGCTCAGAGGTAGTGACATCTTCATATCCATCTCCCTCTGGGTGCTAACTAGACAGGTGCCCTGAGCTCTCATCACCCTCTTTTGCTCTTTCCCAAGCCTTGTGTCATCCCAACTCAGCCTGCCTGCCTGCCTTCCTTCCTTCCTTCCTTCCTTCCTTCCTTCCTTCCTTCCTTCCTTCCATCCTTCCGTCCCTCCCTCCCTCCCTTCCCCTGAAGCACGGTGCTCCCTGGAGCTTTGCCCCAAGCATGCCTTTCTCTCTCCTCCATGGATGAAAGCATTTGCTGCCCTGGGTCTTCCTACTGCCTATATGCGGATGAATTCAAGTCTGTATTTTTAGCTCTGGTCTTATTCATGAGCTCCAGGGTTTGGGTGGATGTAAAATATAGATTCAAGTCCCCCACTTTGGATGCAAGTCTTGACTATTCCACTCAGTAGCAATGTGACATTGCATTGGTTACATATTCCCTCTCTGCCTCAATTTCCTCACCTGTGAAATGGAGGTACCACATTAATACTTGCCTCATAGGCCTGGGTGGTGGAAGAACGAGTTCACCAGGACAGACAGCATGGTGCTGTGGCTGGCTGCCAGTTCTCCCCCATGGCTGCACCTGTTTTGGACAGTTCCATCCTGCCCTTCTAGAATGCCAGTGCTTCAAGGGAAGGGCTAGGACCTTGCTGGTATACAGTTGGTGCTCAATTTATAGGTTGTTGAATGAACTCCCATGGACATAACTGAAACCAAGGTTCTTAGCACTGGACTCTCTACTCCTATGTTATTTTCTTTTCAGTTTTATTTATTTATTTATTTATTTATTTATTTATTTATTTATTTATTTTTGAGACAGTCTAGCTCTGTCGCTCAGGCTACAGTGCAGCGATGCAATCTCAACATGCTGCAGCCTCCACCTCCCAGGTTCAAGCGAGTCTCATGCTCAGTCTCCCGAGTAGCTGTGATTAAAGGCACATGCCACCACATCTATTTAATTTTTTTTTTTTTTGAGACAGAGTCTCGCTCTTGTTGTCCAGGCTGGAGTGCAATGGCACAATCTCGGCTCATTGCAACCTCCACCTCCTGGGTTCAAGCGATTCTCCTGCCTCAGCCTCCCAAGTAGCTGAGGTTACAGGTGCCCACCACCACGTCCGGCAAATTTTTGTATTTTAGTAGAGACAGGGTTTCACCATGTTAGTCAGGCTGGTCTCGAACTCCTGACCTCAGGTGATCTGCCCGCCTCGGCCTTCCAAAGTTCTGGGATTACAGGCGTGAGCCACCGTGCCCGGGCTAATTTTTTTTATTTTTAGTAAAGACAGGGTTTCACTATGTTGGCCAGGCTGGTCTCGAACTCCTGACCTCAGGTGATCCGCCCGCCTCAGCCTCCCAAAATGCTGGGATTACAGGCATGAGCCACCGTGCCCGGCTGCAGTTTTATTTTTAAAATTGTGGGAAAATGCATAACATAAAAGTGACCATTTTACCCATTTTAAAGTGTACAGTTCAGTGGCATTAAGTGGATTTGCTTTGTTGTCATCCTGTGTTAGTTTTTAACCAGTAACTTCCAATCTTGTGTCTCCCTGTATCAGATTTCTTCTTGCCCCAAATGAGCACATTTAGGGTTGCCTGACTAAACCTTCCTCAACCCCACACCGTGCAATGCCTGGTGGAGATCCTCCCGGGTTCTGCAACTATAGCTGCTGTTCAGTGCAGTGATGATTGTCTCGTATAGAGGGGCTTCGTTGATCGTAAATAATGTGTATCAATTTGGGTTCCCAGTTGAAAACAACAAAAATGGACTCTGGTTGATTTAACGAAAAAGAAACTAAGGAAATGAAATTGGGAAATCCATAGGATCAACAGCAAGGCCAGGAAAGCAGTGGAGGCTACAGCCCAGGCTCACCAGGCAGTCATGTCAGGAGTTGGCCTGTTGCCAAGGCGTGCCCCTACTCTGAGATGCTACAGGCTGCAGGCACTGCTGCTGCCGGCCACCTGCCCCACAGCGGCTGAACTCTCAGTGCTTCCTCTGCCCTCGTCCCTCCACCTCTCAGAGTGTGGTGGGGGAGGGGCAGCTTTTGACTGGTGGAGCCCGTCACATTCCCACACCTTAGCAGAGTTGGGTGGGGGTTAGAATTATCTATCACCACGTGGAGCATCTTCGAAATCTAAAAAGAAGTTCAAATTTTGGGCAGCCAAAAACCTGACATACAGCTGTCCAGTCCTGTTTCCTCTGAGCTTTTTCTCCTTTGGACAGACGCCCTGTGTTCCTTCAACTGAAACTCATGGATGAGGCCTCTGGATCCCTTACCACATTGTTGTTAATTTTTGGTACCCAGAACTGGAAGTAATCTCGCAAGTTTGAGGTACAATGGGATTTTTTTTTCCAAACCCTGACCGCCCCCCACCTTAACTTTCATGAAGGCATCTGAAGATTTCATTACTTCTCTAGTCAGCCATACTACATAGATGACTCATGTTGGCTCATACGATGCTTGTGGTCAACTGAAATCCCCAGATCTTTTTAGGAATGGCTGTAAAGCCAGGTCTTCTCAATTATGTACTTATATAATTGGCTTATTGAACGTGCAAATTTAACCGAGTAACATAAGACTGTATTAGTAATACTTCAACTATTTAGTTCACACCCTTAAATTCCCTCACACTGTAGCATAGTGTACTTGGCTACTTCAACCAGAAGTTGCAAACTGGCGGTCTGTGGGCCAATTTGACCACACATTTATTTTGTTTGGCTAATATGGTGGTTTTTGAGAACTGAATCGGTTGCCAACTGTTGAACATTAGGAGATGTCAGGTAAAAAGCAGCACTTCCAACTTCTCTTGAAAGGTATGAAGATCTAGCAACATTTGGTCTTCATTCCCCCAGGGCTGGAGCTGGGCAGCAGCTACTTCCTCTGAAGGGTGCAGACAAAGCTCACTGCAGTCCCCACCAGGCCCTATTGCCTGGGGTTGACCCTGCTTCTTTAATTTCATGCCCTGCCCAGTCACTGTGGACATCTGGGTGCATAGTCTGTGTGTCCTGTGGGTGCTGGTTATGGCAGGGGCAAAAGGGGTAAAGTGGAGGCAGAAGAAAGCTGGGAAAGGTGGGCTTCAGTGGCTCTCTCTTGCTCTTGTCTGTCTTGGGTCGTGCAAGATAAATATGTACTGAGGGCAGAGATGTGGCGGTGAGCTTCTGGCACGGGCATCTGTGGTTCTGACTGCCCAGCATAGCAATTCTTCTGGAAATTCTCACTTCTCCTGTGTGACTACAGAGAGTGCTTCCAGGTTTCAGATGATCCTGCTCCTGTGGCCAAGGCACACAGGTCTGAAGAGTGACCACTGGTCCATGCTAGTGATAGAGTTTTGGGACTTCCAGGAGTGGCTGATGTTGTTGGAAGAAAGGCTCATGGAACTTTGACCAAGTTTTCTGTCATGTGGGTTGGGAAGCAGAGGCAGCTGGTGCAAAAAAGTGAAGGGTTGAGTCATCGACTAGAGACAGGGACAGCAACACACACTGCGGGCTCTATCTGTGCAAATCTGGCCCAGCTCTTAGCCTGGGATCCTATGAGATGTCTCTTATTATTAGTGTATATTCTGCTCCCTTTAAAATCTACCTAGAGTTGGTTTCTGTTGCTTGCAACCAAAAGCACCAGGGCATGTCATCACAGGCAGTCCTTGCTCTCTGTAAGCCCTCCCAGTGCCTGATGGGCCCCCTCTTTATGCTCCCCCTTGCATGCTGTGTCTACCATCTGCTCTTGGATCAAGCATCCTGGGTCCTTTAAAAATTCCCCTTGTTCCTGAGCAAGGGTAAGAGTGAAAGGTGGCTCATGTGAATATGTTTCCATGCACTGCGAGGTGTGTGCCCTTCCTTTGGCCCTCAAGGGAAGCCAGGCAGCTCTGGGATGCTTTCCATCTCACCCTGTTATTGGCGCTGATGTAAATCATACAGATGGAAATCCACACTGCTGAGAGACATCCAGGTTAGGAAAGCCACCTGCTGCTATCAGAAGCAAAGTTTCCAGGGACTAGCATCCTGATATAAGCACAGGATATGTGTAATTGAGATACTAAGATGTGCCTTCAAATCACCAGTAGGTGATGAGAGAGAGGGAGAGAGAGAGAGAAAGAGAGAGAGGCATCCTTTCATTCATTCTACAAATATTGATTGAGCACCTACTATATGCTAGGCACTGCCCTAGGCACTAAGGATATTACAGTGGAAAATATCTGTAGCTTACAGAGAGCTTACATTCTAATGGCATGTAAATTTTATGTGTTAGTTCTGGGGATGCAAAAATGAAAATTCAGCCCCAATGGCTTTACAAGTATGAATATCACTTTCCTCATTTGTAAAATGAGTTTAAAATAATTATCACAGGTTGGGCACAGTGGCTGGCGCCTGTACTCCTGGCACTTTGTGAGGATGAGGTTGGAGGATCTCTTGAGCCCAGGAGTTTGACTAGCCTAGGCAACATAAGGAGACCCCATAGCTACAAAAAATTTAAATTAAAAATTCAGCCAGGCGTGGTGGCGCGCCTGTAGTTTCAACTATTCAGGAGGCTGAGGTGAAAGGATGACTTGAGCCCAAGCGTTTGAGGTTGCAGTGAGCCATGATCGCACCCTGCACTCTAGCCTGCCTGACAGAACGAGATCCTAAAGCTATGTAAGTAAATATAAATAAATAAAATAATTATCTCGCAGAGCTGTTTAGAGGATTAAATAATATATAGCACGCTCTTGGCCATTTAGCCTCAACAAATACTACTTTTTTCCTGAATAATAATAGAAAGATCATACAACTTCACAAACCACAAGGACAAACTGGCCGATAAGCGGGCCCTCCACGACTCTTCCCTTTTTTTTTTTTTTTTTTTTTGAGACGGAGTCTCGCTCTGTCGCCCAGGCCGGAGTGCAGTGGCGCAATCTCGGCTCACTGCAAGCTCCGCCTCCCGGGTTCACGCCATTCTCCTGCCTCAGCCTCCCTAGTAGCTGGGACTACAGGCACCCGCCACCACGCCCAGCTAATTTTTTTGTGTGTTTTCAGTAGACACGGGGTTTCACCGTGTTAGCCAGGATGGTCTCGATCTCCTGACCTCGTGATCCACCCTCCTCGGCCTCCCAAAGTGCTGGAATTACAGGCGTGAGCCACCGCGCCCTGCCCCTCCACGACTCTTCTGATGTTAGCCGTGGCTGAACTAACTCGCTGTGCAGCGCCAGCCAGTCCTGGTTTGTGCTGGGCCCTTGGACAGGAACCCAGCCCTTCCCGACGGGAACGCAAAGCGGCCACGAGGGGGCAGCGCACGGCAGGGAATCTTCGCCGCCGACCCCAGCCCACCGCCAAACTTCCCTGCTGCTCTCCGTCCTCCTGTACGTACTTCCGTTGCTCTGACGCTCCCAGAAGCCGGGGCGTCGGGAGGGAGAGCGCGAATTCACTCTCTGCGCCTCCGTAGGAAAAAATTGGAGCGGGGTTCACGAGACTGCGCCGCAGCGGGCCCTAGAGCCCCTCGCACAGCGCAGCCAAGGGTGCGGCGCGGAGCCAGGCCCTTGGCGCCAGGGTGCTGGTCGGAGGGCAGCGGCGCCCGCCTCCGACCTGCGACTCCGGCGAGCCAAGGCTGCGCCGGGAGGAGTCGGCGCGGGCCCGGGGTACCCCCTTCAACTGGAGCGCCTTCCCCTCCTGCCTTGAGGGGCATCCCCACACCCACACCGGAACGAAGCTCCGGGGCTGTCACTTCTGCGCGCCGCTCAGAAAGAAGTCTGAACTGGGAGCGCTCCGGGGAGTCGTCGAGGAGGATGCCCGGGCGTCGGCTGTGTCCCCACGCTGCTCGCCGGCGCTGGCGAGGAAGGCAGTCGGGATAACGCCACCCAAACTTTCCTTCGCAGCAGCGTTGGCAGGAAACGTCCCTCTCTGAGGCTCACGAAAAGCCGAAAAAGACTCGGACGCTTGGAGGAGGCAGGGCCAAGCCTGCGCAGGAGAGGTTCCCCGGAGCCCTGGCGATGCCCTAGGGGACCAGGCTAATCGCCGGCTTGCGTCCAGGCGAAGGGAGGTCCTGCAGGCGCGGCGCCTCCTTCCCTGCGCCCCGCAGTGACCGTGACCTCCGCGCGCACCCCCGCGCACGTGCTCGCGGCCGAGGAAGAGGAACGGTCTTGCTGAACCCTCTAGAGGACAGCGACTCGCGAGCAGGCCAGGGGCGCATGGAGGTACCGCGGGGGCCGTGCGGCTCGCCAGCTGCGCGGGGGAGCGTGCACACCGCGCCCCGGCCTCCCCGGGGACCTGGCCGGCCGCTGCCCGCACTTCCTGCCGCTGGTCTCCCAGGCGCGAGCCGCCGCTTGCAGCACAGAACCCGTTGAGCTTAGGGCCCGGCAGCACCCCCGGTCCGCCGCGCGGGGCGGACGCGCGGCGGGACAGGTGTAGCCTGCAGCCGCAGGCGCTGCGCTCAGGACTGGGCGGGCTCGGCTGGCCGGGAGTTAGCTCGCTGCGCGCGGAACTCCGGTCCCCGCCACGCAGGCCGGTTGGTGAGCCACTTCGCACCGCCACAGCCCTAGCATCGGGCCACCAGCCAGGGTGAAGAAAGTCACGGCGGAGCCCGGCTCTCCAGTCCTGATGCTGGCTGCCGGTGGCGGGCTCCACGCCGGCCCCGGGTCCTAGGCAGCCGCGCGAGACCGCTGCGGGCGCCTCCCCCATGCTGCTCGGAGCGTCCTGGCTGTGCGCATCCAAGGCGGCCGCCGCTGCTGCACAGAGCGAGGGCGACGAGGACAGGCCAGGCGAGCGACGGCGGCGGCGGGCGGCGGCCACCGCCGCGGGTGCGGGCGAGGACATGGACGAGTCGTCGCTGCTGGACCTGCTGGAGTGCTCCGTGTGTCTGGAGCGCCTGGACACCACGGCCAAGGTGCTGCCATGCCAACACACTTTCTGCCGCCGCTGCCTGGAGAGCATCGTGTGCTCGCGCCACGAGCTGCGCTGCCCCGAGTGCCGCATCCTAGTGGGCTGCGGCGTGGACGAGTTGCCCGCCAACATCTTGCTGGTGCGCCTGCTGGACGGCATCCGTCAGCGGCCCCGCGCGGGCACCAGCCCCGGCGGCAGCCCGCCCGCGCGTCCTATCCCAGGCCAGAGTGCGGCCCCCACGCTCGCGGGCGGCGGGGGCGGCGCGGCAGGCAGCATCCCGGGTTCCCCGGTTTTCCTCTCCGCAGCTGCGGGCAGCACCGCCGGCAGTCTGCGGGAGCTGGCGACCAGCAGGAGCGCGCCGGTGGCAAAGGTGGGTATCTGTCTCGGCGGAAGTGGCCACGGCACGTGGGAGTGTGTGGGTGGGTGCTTGGGCGTGGGGGGCAATGATGAGGTGCGGAGGAGACCAAGGGTGGTCCCGCGTTGGTCCACTCCGTTGTTGCTCTTCCTTCAACTTCGCTTGCTCGGTGGCAGCATCCGGCCCCAGGGCAGCTCGCCGCTTGTTCACGTGTGTCCAATCCTCCTGTGGAGTGGGCACGTCTTCCTGTCCCGTCGCTCACCCCCAATTCCTTGGCCGGGCTTGTTACCCTGCCTCTTAAACTTAGCATCGCCCTTGCATCTCCCTAGAAACGGGAACCTTCTTCCTCTGGGTGTCCAGACACTCCCTCTGCACACCCTGGGACTGCCTGGAGAAAACTTAGCGCTTAACGTTTCTGACAGGGCTCTGATGGCTGCACTGGGAAGCCCGCGGGCCTCCTGCTTGCGGTCTGGCTAAGGAGGGGAGGGCAGAAGGCAGAGTGGGACTGGGGTTTGGAAGAATGCTTCTAAGAGTCTGGAAGGAGTTAATCTGGAGGCCCCAGGAGCCTTTTGACCTAGCCCTTTTGGACTTGGCAGTGTCTAACCAGAAGCCAAGGTCTTCTCCTGGGCTCCCAGGCAGGGTTGCATTCCCACGGGGGTCATTTATTTTTATTATTATTATTTTTGATACAGCCACATTTTAGGGCCTTCACTGCTTCTGTTTTAGACGAAAGATCTTCTCTGGATGGCTTCAATGATTTGGTTTTAAAAGCTTCTTACAGCTTGTTATTACACACCCTTGCCACCTTGTGAACTGTTACCAGGAGAGAGGGCATGGGATGCTGGTTTAAGTGAGAAAAAAAAGGACCCGGGTTTTGTTAATTTCTTTAAATGGAGAAAAGCACTTAAATGTTAAAAAGTACATCGTCTATTGGAATAATCACTTGCTTTAGAAACAAAACTTTATTCCTCTACTTTTGACTGTTTAAGGAGTTAGTTGGTGATGCCTAGTCCTTCCACTATGTGTAATCCTGAAATGCTGGGAACATTCTAGCACCTGGATTAGGCAGTACTGCAAATCTCTAAGGTAAGGTTAGGAACTTAAACCCTTGGATATTGAGCTTGAGTTAAATGCCATACTTTGCTGCAATAGGCTTTTTTTTCTATGGATCAGGAAGAATGGGGACAGTCAAGGATAGTCACTGGGGGTCACTTGGGGGGCACTGCTGAAGGGGAATTTTTTTCTTTGGTTTTAATTGTGATTAAATCCAGCTAAATGCTTGCGTTAGAAATTCTCAAACGTTTCCTTCCTGGCCTTGCTGTTTTTGATCTAAGGTACTTATTTATTTTATTTATTTATTTATTTATTTATTTATTTATTTATTTATTTATTTATTTTTGAGACAAAGTCTCGCTCTGTCGCCCAGACTGAAGTGCAGTGGCGCAGTCTCAGCTCACTGCAACCTCCACCTCCCAGGTTCACGCCATTCTTCTGCCTCAGCCTCCCGAGTAGCTGCGACTACAGGCACCCGCCACCATGCCCGGCTAATTTTTTGTATTTTTTAGTATAGACAGGGTTTCACCATGTTAGCCAGGATGGTCTCGATTTCCTGACCTCGTGATCCGCCCGCCTTGGCCTCCCAAAGTGCTGGGATTGCAGGCGTGAGCCACCGCACCCGGACGATCTAAGGTATTTATAATTAAATATCTTTATTTGAAGAATAAGCGGGTTACCTTCTTCTGTTCTGATAAATTATATGATATTCGGAGCCCCGCTTTTAGTAAAACGCTGGGACATTCTGATGACCATCTGTTTACAGGTGTCCTCCCAGTTTATCTTGGGGGACTTTCTGTTTGACCAGGAGGTTAGGAGGTAACCTCTGAAATGTGACAGGCTGAAGCTTTGATGCCACTTTGGGAATTCTGTGGCATTTGTGGTACCTTTTAGAACTTGTCAAAGGGGCTGAAGCTTGGAACTTTTTAGCAGTGACATTTAGTAGTAGCAGGAAATCGATGTTTTACTCACCATATTTTGAGACCCTTGGTTAGCTTTCTTTATGGGTGCATAGTCATGTTCATGACTTTTTGTGTTTTCGGGATGTTTCTGGACATTGTTTAATAGACGAGCACTTATTTAACTAATAAGCAGGAGTCCTGCATGGTGTATTCACACTACACTAGCACTATGCTACCATGCTGGGATAATAGCATTAGGTCCAGCACATGCTTTGGGAGTGGGAAGGATTGTAATAGCATATCAGGCATTGAGCAACCCTGTATATTTGGTTGACAAAGATTTCAGCTGAAAATTACTTTTGGTACTTTACTGTCCATTGGAATTGCTTGACTCCTGCCAGGAAAGTTGAATGCTGGATGTTGTTGCATGTTGTTTAATAGAGGAGCACTTATTTAACTAATATGCCATGACAGCAGGTAACCATAAATATTACAGTCCCGCCATTTCCCAATTAGAAGCTCCTCACATCTTCTTTTGGGCCAATTAGGGTATGTATACTTTTTAGGTATATAAGTAAGTATTTGCATAGCTTGTTTACTTTATTAATTTTGTTACAGTTAGACATTTTAACAGCATTATTTAAAAAAAAGTTTTAATTTCTATTTGGTTTCACTGGCAGGGCACAAAACAGTGTTTTCCTGAACTCTTTACCTGTGTCTTTTTCATTGGTTTTGGTGATCACCGGAGTACTTGGAGTCCCCTGACGTGGTTAGCAGAACCTCTCAGCTCTGCTCTCACCTGAGCCATTTGAGATAAAGCGCTTTTGTGGAGTCAGTTAATGATGCTGCCCCTGGGAATCATATACCCAGTGACGAGTACCCATGGCCTAAGATCAGGAGTTGGTCTTTTTATTTGCCTGTTGGCAAATACTATATGTGTGTTGCTTCTTAAAGCGTGTTCATATGTGTTACTTCTTGAAGTGACCTTTAAACAGTCCCGTTTTAATGGTACTATCTAACCCTTGCACTTGCTAATGTATGCTAAATTTCTCAGGCTAACTTGTTTGTTTATTGTTTTGTTTTCACTGTTTTGCAAGAAAATCCCTTTAACATCCCAAGCTAGCATCAATCAAATTGTTTCAGTGCAGTGAGAGTCTTGCTAAAAGAGTTTTGTGGTTCCACATTGAGTAATTCAAAGCATGCTTTTTAATGTAAGTGATTTAATAAGGACTTGAATATCAGACAATTCCAATTTTTTTTTTGAAAATTTTTTAAATCCTTGACTTATATTTGAGCCTATACAGAGCATCTTCTGCAGTTCACGTAGACTCTGCTAGGCACTATTATAGGTAAACAAGACTGGCTTGGGCTTTCTGGATGGAGCTGACAGTAGTAGAGGTGGTGAGTGGATGCAAGCTGTCTGCCCAGCTCTCAGAAGGTACCTGTGGGCACTGGCTGGTGTCACTCCAGAATTCTGTGAGGGTTACAAGGAAGGACATTGTCACAAATTAAAGAACTCTAGAAAGCTTAGGCAGTGCCTTTGATATAAAAGTAGGCATTAGAGCCTAATAAGTTTATCTGTATTTTGTATCTTGAGGTACAATGGTATATGTTCACGTTGGATCCGTTTGAAAATCTCTTCTGTGTCTCTTTGACAATGTGACTGGGACTTAATGGAGAAAATTAAGTTGGAGAATCATAAAATTATATATGTTAAATATTTTATTTTATAAGCACACACATATATGATTCTTCCACCATTTTTTGAGTACAGAGCTGAGGACCTTTCTTTGAGTTCCAGGTTGTCTTTTTAGCTGAACACAGTCACCTTTTATGATTTTCTGTTTGTTTCTTTCAAATAGAGTGAAGACTAAGATTTTCAAAGGATTCTGAATAGAGCATCTTTTAGATTTTAAATAGGACCTCTACACTAATGTTAGATGTTCTCAGTTATACCTGGTTTGACCATTTTATCAGTGTTTGAGTCTTTCCTACATGGTCATCTTGATTTCCCAAGGGGCTTTTTTTTTTTTTTTGCACTCAAACTTCTTCCCCTGTTACAGACTATTGAATTATGGTGCATATTTAGCATTATGAGTATAACTTGCATTAGCATAGTTGGGAATAAGGACAACAGATCCCTGATAAGCACAGGCTTCCCCAGGCAGGAGTGGCTGGCCCAGCCTTGCCAGGTTGTAGTCTCCGGTGGGTGTGGGTGACTTTGGCTGTGTTACAGAGGACGTGGAATGTTGGTTAGTCCAGCTGGTCAGCTAGTGGAGGCCAGGATAGAGGGTGTCTATGGTATCTGGAAGCTAGTTACCGTGTTCTTTGGTTCTCGACAGTTGAACTGCTTATATACCCGAGATTTTCTGTTGAATATTTACTGAGTGCCTGCTGTATGCTGGGCACTTTGACATATATCACCTTATGGAAAGTTCACAATAATCCTGCCAAGTGGCTGGTATAATTATTATTTTGAGGCCCAGAGAGATTGATATTTGGGCAAGTCAGAGAGCTAGGAAGTGATTGAGTTAGGATTCTGTTCCTCCGCACTTCTGGCCAGTTTAGCTGGATGGTTGGGGTGTTGTCGTGGTTCGGTCTTGGACGTAATAAGGACTCCAGAGGAAAAGGCTAGCACTTGGGGGCCTCACCAAAAACCAGACAGCTCACAAGAGAGCAGACAAGTGGTTGATATGACAGCTGAGTTACAGTGAAATCCTGTTCAGAAGGCCCCTGAGTGTGGAAACAGCAGTTTGTAGCTAGCGAATGAATAATCTAAATTATTATTTATTGAGCACCCAGTGGGACCAGGTGTGAATGAAGCCCCTGCTGTGGGCTAAGGGTTGGGTGGTGTTTAAGTGTGGCTCATCTGGTCCTTACTGCAACTTGGTGAGGTTGCTAGTTACATAGGTAGGGAAATTAAGGCTCCAGAATTTCCTTGCTGAGCGGCACGCAGTTAATAAGGGTGTTTCTTGGAAGATGAACTTTGGCCTTGGTTAGAAGAGTGCTCTTACTCTACCACAGGCTCAGCTCGTTGGTAGCAAGATTCTAAACATAAGCAGCGGCCACCCCTTCCATTCACTGTGCCTCACGGCTGCAGATGCTCTTCTATGCAAGGCTGCTGTCTTGTAAACCCACAGAGTGCACAGAGCAGTGTGGCCCACAGGAAACAGCATCAAATCTGTTGTGGCTTTGGCCTCAGGTGCCAGGCGGCTCTATTAGTATGTAAGTGACATGAACAGGACATTAGTCTGAGTGGCCGAGCTGGCTAACCCAGCAGCTCTGCCCTCTCCTCACTGATCCATACTTGGTCTGCCCTTCTGCTCTGCTCCTGTGTTGGCTTCATTCTCATCCCTACCCGGTAGGTCTCAAATAGAGGCCATGGCTTCAGATGTCACAGTCCCATGACAACACCCAGTAGTGGAGACAGTAGGGTTTCTTCCCCTTGTACTTGGTCTCCAAGTCGGTGAGCAAACAGTGACCCAGCCCCAACCCCATGTTTCCTGTCACACCCCTGGGGACAGTGTTGCCTCCCATGCTGGTGTCTGAAGCCCGCACATAGGACTGCCTTTTCTCCTGAGCCGGTGGCCTGCCACCTCCCCCAGGATATGTGGAAGGGAGGGGAAGGGATGGTGGGAATCCCATTGAAGGTGGTTTTAATCCTGGCTTCCACACTTCCTCACCATGTGCCCCGGGGCAAATGGGCTAGCTTTCCTGAGACTTCTTATCAGTGAATTAGGGATGCTATCTGCTTCTTTGGATAAATAGGATAAGGTACGTGCAGTGCCTGGCACACATGATTGGCTGTCGTTTCAGTGCCTATTCCTAATACGAAAATCTTCAAGTCTCTTATCATGCGTGAGGCACACCTCAGAGTGCCTGCTTTGCTGCTAGTGGATTTGTGGTATTTAGTATTCTAAGTTAAGGGTGTGTGCATGTACCTGTGTGGATGTGGATGTGCATGGGTGGGGGGTGTATGTGTGTGTGTCGTGAGTCTGATATCATGCCTTGCCTCTAGATTCAGTCAGTCCATGTTGTGGAAACTGGATTGTCAAGCATTACTGGCCATCTATGCTGAGTAGTTGCTTGCGTCTGTTGGTTTCCTTTTTAAATTTGCTCCAAGTTTATCTTTATTATCAGAGGCAGTGTTCCTGATTCTTACAAACTTCATTAAAAGGGAAAAAATGTCTAAGCCATAATCTGCTTTAAAAAAACAGCAGGGGAGAATAAGCCTGCTCAGTTGCTGATCCAGCCTGTTGGCAGGCTATCCTGAAAATGAGCCCACCTCTGTCATCCGTAGGACACAATAGCTTGTCTACAGCTGCCTAGAATCAGGCTGCTTGCTGTGATGGAGCTGAGCAGAATTCTATCCAATTGTTTCTTCCTCCTGGCTTTTGAGAGCCTGCCTGCTTGCTGGAGCATGACAAATTCGGGGCTCAGTTTTGCAGTTGTTTCTAGTGTGCATTTCCGTTCAATCTGTGTTTAATCTCTATCTTTTGCAGTTAACATGATCTTTTATGAGGTGCATTTAAAAAACACACACACACACACATCAGCAAGCATTTGCTGGGGGAAATGCTCTTGATAGCACCACTTGAAGAGGCCAAGGTCAATTTTGATCAGATTTGCCTTGCTTGGGAGATCTTCAGATTTGATGAATGTGAAATGCATGCTTGATGGGTATCCTATTGGAATTTTAATTAACTTTAAAAGAACAGGGTGTCGAGCTGAAGGTATTGGCAACAATGAATGGTTTACAGATCATGCAGGCACCCCGTAATGTGAGCCTCCCTTTTCCCACTGAGTGAAGTTGGAATGAATAAGTGTATAAAGTTGCAGCACGATTTGGATTCTGCCTTCTTTAGGCTCCCCTGGCCCTTGATGGCTCTGCACATCCTTGGAGGGCATTTAGAGCTGCAGCTCTCCTTTGGGAGACCTGAAGGAGGCCTGAGAAGAGTCGCTGCTCTCTTGGGTAGCACCGTGTTTACATTGTTAACTGATACAAACATGAAGATATGATGATATTTGCATTTCCACTTAATGGAATATGTGCGTAAGGCCCACATGAATTTATGTGAGTTTAAATGAATTAGGATTGACCACAGGAATTCGGGTCAGGAGGAGGCATGAGAGAATTTAGAAGCATGCTTGCACCGGGGCACCTCTAAATGTGCTGCAGCCGGGCTCACTGAGAGCAAGACCTCACCGGAGAATCGGGGAGTTCGCAGGGAGCCGTCTTTACCCTGGTTCAAGGAATGGGACGCTGATGCTTTTCTCTCTCTGGCTTCACTGCACACATATTTAAGTACCTGCTGTGTAGCAGACACTACAGTGGGCACTGGGAGCTCCAGGGACAGCGATGGCATTGGTCTCTATTTATAATGAAATGTAATTTTTTTTCCGTTTAGTTAGGTGACCAGATATGCTGCAGAGGAAAACATGTGTCTATATCTTTTTATTCTCTGTTTACCTGGCAGGAATTTCTAATGAGGAAAGTGGCATTGGTGTGATTTGGGGCTTAGTGAGTTGGCAGTGGGTTCTCACCTCTTTTCGTTTCTTCTTCCATAGTCTAGATTTGCCAAATGAAGACTTTGCACTTCTGCTTTCTGAATCTTTCTGACTTCATGGTGGGGAGTGAAGATGGTGAGGCGGGTCCATCCCACAGCTGGAGGCTTTCTGAGAGCAGCTTGGTGTTGCGGGGAGCACTTTTCACAAAAGGTGTCTGCCGGTTGCTGGTTCTTGAGCAGATGCTCTGGATGTACCACATGCTTAGGAGACAAGAGAACTTGCTGCTGCGGCTAGAACGATGGAGGTCAGGAGTGCCCAGCATGTTTTCTGAAGCTTCTTTTGATTTTTTGTTGGCCATCAAAGCACACCACCTTAGGTGAGAATTATTTCGATTTATCATTTAGGATCTAAGACACATTCATGGGTGACTGCATTCCATTTGTTGCTCTAGGATGAACCCAGAGATACTGGAGAGAAAGAAGAAAGATGAGGGAGGCTTAGGCACATTTCAGTAAATGGTTGCAGGTTAACTAATCTCGTTAGACACCACCTGCCCTGATCAGCCGTTGTATTTGCGTTCAAAGACTAATCAGTTAATCCTCCAAGCTTTGCCTGCCACTGTTGCTGTTTGATTTGAAGGGCCAAGGAATTCTTCAGATGATTACCAAGCACTTGGAGTGCTCACTCATGTGGGTTGAGGAAAGTACTCCTGGGGCTGGGCCAGTTAAATCTCAGGCCAGGCCGGGTGCGGTGGCTCATGCCTGTAATCCCAGCACTTTGGGAGGCCGAGGTGGGCGGATCACGAGGTCAGGAGATCGAGACCATCCTGGCTAACATGGTGAAACCCTGTCTCTACTAAAACTACAAAAAATTAGCCGGGCGAGGTGGCAGGCGCCTGTAGTCCCAGCTACGCGGGAGGCCTTGAAGCAGGAGAATGGCGTGAACCCCGGGGGGCGGAGCCTGCAGTGAGCCGAGGTCGCGCCACTGCAATCCCAGCCTGGGTGAAAGAGCGAGACGCCGTCTCAAAAAAAAAAAAAAAAAAAATCTCAGGCCAGGCCGTCTTCTGGAGGTGTTGCCTGTGTAGAGTGCCTTTGCCCATAAATGCAGTGGCAGACACGTACGTTTATTTCTCAGATCAAAATTGCTTTTCTTTTTTTTTTTTTTGAGACAGAGTCTCACTCTGTTACCCTAGCTGGAGTGCAGTGGCACGATCTCGACTCACTGCTACCTCTGCCTCCCAGGTTCAAGCTGTTCTTCTGCCTCAGACTCCCAAAGTGGCTGGGACTACAGGCGAGCGCCACCTTGCCTGGCTAATGCCTGGCTAATTTTTTTATATTTTTAGTAGAGACGGGGTTTCACCATACTGGCCAGGCTGGTCTCGAACTCCTGACCTCGTGATCCACCCACCTTGGCCTCCCAAAGTGCTGGGATTACAGGTGTGAGCCACTTCGCCTGGCCTCTCAGATAGAAATTTCTAAAAAATATGTAGGGAGAAAGTAGTGGGGCTTCAGTTTTGCATGTGGGAAAAACAAAGGCTTGGGAGTTTAGGTGTAAAAGAATGGACAGTTGCTGTTGTTGCTGGGACTTCAAGGCTGTTTTAAAAATTAGCTTGGTGCTGCATTTGCTGGCAAAGTGGCAAGCAAATTTTGAGTAATGTTCTGGACTTCATGTATTGTATTGAGCTGGGTTTTTTAGACAGGGGTCAGGGCAGCCCCTGGGCAGTCTGCTGCTGGTGGTTCATTCTAGTCTTCCCCTTCATCTGCAGCGAGGAAGTGGGTCACTCTTCCTCTGGGTCTGCACACCCTGCCTGCAGACTGCAGCTGTAGGGAACACACAGAGTGAATGGTGGCCCAGGTGCTGGGGCTGTGGAGCTGTCACCATGGCCCTGTGTGAGTGCTGCTCTCGAAGTCTGGCCCAGAACGAGTGATGTTAATAATTCAGTCCACACATACGTATTGACTGCCCACCCTGTTGCAAACACTGTGTTAGGCACTGGAATGTACATTGGTCACAAAACCAGAAGTGATCCAGGCCTTTCAGCGACTGACATTCAGAGGGCACTGTAAACAAATAGCCAATAGGTATCTCTTGACATGTGGTAATAAGAGACGTGAAGACAAGGGGCCACAGCCTGGTGATGGCAGGGGACATGGAGTCATGGGTGGTATCTGTGGATTTAATTATGCAGCTTATTTTATTTATCAAAATGTATCCACATCTTTACTCTTTTATGGATAAGCCACTGGATTCCTTAACTCTTTATAATCATATCCCAAATCTGTGTAACTTAAAAATTGCATCCTATTTTCTCTTCCCAAGCACAGCCAAAGGTAATTAAAACCAGATGTGTTTGCATGAGATAATGCGTGCAGAGCATCAAGAATGTAGATTGTGCTAAATTAATGTCGCCTTAACAAAGATAGCCAATGAGACTAATCTTTTTTTTTTACTAAGTTCATGATGCCCATGGGTTAATTTTGTCACTAGCAGTCATTGTCTGGACCAAGTTTGTAGTCTAAACATGTGCAGTATGAAAGGTGAATGCTCTTACACAGTCACACTCCTAATAGAAAGACAACCCTCTTGTGTCCTGAGCAGCAGCCCTCTTGTGCCTTCTGTGGCTGAATTTGTGTTGTGGACTACAGCAGGGGGAAAACTTCCAACGCTAGAAATCTGGGTTTTAAAAATTAATTTTAAAAATGTAGTCTTTATGGAATTGGGAGTGTATCTGCTGTCTCGGTTTGATAAACTAAGCTTTCACGTGTGTACAGTAACAAGAGTTTTCCTGGATTTAAAGTTGTTGTCCCCAACATACCAAATGAGGTGATGTATGTCAGATTCTGTGGTTGAGGCCCACAGTGCAGAAGGGCACCTGCTGTGGGTCAGCAGCCCATTGAACAATGGAGTTTAAGACTTGCAGTTTTTGAGCTTTTCAGTCACCTGTTTGCCAAAGACCAGTGTGTCCATTGCTTGGCAGTTTGACATCTGGAGTCATGTGGACAGGGGTCTACATCCAAAGGGCAGCGCCACTGGGGCTTAATTTGTTCAGGTTTGTGTTCCTAGGCAGATAGAGGCTGTTTGTCTCAAATATAGCTGCTTTAAAGAAACAGAATGGTTTATTGATCAGAGGTAGTGACTCATGACATTGAAACTATGCCCACATAACTCACATGACAAGGCTGGGGTGAAGAGGACAGGTCTGCGGAAGCTTTCCACTTAGTCCTGGGAGGCCCCTTTTCCCTCTGTCCACCGTCCCCTCGAGCACCATCACTGTTGTTTCTTTTCTGAAGGCCGCATTGATGCACATGGTTGGTGCATGTGGTCGATTGATGCACGTGGTTGCATGTGGTTGACGCACGTGTTTGGATTTCTCTCTCTCTGTTCCTGAGATCAGCTGCATCCAGCCATGGACCTTCTCTTTTGCCGGTTCTTTGTGAATCATAAATCTACTTATAATGCCTTTACGTACTGGTGTCCTTTTTCTATTTTTCCCAGACTTCAGCAATTTCTTGCTTTTTTTTTTTTTTTAGAGACAGAGTCTCACTCTGCCCAGGCTGGAGTGCAGTGGCACGATCTCGGCTCACTGCAGGCTCTGCCTCTCAGGTTCACACCATTCTCCTGTCTCAGCCTCCCGAGTAGCTGGGACTATAGGCGCCCGCCACCATGCCTGGCTAATTTTTTTTGTATTTTTAGTAGAGACAGGGTTTCACCATGTTAACGAGGATGGTCTTGATCTCCTGACCTCATGATCCGCCTGCCTCGGCCTCCCAAAGTGCTGGGATTACAGGCATGAGCCACCACGCCCGGCCAATTTCTTGCTTTTTAAATTTATGGGAAATAGAATTTTTTTTCTCTTCTGCAAAAGGCCTATGTGCTCTACACGTGGTTAATAGCCAGTCTATGCAATATGATTGATGTTAAAGGTAACATCTCCTCTGTGTCCCCAGACTAATCAGTGCCCCATCTTTGACTATCAACACCTACACAGTCTGGCCCCGGGGGTGTCAGTTTTCCACTCGGTGCTGTCACTGCCGTAAACAACTTGATGGGCTGAGAAGCCCTTGCTTTCGTAACCCCCATCTTCCATCTGGGGCTGCTGTGAACTGGACACCCCTAAAGCATCCTGACAACCAGACCCCCGTTGGGCAGTATCTGGCTGGTGTGAGCCATTTACATCAGCTGTATTGAAGAGATCAGTACTATGCTGGGACCCATTCTTGGTGACCTCATTTTAGTCGACTTCATCCAGGTGGAAAGATGCAACCACACCCCCTGGAGCCCAGGTTTCTGCGGATTCCTCTCTTTTGTCTCCCTTCTGTGCAGTTTCTGGCTCCATTTTTATTTCTTCAGGCTGTTTCAGCGACCCTCCCTCACTCTTCCCTTCTGTGGGCTGTGCGCATTCCTGGCAACCACTGCTCTGTCGGCTTTTGCAGTTGCCACCGGCTGGCTTTCCGGAGGCGGCCTCTCGTCTCTGCCTGAGTCCCTCTTCCTCCAACTTGCTCAGTGATGAGTGGGGCTCAGAGCCTCACTCACAGGCTGCCCTCCGCACCGCGCCAAGCTCATGGGAGGGGCTCGAGACCTCTGCAGCACCTAGGCACATGCCTGCCTTTCCCAGTGACCAGGCCCAGCCCAGAGCTGAGCCCACAGCTGCAGAGATCACCAGTCCCCAGGCTGACCAGTTCTTTACAGGTGTAGGCTGAAGCTCCAACCCACTGCACTTTTCTGTATCATGAAATCGGATGTGAATTTAGGGTGCAGATCCCAGGAAGAGTGATGACGCCTGGGAATAACAGTGCATCTTCACAGAAGAGTTAGGACCCAAAGCCAGCATCTCCCAGGAGAAAGCAAAATACTCATTTTCTAGACCCCGGGGAACAAGTCTCCTGACAGGATCAACGGGAGGGGGTACTGGTTGGAGAAGGAGGTCAGGGTGATGGTTGTGTCCAGCTCAGCAAATCCAGGTCCTCTCCTCCTTTCACACATGGGACTCCCCAGATGTGCCCAGTCTGCTGTCGGCTGCCTGCTTCTCCCACCTCCTGCAAGCTCTGCAGGTGGCAGGGCCCTTTCTACACTCACGGAAGTCTCAAGGAAACCTCCTCTGGTGTGTGGCCATCATTTCCCAGCCCCCCGCAAGTCCTCTTCTGGGGTCCTTGAGTCTCCTGGGGGGGTCTCAGGTATGTGCCTAGAACTTTTGCTGCAGCCCCTGGCCTGTCCCCTGGGCCCCACCCCGAGTCATCTACTAGGTGGGGTCCCTGAGCCCCTGGAGAGCAGCAAGGGAATGCTTCCCGTGGTCCAGCCCCCCGGGCGGACTCTCGTGCATTTGTGACTGGGTGAGCTGTGCATTCCCAGTTCTTTGCCAGCTGCCCCACCTCCCCACCCACATCCCTTCCACTGGTGTTCTCAGGAATAGGTGTTTACAGTCTTATTTTTCTTAAAAATTCCCATGCATGTTATATTGTACTCTAAAATGTGCCGCCTCTGATTTTAATAGGACCCCTAAACCACCCTGTGGGGTTAGCTCCACAAACTTGGAATCAAATATGTGTCCTGTGACTTCTTCCCATTTCCTGGCCCCCAGCACCCACACAGGCACCCAGCTTGCAGGCACAGTGGCCGAGAGTGAGGGAGGAGCTGCCTCCTGGGCTCACCAGGGACGATGGGTCACTCTGCTCTCCCCAGTGGCTGAGGGAGGAGGATTCTAGTCCTGTCACCAGAAGCCTCTCTGGGTTCTCTGGGGGCAGAACGCCTCTGCTGGGCCGCACCTCGGAGCCCTCCATCCTGGAGTCACCTGTGAGGTCAGCTGAGCGGAGCATGGGCTGTCGGGCCCGGGTTTATTTTCTGATCGTTGGTGTCCTCTGGCTTCACCTGCCAAAGCATCGAGGATTGTTGTTGAGTGACGGAAGTGCTATAGGCTCGTCGGTAAATGTGGGGAAAGGTGGCTGTCATTGTGGGACGTTTTCACTCTTTAAACTTAAGTGGGAAATTTCTGTCAGGTTGAGGAATTGTCAAGGATGTCGGCTTTCAAGGTGACAATTGTGCTGACAGATACAGCATGTGGGTGGTAGTGGAGTGCTGGGGGCTTGGGGCTGGCGTCCTGGCTGCTGGAGTGTGATTTGGCACTAGAGATGAGGAAAGGGAAAGTGCCACTGGGGTGCTGGTATTCCTGGTGGTGTCCCTGAGCCTGGGAACCCAGTGTGGGGGGCCTGCCATGATGGCCACAAGGTAACCTCAGGAGGAAGCTGGGAAACATGTTTTATATTAAAGTTTTCGTTTAATGGTCCATTCTGTTTGTCAAGTGGTGCATATAGAAAAATTGTGGCAGTTGCATGGAATCTCATTTGGAAACAAATTTAAATAAAAAGCGAGTCAATTTAAAGGAACTCATTAAGTAAGTATTGTGAAACTGAGGCTTGGAGGACCATAGTTTGGATAAAAAATGCCTTAAGTTGAAGTGAAATCAGAACCTCAAAGCGAGATGTGCACTCTCACGTTCATTTCAGCATTATTCACAGGGCCAAGATCTGAAAGCAACCCAGATGTCCATCACCAGATGAATGGATAAAGAAATTGCAGTGGGCTGGGTGCAGTGGCTCATGCCTGTAATCTCAGAACTTTAGGAGGTCAAGACAGGAAGATCGCGTGAGCCCAGGAGCTTGAGACCAGCCTGGGCAACATAGCAAGTCCCCATCTCCACAAAAAATAAAAAAATAAAAAAAGAATTAGCTGGGCATGGTGGTGCATGCCTGTAGTCCTAGATACTTAAGAGGCTGAGATAGGAGGATTTCTTAAGCCCAGGAGGTTGAGGCTGCAGTGAGCCGTGATCGCACCACTGCACTCCAGCCTGGGCAACAGAGTGACACCCTGTCTCAAACAAAACAAAACAAACAAATAAAAGGCTGCCTGTGCTGCTGTGCTGTACACACACACACACACACACACACACACACACACACAAACAATGGAATATTATTCAATCTTATAAAAGAAGGAAATCCTTCCATTTGTGATGGCATGGATGAGCCTAGAGGACGTTATGCGAAGTGAAACAAGCCACAGACACAGAAAGGCAAATACTGTGTGATCTCATTCGTATCTGGAATCTAGAAACACTGAATTCATAGAAGCAGAGAGTAGAAAGGTGGTTACGAGGCGCTGGAACTGTGGGAAGAGGAGATACTTGTCAAAGAGTAACACTTTCAGTTGTAAGATGAATGAATTCTGGAGTTCTACTGTGCAGCATGGTGACCATAGTTAACAATACTCGATTATATACTTGAACTTTGCTAAAAGAATAGATTTTAAGTATTTTCATGACACCACAAAGGTAACCATGTGAGGTGATAGATATCTATTAACTGGAATGTATATCAAATTATCACTTGTATACCTTAAATATATACAATTTTTATTTGTCTATTATACCTCAATAAAACAGGAGAAATATAAATTTAACATGATGATGAAAAGTATTTTTAAAAAACACACAAAGCTGCCTCAAGTCATAGAACAAGCAGACCTAGCTTTCACCATGGTGTCTCTAGGTTTGTCTTTTCAGCCCTGGTTTCCTGTGTATCTGAAGGCTCGCGCCCATCTGTGGATGTGCTGAGGGTTTGTATGAGGGGAGCGGTTGAACGAGGTGAATATGAGGAACAGGGCAATTTTATGCTTGCAAGCAGCATTGGGAAAATTGCTTTGTTTGATTTTTAAACCTAAATAGCAAACATGAGAAACCCAGCCTTTGGGATTTATTTTGGGCATGACATGTGTTCCCCAAGTCCTTGTGCCACTGCACTGGGTCCAGGTTGGGCCACTCCCAGGCCCACCTCCAGCTGGTGATGCATGCCTGGCACAGAGCCACCTCACACCTGTCTGCATCAGTCAGGCACCAGGCGGAGCCTGAGCCACAGCAGAGCACTGACCCGGGGTTGAGACCCAAGAGACAGGCAGTGGGCAGAAGGCATGGTGGGAGTAGGCCTCAGTCAGCAAGCTTTGTTCCCAGAGCTGGGGTGCTGGGGCAGTGTGGACACTGCACACTGTGGGGTGAGCGCGTTCAGTGCCGATCTCAGGGCAGTGGGCTCACACCCGGCTCCTGGGCTCTAACAGGTGTGGCATAAGAAACTCAGGGCTCCGTGTCAGGAAGGGCCCTGTGTCAGGAAGGGCCCTTTGGAGAAGCTCGTAAGCAGTGTTAAGGGCCCTCTTACAGGGTCTGGAGTCATCTCTGAGTCTTCCCTCACTGGCTCTGTCTGTGTCCCCAGGTTTGGTCATTTCTTTCTCTTGAAAGGGGCAGTTCACTCCTGCCTTTCTGCTGCTTCTGAGACAGAGCCATGTCCTGGGTGGGTCCTTCCTGACCATGGTCTCCCCAGTCCATCTGTGCCCATGGCCCTGGTGATTGTCTTAAAATGCTGTTTGGTGGTTACAAGCCCACTCAGCCCCCTTTAGTCCGGACTTCATGCCAGGATCGCGGTCCCACGGCCCTGCTCATGACCCTGCGAGCCCTGCCCTTCTCTTATTCCTGCACTGTGTCCATTCCTGCTGTTGGCTCTTTGCTTATGGAAGACTGGTCGCCTTCACCATTGGTCTGTCTGTCCGTGAGGGACTGCCACCTTCTTTCTTATCTGCGGGAGGCTGCAGAGAAGCCCTCATGAAAGGGGCTGCTTCCTCACACATCCTCCACCCCTAGGCTGTCCTGGGGGCCTCACTGTTCCACGCATGGTCGAGCGACCTTTGGCACTGCTCTCGCCATGCGTTTCTAGATTCTCATGGACTTCCTAAGGAGCACTTTTCTAGAATTTATCTTCTGGTTGTTTTATAGGTCTTGGGTGTTCTCACAGGTCAGGACCACACCATCCATTGAGCCTCCCCACCCGTGTGAAAGGGCGGGAACCCAGGAGCAGTATTGGGTTGTTGATTGGCATGGGCTCAGGAGTGTAGTGGCCAGTGGCAATGCTTCCACATCACCAGGCTGAAAGGCAGGACGGAGCAGAAGAGCTGGGGAGGCTGCATAGGGCTGTGGGTGTGCATGGAGTCCTGGAGCCCGAATGCCTGGGTTCACGTCTCCGTCCCCACACGTTGTTGCTGCGTACCCCTGAGCAAGTCAAGGGGGTTGGCAGTGTGACCTCCAGGCCGCAGTGTCCTTGTCTGTGTGGGCCGAGGGAGTCCATGCAGGAAAAGTGCCGCGAGAGGTACCAGCTGAACAGTTAGGTTTAGTAAAGGTAAGGTGTCACCACCGTTACTAGTCTTGAGTCTTAAGTTTTCATTAGAGTATGTATGCATGGTACACTAATAATGGCCATTATTATTGGAGCTAACACTTGTTGGTCACTTAGTTCTGGCTGCTCTTACAGCCAGATTAAGGGTCAGGCAAAGGGCAACAGTAAAGTTCTCTGAAATGTTACTGAGACAAATTGCCAAAAGGATCATTCTAGCTTCCCAAAGGTGGCCAGGGCCTCATGTGCAAAAGAATACTAGTGACTAATCACTCCTCTGTATCACTGGCCCGTTTCTGTGGAGTCTGTGGAGTCATCTTGCACCAATTCCGTGCCAAGAGGCCTCCAGTGTGGTGGACAAGCTCATGGGTCCCGTGAATGTTCAATGGCAGGAGGAAGGGCACTTCCTAGCACTTTGTTTCTGTTTAGGATCCAAGAAGCCTACCTCTGAATGCACACTCTCCCCAGCACCATCTTCAGGCCCAGCCCTTCCTCCACCATGGGTCTGCACCATGGGTGGCTGACTGACCATCTCCCTCTGCTTGAGATTGCTTTGGTCCCCAAAGTCAGGCTGGGACCCTGAGGAAGGGCTTGGATTGGGGGGCCCCATAGAGTCTACATCTGAGTATCATTTTTTACAATCCTTCCTTCGAAAAATTGTGGATCTCTCCTTTAGTGCCCCCTGTTCCTTCTGTTTTCCTCTGTCCTCCCCTTCCTTACCCTCCACTCCCCTCCCCTCCCTCTCTTCCCCTCTTCTCTTCTTTTTTCCCTCCCCCCCCCCCCCCCCCCCCCCCCGCCCCAATATCCTATGACGTCCTCAGAGTCCTGTTAGAAAACACTTCTGGCAGTAACTGTTCCCATCTTTCCTCCTGGGGCCTTCCCTGGGACTCATCTCCCAACCTGATGACCTCTCAGGCTTTCTCCTAAGTAGAGGCTCTCCCCTCTCAACAACTGTCCAAACAAGTTCTCTTCTTCCCTGTCTTGTTTTCCCCTCTTGGTGACCCTGGAGCGAGTCAGAGGATGGATTTCTTTGTCCAAAAGACAGAAGTTGGCTGTCACTTCCTCAGGGTGCCTGGGAGAAAAGACCAGGATGCCTGGACTTTACTGGAATTACAGCTGTCCACTGCTGCTGAGAGGTTTGCTCGAAAGACGTAAATATGGGGGTGGGGGGAGGTGGTGCTGCTCTCTGTATCAGAGGCACATCAGGGAACCTCAAATGCTTTTGTGGACGAGACTGTCTCTGCGCTGATAAGCACCTTGCTGTTGCTGGGGCCAGATGAAAGATAGTTGTTGAGTTGCAGCTTCAGTGTGCTGTTTGTATACTAGAGAAACATCATATCTGTGCGTATTTATTATTTTCCATCTACCACTTGGTCAACAGATCTGATAAGAAGCCCACACTTGAGGGAATTAGCACTAAATGGAATGCTAAACATAGTACTGTAAATGGTCCAAGAAGAGGCCTAGTCAATTATTCAACAGGGATATATATCAAGGTCTCATAGCATGTTATCGATTCCCAGTTTTCTTGAAAATGATTTATTTGTCAATTGCCCATCAAGTGACCTTTCTTGTATAGTTTCCTGCTTCTGGGTCTTAGGGCACTTTGGTTTTGTAATTTTAATTTCTCTTCTAAGTATTTACGAAGTTAACAAGCAGTTGTTTTAGCTAAAATGTCCCAATTGGAGCCTAGCCCATTCATCTTTCATTCAATAACTCGTGCAGATGAGTATGCATATGCATTTCCATATATACATATACAGTTAGACCTTTTATAAACTCTGCGTTTATAGTTATTGATTGGCAGTTCGTCTCTTTAAATGAAGAGTTTTGGGGACTAGCTCATTTCTGCTGATCTTTACAGGTTTGCTTAAGATCTGTGGGCCCCTCAAAAATCCATGGTATCATGGACAAGGTCGGTTGGGTGGTTTGTTGCATGGTGACTGTGGAATTCAAGTTCAGGGAAGGGCACATCTGGCTGGGCTGCCAGCCGGGTCCTACACAGCCCCCTTTGTGTGGCGTTTTGGTCTCATGCACCCAGTATGCAGTGTGTTCTTACCGACAGTGGAAACCTGGCTCTCCCACCGGCCTGCTCTAGGACTCAGGCAAATTGGGTACCTTCTGCAGTATCTGTTTCCTCTTGTGAGATGGGCCCTGATCATGCCACATGAGCAGAGCACGTGAGGGAATCCACCGGGACGGTGCGCAGCAGCCAGCCCAGGCCAGAGCGCCATCCGTCGTTCTTCATGTCACTATGGCAGAGCTCATGAGCCAGCCATCATAGGGAGGGCTTCTTAAAGGCGTTCTTTCTTTTCCTTTTTGGACAAATTGGTAAGATGCTGTAGCTCAAACTGTGTACAGATTTCTGCACGTGTGGGCTGATACTTTAGAAGAATGAAAGAAGGGTTGAGTAATTGGCTCTGGGGAATATTACTGCTGACTGGTGCCATTTTGATGAGTAATAGACCCCATTAGATCACAGTAAAATACTCGATTATGTATAATTAAAGATGGCATTAGTCAGGCAGAAGCCACAGCGTTTAAAAATGTGAAAGGGATAATTTCTAATGCTGAAAAGTGCATTCATGGCTGAAGAAGCAGAGCATAATGTGTAGTGAATTGAGTTCTGAAGTTACTGGGGCTCGGTCATAGACAGATGCTTGTTTAGCAGGACAGCTGGTGTTCTTTTATTTTTAGGTCTCAAAAATGTGTAGGGACAGGAATCATGGCAGTGTTTTTTTTAAAAAAAGTATTTTAGGTGAATTCATGGCTTGTGGAACAATTCTGATTGGTGGTTTTACCCAAAAAAATCAAGTTCTAGACTTTATTCTTTGTGGAGCAGACAGAGCTCAGGCAAGCTTTGGGAATCTTTGTTTCCCTGTTTGCACTTCTGGCTTTCAACTGCAGATCCCCCTTCCTCTTCTCATTTACTCATTTGCTCTTTCCGTCCTTCAGAGGCTTCAACTGAGTGCCTCATGCAGGCCAGACACTGTTCTGGGCTCTGGGAAGGAGCAGGGAGCCAAGCTGAGACTGGCCCAGGAGCTCACATGGATGGAGTGGGCAGGACTCAGGGCAGGGCCACACTGCTGTCCTTGGTCCACACCCACCGCTTTTATTCGGACTTCTCTAGTCAGACACTAAGAACGTTCTATGGCCCCTCCAGGACCGGTTCTCTGGGAGATCTGTTGGCTTAGAGCTGAGAAGTCTCTTTGGCTTGACTTGAGCTCCTCCACTCCATTTAATCAGGAGTCAAGTGTCTGGCAGAGACATCCGTTATTAATAACATAGCTATTAATATTCTCATTGACAGTCATTTGCACTTCTAAACCTCTTTCATCTCAGAGGTTACCACAGCAGTTCATGGACCTCAGATGAATGGCTTCAAAGGAAGGCACAGGGCTCTCTACCATGAGGACCCAGGGGGAATTCGCTTGTTTGAAAGAGCAAGCGCGTTAAGGCAGCCATGCCTGGGTCTTGTGGGACGTGCTGCACCTGTGACCTGGCATGCAAGGTCTAGCAGGAGGACGGCTGAGCATCTCCCTGCACGTGTCCATTCAGCACCCACATGTCCTTTGGCTCTCTGTGGCAGCAGCAACGTTGCAGAGAGCAAGCTAATCTGGTCTCATGGTGCTTACATTCTAGTCGGTGCCATGGGGACTCTATCAAGACATTGTGAGTGACAATTGGAAAACCTTAGCTGCAGTGGAGATGCTTTGTAGTGCAGGTATTTTTGTGCTCCAGTTGGGCTTAATTAAGATTAAAATATCAGGGGGTTCTTTTTCTACTCATGGATATTTTTTGTCCCAGTGGAAGGTTGAAATCACTTTTTAATTGCAGCTGTGTTTGTTTGTTTATTTATTTATTTATTTATTTATTTTTGAGATGGAGTCTCGCTCTGTCGCCCAGGCTGGAGTGCAGTGGCGCGATCTTGGCAAGCTCGCCTCCCGGGTTCACGCCATTCTCCTGCCTCAGCCCAGGCACCCGCCACCACGCCCGGTAATTTTTTTTTTTTTTTTTTTTTTTTGTTTCACCATGGTCTCGATCTCCTGACCTCGTGATCCGCCCGCCTCGGCCTCCCAAAGTGCTGGGATTACAAGTGTGAGCCACCGCGCCCGGCCGTTGTGTTCTTTTATTAAACTGGTGGTTCTTGACTTGGGCTGCATGTTGAAGTCCCCTGGGGAACCTCCCCAAACACTGATGTCTGTCTCAGCCCAGGGCCCTGTGATGGGTCTGGGTGCAGCCTGGCATTAGGTTCAATGGTCCCGCAGGTGATGCCAGTGCTGGGGTGAGCAGCACTGATCTAAACTGCAGAAGGCCAACAAAAGGTGGTGTAGAGGAAGTGGTTGTGAGAGCCAGCACCTGGAGAATCCTGCCAGATCTGCACTGGAAGATGAGTTGGACATGGCCAGGTGAAGAGGGAGGAAGAGTGTTCCAGCGGAGGGAATGGCAAGCGTGGAAGCCTAGGGTCCTGAGGAGCTTGGAGCAAATGAAAGGAGGGGAAGGGTTGGAGGAGAGGGCTTGAGGCTGAAGAGGATGGCCGAGGCAGGTGGTTCAAGACCATGCTAGGGATTTTTGTCTATAACATGATGGTAGTTGAAGCCATTTTATTTATGAGCCTGGAACTACTCTGCTCATTATTTCACTTAAAAAACAATTTCTTAGAAAAATAGTTTTTTATGAAAACAAGGAATTCAACTTATTAATTCACTTAGTCTTTTTAACAACACAGTGGGACAGGTATAGACAGTGTGATTACCCCCATTGTGCAGACGGGGAAAGTGAGGCCTAGAGAAGTTGAGTAGCTTGTCACACAGCTGGTGAATCGTGGAGCTGGGATCTGAGCTCAGGCCGCCTCTGGCTCCAGTCTGGCTCTACATTTCTGTGGGATTGGTGCGATGAACCTCATTTCACAGAGCAGGAAGTGGAGGTGTGGGTTGGGGTTAGAATTCTGTTCTGATCTCTTCAAATCTCACACTATTACCTCCTTATCAGGCTGTTCAGACTTGGGAAGAACTTAAAAAAAAAGCTTTGTGCTATCTTTTACCATACTATAAATGTGAAAAAAAATATGGGCATATAAGTTAGTGGGAAAGCTTCATGGTTGAACATAAAGAGCATACAAATAAAGAAGCTAGTTATTTCAAGGTGCTGATGGGGGAAGTCAGGTGGTACCTTTTCCATTGCTGAAACATTGATGAAGGTCGACACTGCTTATGGAGTGCAATGCAAGGGAGAGGCTTTTATGGATAATATTGCATCACTGCACAAAAGCCAACAGCCACACCAATGTATTTGCCCTGCATTTGGCGAGGGGCGGTGGTCCTTGGGTTCTTGCTGATATTTGATGGGTTCTTGATTCACACAGTGCAATGAATATATTGAAAATATGTGTCCAGTGGCCCAGGACACTGAAGTATCTGTGCTGTCTTTTTGTCCGAGGCGCTTTCGTGTTTGTGGGGCTCCATGTTTGTGGCCATGGAAACAGACTGAATACAGAATTTTTTCCTTCCTGGAAATCTGTGCCTACACGTCTCAAAAACACTTATGAAAAGCTAATGGTTTAACAGGTGTTCAAATAAACCACCCTTTGATGGTTCGAATTCCTAATTTTATACTCCAAAGCAGCACAGTCCAATACAAATAGAATTTGGGCCACATATTTAGTTTAAAAATTCTTAGTAGCCACATCACAAATGGTAAAAATAAATTGGTGAAATTAATTTTAAGAATATATTTAACCCACTGTATCCAAAATATGTCAGCATGTAATTACTATGAAAACTTATTAATGAGCTACTTTGCATCCTTTTATCCATGCTGAGCCTGAAGCCCATGTGTATTTCACCCCTGCAGTACATCTGAGGTCACACTTCCCGGTTTCCAGGGCCCAGTAGGCACGTGGTGCCCACAGGTGGCTGCTGTATGGAAAGGCTCAGCTCTGATGGATCAGACCACTTCAGATATCATAATAAAGTTCTGGCATCAATGCACTTTTTATGACTCTTACAGATTTGCACCTGCAAATTGTGGTTTATAGGCAACAATATGACATTTCCTATGATTTCCAAATTGTCGTCATGATAGAATCTGCAGAGGATTGCAGGAATTTTTAGTTTGAAGTTAATACAATAACAGCCTGGAGGGCTTATAAAATGCATGCTGAGAAATTGGTCTGAAACCCAGATTGAGCATATTTTTCATACCCAGCTGATTATTTAAATTTCCCAACGGGAAGTTATTACTTCTCTGACAAGTCTCATCAGCAGTCTATTTTCAGTGGTCTTGATGGACACGGAGTCTAATTTTGTTTTTCTCCTAGCCTCTTTTTGGAGGGGATGAAATTTGGTGTCTGGAATTACATTTCTTCCTAGGAAAAGTGCTCAGCGTCTTAGAAATAAATTATCACAAAACTGTCACCTGTCAGGTGGTTCATTTTCTGAGGTGACAGGCAATACCTATAATCATGGGAGGTGGGCATGTTCCCCTTGTTGTTGTGGTGTGTCTTTATAGTTTTGGGGAATGTGGGTGGGTGGCCTGTATTTTCCCTGGTGCATTTGGCCAATCCCTCTTATAGTGCTTTTGTTAGCTGACAGGTACAGCAAATCAAATAAATAATTCTGGGCTCCGATCTCAAGTTGAGAACGAGAGCATAATAGCCTTGTTCCGGGTGCCTGATGGGCCTACAGTGGCATTATAGCATTCAGAGCGAAAGCTCATTTACTGGAAACAACGAAGTGTTTGAAAGTTCACTGCATGGAAATTGGATTTTTGCCTTTTTATTATTTACATTGTGTATTATCAGATTTATATTTAAAGCTGTGGGGATTATCATTCTCTTTAAATGGCATTATTTAATAAAGAGTAAGCATTTCATGGTTTCAAGACTGCTGAACCCAGCTCATCATTGGAAATTCAATTAATTGGTTCCAACTCGAGTAGGCATGGGCAGAGGGGCAGGGAGGACCCAGTGTCCCCTCCCAGGCCTGATGGCCTGATGGTGGGGTGCCTATCACCGTCTCCCACATGGGCCCTCTCACAGTGAATATCACCTGTCTTTCCAACTTGAAGAGTAAATCTTAGTACTTGCTCCTCATTCTGGATGGAGGCACCCAATTGAAAACTTTAATCTCTGGGATGAAAACTCCTGGGAAAGGCAGCACTTTAGTGTGAAGTCATTGCTGTTATGATGCAGCTGAGTTGAGCCTGTCTTAGAAGCACGTTTTGATGGGCAGAAATGGACCCAGTCTACAGACAAGGGACCATCTGCAAAGACAAGACAGTCACTGTGAAGCTTTTGTCAGAAAACCCATTCCCAATGGAGAGGGAAGGAATCAAATATTCCTTGGGGTAAATATTTCAATGGAACAGAACCAGCATCTAAACTTACGCACTGCAGCGTTCTGCTAAACCCTGCTATGGGTGAGGCTGAATGAGTACATTCATTTCTAATAAAAGAAATTACATTTATTCTTGAAGGGAATGTAGGTGTTTAAGCTGTCACTGGAAACCCATTTCTGAGAAGAAGCTAAAATTGCGTGTCTTTTTTTCTCTCTTCTTCTTAGTGATTTAAAAAAATTGGTGTTTTTGCTGAGGTTTGGAAAGGCAATTACGCTGATATTGCCCAAAATTTGGACAGATTAGTTCTGCTGAGAAAGAAGTAACGAAGCTATGAAAGGGCATAAAAAACTGAAACTTGCCAGGAGAAATATTAAGGTCAAAAGCAGAGGAAGCACGGCCTTGGCTCAGTGTGCAATGCCTGATCAGCGGGTCACCTGCCCCAGGAGGTGGGCCCTACAGATGCCCTGTGTGTGTAGAAGCTGCCGCTGTGGAAGAGCGTGGCATAGTAAAACATGAGATCACCCCAGTTATTTCATTTCTGACACATTGGGAATGAATCTTGGTCTAGTCTCCAGGGTGTGTACTTGTCTGCTGTGCGTTTTGTGCTGAGCTGGGTTCTGGTGCATTTTGGCTCAAGCCACATTAACCAACCTCCCCACCCCCTGACGCCACCATCTTGCTGGAGCTGGGATTTCCTGCAGACCTGCTTCCTTAGGGCCGACTCCTGGTCTCCCACTGCTCTGGGACATTAGCAGTCGGGACTTGCTACACCAGTTGCAGGGCCGAGGACAAAATGAAGTGCAATTATAAAATTATTAAGAATTTCATTACGTGACCACAGAGCACTAAGCCAAATTTGGGCGGTAGCCAAGTGACCTGGTCAGTGATTCTGGTTGGTGGACATGGAACTGCAGACAAGAACCTTCTGTGTTGATGCATCAAAGTATGAACACTGTCAATATGCTGCGGTTGCCAGACTTTTATCTCATGCGTTTAAAACTGGTTTCTAGAGCTTTGTCTTGGTTAGGGTTCAAAACGTCATCCCTGCATGGGGCTCAGCAGATGGGTCTAATCAGGCCTAGCATCCATGTGGTGCTTTCGGTCATTTCTGGCCTCACTTGGGTGACCACATTGGATGGAAGCTGGGAAATGGAGGGACCAAGGAAGGGAGCCCATGTTTCCCAGCTTGGGAAGGCGATTGGGGTTATCGTGGAGGAGGTGGTTTTGGGGAAGCTCTGGGTAGGGAGTACAGATACACAGAAGGCCCCCCAGCTCTGCTGCCATTGTCTGCCAGTGTTGAAGCTGCAGCATCATGGGCACGGCTCCTGGGAAGGGACCACCAGGCTTTTTGAGGGGCCAGGCCTCGAGCCTTCCTCAGCTTGCTTGAATTCTTCACTGGTGAAGAAACCAAGGCTCCCTAAATTTGAATTGGCCCTAGCTCATGGCCAGAAGCCCACTGAAGGTCACAGTGCCCTGGGGTCTGTCTTTCTTTTTGTCCTGGCTTCTGGCCTCCAAACGAATACTTTTGGCCTTGCTGTAGTGCTGGCCAGGGTTTGGACAAGGTCAGGTGGGACCAGGGTTTGGACAAGGTCTGTGGGGGGTGGTGGTAGGGACTTTGGGCCATCCCTTAGAAGTCTCAGAGCGTATGTGTTTTTTGGAGACCTGTGGTGACACCGACCTGCTGCATAGAGCCTTCTGAAGCCCCGCTTTCTGCTATGGCCCTCGATTGCCATAAGGAAATTGTTTGGGAGCAGAGTGAGCTCCAGCTTCCTCAGGTGGCCTTTGGAGAGCATTGGCTTTCCAAATCATGACTTGTCAAGAGAGGCTTTCCAGATTTCAGGGCATGTTGGATTGATAGCCAGCCTTCATAGGAGTCATTTTTCTGTTGGCTTCATAAAATAGAGCGGAGTGTGTTCTGGTGTGCTCGTGGAAGCTGGGGCTCTGGCCTCCCTCCGGGCTAGGGCAAGGGTCCCATGAGCCATGTAAAGGTGTTTTGCAAACTACAACTTGCTATGCTGATGTTTGGTGGTGTTCTCATCTATGGGCACCTTGCATCTATGCCTATTTTATAGTATTTGTGGAATAATTTTCCTGTTTTAAGTGATTATAGAGTTGGAAGTTGGATCTTTGTTTTGTTTTGTTTTGTTTTGTTTTAGAGATGGAATCTCGCTCTGTCACCCAGACTAGAATGCAGTGGCATGATCTCGGCTCACTGCAAGCTCTGCCTCCTGAGTTCACCCGCCATGCTCCTGCCTCAGCCTGCCGAGTAGCTGGGACTACAGGCGCCCGCCACCACGCCTGGCTAATTTTTGTATTTTTAGTAGAGATGGGGTTTCACGGTGTTAGCCAGGATGATCTCGATCTCCTGACCTCGTGATCCGCCCGCCTCGGCCTCCCAAAGTGCTGAGATTACAGGCGTGAGCCACCGCGCCTGGCCGGATCTTTGCTTTGATGACACAATTTTGGCTATTTATGATTTATTTCAAGCAGTGCCTGGCCTGTAACTCCATCTTGAATTGTAACACTGTTCCCATGGGAACTTCAATAGGGTTTCTAGCAGTACTTGAGAACAAAAAGGGGGTTCCCACATCCCGCCAATGTGGATCATAGCACACGTGCTGGTGTGTGTGAATAACGTAGAATGGAACATGTTCCAGAACTAGGTGGTCACCTTTCAAACTGCTGAAGCTTTGTTATAACTATTTTGGTAGCTGTCTTTCCAAGATGGTCATATGTATTGTAACAAGTGCTATACTGGATCGGGCTAAGGTTTCCTTGGCAACTCAGGATCATTCTGCATGCTGTCACTGAGTTCTGCAGGGATTCTCTGGCGCCCCAGAGCCCCACGCTTCCCATTGGGATCATTTTGCCCCTGCCTGAAATCACCCTTACTTTGGGAAACTGGGTCCTCTCCTCTTTGGCTGCCACTTTTCAGGATGCTGCCTGCTTGCTAGCCATCCTCCTAATTTCTGCACTGTCTGATTTGCAGTCCATCTTAGCAGTTTGGAGCTCAGCTTCTTAACTCAGTGCATTAGCACCCGGTGTTGAGTTGTGGGTTGGCCCTGGGGGCTGGCAGTGCTGCCTTGGCTCACACACAGTCCAACCACCAGAGATCAAGTTCCTATCTCATCTTCAGTGTTTTCTCCGTCGCTTGCATCTTCCCTTGCTGGGACTGTGCTTTCTCTCCTAGATGATGATCATCTTGCAGGAGAAAGAAGTATCCACTTGGGTGTTTGTTTCTGAACTTTTGAGTGATTCAGGGGAGAGGATACACTAAGGGATGAATTTTAAGGTTTTTTTTTTTTTTTTAGATGGAGTTTTGCTCTTGTTGTCCAGGCTAGAGTGCAATGGCACAATCTTGGCTTACTGCAGCCTTCACCTCCTGAGTTCAAGCGATTCTTCTGCCTCAGCCTCCTGAGTAGCTGAGATTACAGGTGTCCACCACTACACCCGGCTGATTTTTGTATTTTTAGTAGAAATGGGGTTTCACGATGTTGGCCAGGCTGGTCACGAACTCCTGACCTCAGGTGATCTGCTCGCCTCAGCCTCCCAAAGTGCTGGGATTACGGGCATGAGCCACCATGCCTGGCCTGAATTTTAAGTTTTTTAAAAAGGGATGTGAAGGGTTGTTATAGGTGATAGAAATGTAGGCTCTCTGCTGACCTGATTGCTAGTTTAAAACTAGACCTACTCACAGAGCTGAGGAATAGAGGAGGTGGCCTGTGAGTTATTGCTAATGGCTAATGGAGGCAGTTAATGCTTTCTTTCCAGTTCAAATAGTATCTCTTATTTAAAGATTACCAATAAGGTTAATAAAGGTTTTTATTTCCCTCTGAAATCACACATAGATGACATATTACTCCAGGTCATTTTTCCATCACAGGATTTGCATCATCTGACCCTGGGAAGGGCTCTCCTTGGTAAACACAGGTGGCTCCAGGCTCATAGCACCCCCAGTACCTTCTTAGGTTTTAGGATGAGAGCACTTGAATTTGGTGCCCCAGAGTGTTAGAATGTTATCAGAGGGAATCATAGTATTGACTGGGGATATTCACCGTCTCTTCTACTCCTTGGTTCTGCCGGTAGATCTAGTTTTAAACTTGCAATCAGGCCACCAGAGAGCCCACATTCCTATCTCCTACAATGGCCCTTCACAGCACCTTTTTAAAAACTTAAAATTCAATATTGCATTAAAAATATTGCATTCACTTTATTTTATAGACTCCTACGTGCCATCCATAAAAATCATTTAAAAAGGTGAATATGTATAATGTTGCCTTGAATATAAATGATATTTTCAATCTGTAAAAATAAAATATCTACATTTCCATACTGTCTGGACACCCTCTGGATCTGAAACTGGCCTTAGAGATAATCTCATTGGGTCTTCAAGAACAAATGAGTAAAAAGACTTCCTTGGTCTCATTTGGTTGTTAAAAGAAGGAGATTGGAACTTGGGCTTCCTGAATCCCAGTCTGTTGTGCTTCACAGCCACCTGAAAGGGATATGAAGATGCAATTCAGTTGGTTACTGAGCTGCCTGTTTTACCACCTACAATTGAATTTAATAGCATAGATCATCCTGAGGTGCCATACAAAGTTCTTGATGTCATCAGCAGGGACTTTGCCCTCATCATCCAGAGGGTAAAAGGACGCCTTTATCAGGGTTGAGGATTGTATGGGAGGAGCACTGCAAAATATGTCTAGGACTGAGGCCATGCAGCCCCTAGGAGACCCTCAGGATGGCTTTTCTCTGTGGCAGCTGCTGGTGTTTGATTTGTAGGCCGCTAATACAAATCCACTGTTTAGTGACAAGGGAGTGCTTGCCTTACTAGTAAGTGACCCTCCTTGAGCCCATGGTACGTTCTAGTTCTGGGCTGCGTGCTTCAATTGCACTTTGTCATCTGAGCCTCTCAGGCTCCAGAGCCTGGAGCTGGACTCCCATTTTGCAGACAAATAAACAGAGGTGGCAAGAGGGTCCCATAGCTAGTGAGATGCCAAGACAGGACCGTGACCCAGGCATGTCAGGCTTCAAAACACACGACTGCACACTGTGCTGGGAAATGGTTGCTCTGGGGAGGACACTGTCCTCAGGCTCCTGTGGATAACTGACAGGAAGTCCAGGGCCACCTTCAGGCTCCCGGTTGCCACTTGTCTCGTTCTGGTACAGGTGAATCAATGATGGCTTTGGGGACTCCCTCAACCCCTGGGCGTCCTCTTCTCTTATCCTGGGGAGAATCCATTGTGTAAGTGCAGGAGTCTGCATAGCTTGCCTTCGTGGGTCATTGGACACCAACCTGGGGGGCAGGTTCAGCTGGGGGCAGGTTCAGTCCCCCAAGGCCAAGCCACTTCATCCTTCACACTGAAAGATGCCTTGGCTGGGGGACCTGGATGGTGTCATGTCCAGAGGCGCCCAGCGCTGTCTGACTTGGCAGACAGAGGGTCTTCACCTCGCTGCCTGGGATGATAAGGCTTGTGGCTCAGGACTTTGAGGCTTGAGGAATCTAAGTCATGAGAGCATCCCTATGTCTTCTGATCAGAGGTTTGAGGATTTCTGAGAATCAGATGTAATTATTCCACATCATGGATGAATGTTTTAACACATATTCTGGAAGTTGCTAAGTGTTTCTTTCAAAGCAAGTAGCAATGGCTGATTCCCGAGTGTGCACTCTGGACCAGCCCTGGTCTACATGCTTTATGTGTAAAAGTTCAGTGTGTCCTTATGACAAGCCAGCCAGCCAGCTGTGAAGTTAAGGCGGGTGGATCACCTGAGGTCAGGAGTTCAAGACCAGCTTGGCAAACATGGTGAAACCCAGTTTCTACTAAAAATACCAAAAAATTAGCTGGGTGTGGTGGCACACGCCTGTAATCCCAGCTACTTGGGAGGTTGAGGCGCGAGAATTGGTTGAACCCGGGAGGCAGAGGGTGCAGTGAACCGAGATCGCACCACTGCACTCCAGCCTGGGCGACAGAGTGAGACTCGGTCTCAAAACAAAGAAACAAAAAGATGCCTTTACACAGTGTTCACTCATGAGAAGGGGACTCAGGTGCAGAGCAGGGTCTGAGCCATGGTGCCAGGCTTTCCTTTGAGCTTCCCCCCCTGCCGTGCTCTGCCACTGGCCTTCCTGCGTGGGCTCTATCCAGGCGCAGCTGCCTCTCCCTCAGGACCGCTGCTGTACCTCGGTTTCCTCGTCCTGCTGAGAGGGTGCTGCCTGCCCTGCCCAGCCCCAGGGCGAGGGTGTATGCATGCAGAAGGGACTTGGGAACCAGGGCGGGCATGAGGCTGTGGCATTTCTGTAACAGAGGCCTCCTGCATTACTGTGGATTTTAGTGGGGGAAGAATTGGCTTGTTTTACAAGTCAGCTTTCCTTGTTAATGAGCTTTCCTTGTTGCTCACAGCTTATTGTCCATATAGTGATTACAACTGAGAAATCTAGCTGTTATTTATGACAGGGGTACCCAAATCCTGGGCCATGGACTGATACCAGTCTGTGCCTTATTAGGAACTGGGTTGCACAGCAGGAGGTGAGTGGTGGGAGAGCGAGCAAAGCTATAGCTGTATTTACAGCAGCTCCCATCACTCCCATTACCGCTTGATTTCCATCTTTTGTCTGATCACATTCTCACAGGAGCGCGAATCCTATTGTGAACTGCACATGTGGGGGATTTAGGTTTCCCGCTCCTTATGAGAATCTAATGCCTCATGATCTGTCACTGTCTCCCGTCACCCTCAGATGACACCGTCTAGTTGCAGAAAAACAAACTTGTGGCTCCAACTGATTCTACATTATGGTGAGTTGTATAATTAGTTCATTTTATATTACAATGTAATCATAATAGAAATAAAGTGCACAATAAATGTGATGCGCTTGAATCGTCCCAAAACCATCTCCCCGCCAGGTCCATGGAAAAGTCATCTTCCATGAAACCAGTCCTTGGTGCCAAAAATGTTGGAGACTGCTGATTTATGACATTATCAGTGGATTTATGGGCCAGAGTGTCAGACCTGGGCCAGGATCTGCATGGGCCAGGTGTCACCAGGAAGTCACATTTCTGCCCTCAGGAAGCTGAGGGTCTTGTGGGATGAACAGCCAGGTCAGTCGGTAGCTGCTGAGCAGGGTGACCCATGGAGTGACAGACAGGCGTGAGGTTGCTGCCCAAGACAGAGGAGGCCAGAGAGGGCTTTCTTGGGGTGCAGCCCATGCTTCGTTGGGTGAGAAGGCAAGAAACACATTTGGGTGCCCAAAGCAGGGCAGGGCTAAAGTTGGAAATGGAAGTGAAGGAGCAGGTAGCCATGCAGCCTTGTGCTTTCCAGCAACAGGGTGGACACTTGGTCCCAAGAGGACGCAGCTGAAAGACCCTCTGGCAGGGAGAACGTATGAGGACTCTGTGATGGATTCTGAGTTGTGCCTCTCTGGCTTCATTTCATCTGATTCTAGCAGTAACTCCAAGAGGTAAGCACATTTGTGAGTCCTGTTTTCCAGTGGAAAAGCTACATGAGGCCCACCAGGTCCCAGAACTCAACAATGGTGGGGCTAGGGTTCAAAGCCAAGATCTCTGACTGCAGGGGCTGTGCTCTCAGCCTGTCCCTGCCCCTACTCTGGGAGCAGGTCTGGAAGGGTTTGGGGACTGGCTGAGAAATGTGAACATCCCCAGGGGCTGAGGCGTGATGCTGGAAGAGGTGCGTTTGGGGACAGTGATATCCAGCCGTAATGGACAGGGCCAGGGGAGGCTGCAAGGCTGCAGATGGGCCCCTGTGGCAGGAGTTGTTTTAGTGTCTGGGGATTAGAGGATTAGAGCCTCAGCCAGGGGTGTAGCTGAGAGGAGGGTGGGGCAGGGGCTCAGAGAGGTGGGGGATCCCTGGGAGAACTGAGCCTGGCACTAGCTTGGATGTGAAGGCCGTGAACTTAGAGATGGAGAGGCAGAAATAGGTGAGGGTGCTTGTGATCACAAAGCAATCAGCTGTTCATTTAGAAGAGAAGCGGTTTGAGGCTTCCTGGTGTATCCTTGTTACTAGGCATAAAGCATGAGCAATGCCAGCGAGACTGGTTTTTTCGGAGCAATAGTTAAATCCTGGGGGCAGGTGGGAGGTGGGGAATCCCCACCTTGTAAGTCAAGCACGAGTCTGCAGTGATGAGTTGAGTTTAGTTCAGGGTGCTGCAGAGTTAGGAGTGTGTAGGAAGACAAGGTGGGGCTAAGTGTGGTGTGCACGGGTTCCTCTCTCCTGCCCACCAGCTGGGCAACTCCAGGAGAAGGGGCAGCCTACTGAGCCTTAGCTTCCTTTCTGTCCAGTGGGAGCGTGATGCTTCCTGATGGTCTGTTCTTCCCCTGTACATCCTCCTTGGAGCATGGTTGGGTGACGTGCATTACATATCATAAGGCGATGTTTCCTGGGGAGGGGAAGGTGTCTTAGTCCAGCACCTACCTAAGTCTGGGGAAGTTATAAAGAAAAAAAGGTTTATTTGGGTCACAATTCTGCTGACTGGAAGATTGGGCAACTGGTGAGGGTCTCAGGCTACTTCTGCTTGTGGAAGGCGAAGGGGAGCTGGTGTGCAGAGATGATACAGTGAGAGAGGAAGCCGGGAGCAGGACATGCCAGGCTCTTTGTAACAACCAGGTCTCAGGGGAACTAGTAGAGCAAGAGCTCATTCACCACCACCCCCAGGGAGGGCATTAATCTATTCATAGGGGATGCAAATACCTCCCATCGGACTCCCTCCAACATTGGGGATCACATTTTAATACAAGGTTTGGGGGACAAATATCCAAACTATAGCCTATCACCTATCACTCAGTGGTGCCTCCTGGGGAGGGAAGGGTTGGGGGCTGTGTATCTCATATGTCGCAGGTGTCTAAAGTGTAGATGGTGTCAGAAAGAACCTCCCCTCCTCCAGCCCCCTCCTTGGGATGTGTCCTCAGGATCTAGAGGGAGTTTATGGATGCTGATTTTGGAATTCTGCTGGCTGGCAGAGACAGGAGCTGAGGATGGACACCTGCTTGTTTTCCTTTACAAATGCTTTGGTTCTAACGTCAACCTGGAAAGATGCCAGGACGGATACCATGGACCTTACTTTATGTGTGCCTAGGCTTGAGCTCCTTAGAAAGTCTCACTGAAGACAGTGATGGTGGAGCATCTCAGCAGAGCTGTTAAAATTCCTGCAAGGCGCTGGTGTAAGTACAGCTACTGTGAGAAGTTGCTCTGACACGTAAGCCCTCAGAGAGCCGGGCCTCTCTCATTTTTCCCCTCTTAGGGCTCCTCAGCCTTTTATTTATTTATTTATTTATTTATTTATTTATTTATTTATTTGTTTATTATACTTTAAGTTTTAGGGTGCATGTGCACAACGTGCAGGTTTGTTACATATGTATACATGTGCCATGTTGGTGTGCTGCACCCATTAACTCGTCATTTAACATTAGTCCCTACAAAGGACATGAACCCATCATTTTTTATGGCTGCATAGTATTCCACGGTGTATATGTGCCACATTTTCTTAATCCAATCTATCATTATTGGACATTTGGGTTGATTCCAAGTCTTTGCTATTGTGAGTAGTGCCGCAGTAAACATATGTGTGCTTGTGTCTTTATAGCTGCATGATTTATAATCCTTTGGGTATATACCCAGTAATGGGATGGCTGAGTCAAATGGTATTTCTAGTTCTAGATCCCCGAGCAATCGCCTTTTAACAATGAGAAGAATGTTTAGCCCCTTGACTGGGTCCTTTTCTCACCTTGATATTGCAGGGTTAGAGGTGCAGATGATTACCAAAAAAACCACCTCTTCCTTAGCGTGGCTTGGTGGTAAGAGCCTCTTGGCTGATGCCTTTCAAGATAGCTGAAATTGTCACCTCTCCAAGGGATTTGCACCCTCTCTGACTGAGGGACTCCTTTGATTTGGAGGGAAAAGTCCCCCAAAGTCTATATAGTGATAGCTAGGGCACTGATCCCGCCAAATAGGAGGCTGAAGTCGAGAATAATAGAGCCTTGTTGACCTTGGCAGCTTTTGCACAGTGGAATTGCAGGACCCAGCAAGGAGATCCCACAGAGTCTGAGAACTGAGCTCACCCCCGAGGCAGGAATAGGAACTCGCGGGCAGCTTTGGCACAAGCCCAGAACTATTTTTGGTGTGTAGTGTGTTGACCGTAGGGCTCTGCCATTCGTTTCTTCTCTAATGACACAGGTGATTACCGTGTTGAAAGAAAGGAAATTGCAAGTGCAAGTTTAAGGGCCATCAAAGGGCAGAGTGGAGTTCTCAATAGATTCACCAAGAGCAAATATTCTTAAGCTTGGAGACTTCACGATTCCACAGTGAGTAACTGGAATCGCCATCCTGTGTGCAGTCGGCAGCTCAGAATAAGAGTGAAACTTCTTAATAATGGCTCTGCTTCCCTTCAAACAATGTGTTTTCCATGATCTCTCTGGTCTATTACCAACTATTTGTGGTTGGACCAAGTATGAATGAAAGAATGCACTTAGAGTTTGATAGATGGGCTAGGACTGGTTTCAGTTTTGCGATCTGGATATGTTTTTGCTTCTTGATGTCCTTCCCTTCCCCCTACATCCTCTCCAGGGCTTTAGTTTGTTTGGTACAATGAGATTCTACATGATTTTTGTATTTATAAATTTGCTTCTAAGGTGAACCCTGCTGGCTGTGGGGGATGGAGGGGGCCTACTCTTCTCTCGTGTCTGTTAAATCCTTAAGGAATTATTTTTGGTCCAGGAAAACTCTGATGCCGCTCTTTTTTTTTTTCTTTTACTTTTTTTTAGAGAGTTGGGGCCTTGCTCTGTTGCCCAGGCTAAAGTGCAGTAACATGACTGATCATAACTCACTGCGGCCTCGACCTCCTGGGCTCAAGTGATCCTCCCACCTCAGCCTCCCTGAGTAGCTAGGACTACAGCACAGGCTGCAACCCCTGGCTAATTTTTAAAAATTTTGTTAGAGATGGGGTCTTGCTGTGTTGCTCAGGCTGGTTCCAAACTCTTGGCCTCAAGCAGTCCTCCTGCCTCAGCTTCCTGAGTAGCTGGGACTACAGCTGTGAGCCACAGTACTTGGCCCTATTTAATTTTATTTTTCTGTAGACTCTTTGGCCAAGCCTGGCTGTTTCCCAGTTTACAGCTAGTATTTACTCTTCTACCCATTCAAACTTTCACCTTTTCTAGAACTCAGCCAGGCAGCAATGTGATGGTAAGGGTGTAAAAATTGGATCTTTGGGAGGGGGAAAAAAGAGCACTTAACTTGTATCATCTGCCAGTTTCCAAGGTGTAAATACTCCCATCATGATCAATCAAGCTACCAATGTGATATCACCTGGCTTGCAGAACCTCTGCAATTTAATAGTCAGCCCTGGCAAGCTGGCAAAAACTGCCACTGGCACCCTATTGAGCCAGGAAGTGAGTTTCTGATTTCCCCTTTCTTCCTGTTTCTAATCAATGCTGCAAGTTCCTTTAGGGTTTCAAAGGCACTTATGGATGATGGTCATGACACTACAACTGGACCATTGCAAATAAAAATGACAATGGGGAGGTTGTAATTGTTTTTCTTTTTAAAGCCTCTTAGTCATAGTCTTCCTTGGAATATAAATGAGGAAGGCCAGTTTCCTTCACGGAATCATTTTCCATCTCTGTTGGCAGTGGGCCTGGATAGAATTCTGTGTTCTTACTCCCAGGGCTAGTTGTTCCTGGCTTCCCCCCTCCTTTGGTAAGGACAAATGAACTTAGGTCATCAACTTGCTGCCTAAGCCACATTAAATCATCACCCTCAAAAGCTGAGGGAAGACTGTGCTAATCCTGCAAAGAAGTCTTTACTAGGTGTATCAAGGAGGTTCAGAGTCATTTTGGAGGAAAGAGTAACTGCTGGTGCTACTAGCAGGGCCACTGCTTGCGTTTCGTCATTCCCTCCCTCCCTCCTTTCTGCTGCAAACAGGAGATGTTGGCGGATGCTGTCCCTTGACAGGGTGGTTGGAGAAATGAGGATGGTTGTGCTCAGAGACCCCACCACCCCTGCTAGAAGGAAAGTTAAGTTTGGATGGAAGGGGAATAGAGAAAAGCCTTAAGACAGGAGCTGGCAAACTATGACCAGCAGTAGTTGGGACCCAGCTACACTTGCTCACAGATGCCTTGTCTGCGGGGGACTGTGTGGCCAGCAAAACCCAGAACATTTTGGCCCTTGACAGACATTGCCAAGAGCAATGTAGTTAGAGCAGCATGCTGCACTGACTACAGGAGTGAAAAGGCCATACTTGGAGCCCACATAGCAGGTCCCCCTCATGGCCTGGTGGTATGGATGGGTGGGGAGGCTTTCTGCTGCCCCCACTCTCCCCACTCAGATCCTTCTTTTTTTAGTTACTTAAGAATCATCATTTAGCATGAGTGCATTAAATGAGTTTATTTTAGCACATTTCAATGCATCTGTGACTCACCCTAGACACTCAGTGCTCTACATGTGTGCCCACGCTGGGTGCCTGTGAAAGACCATGTTGTTTGTGTTGTTTGTTTTATGTTTTAGTGTCTGACTTTAGCTCTGTCTTCCTTTCCTCTTTTTCCCGCTGCTATTGCATTATTCATTTTTCCTTTTCCCCTAGTTGCTGCTCATTCTGTAGATACATACCTTGGTGAGCCTCACGGGAGAGCTGTGGCACCTTTCAGAGTGGAGACTGGTGGGGACAGAGCTTAGGAATGGGTCAGGCACAAAGAAGTAGTGCAGACTTCTTAATATGGTTGTCTTTTTTCCTCAGTGCACAGTGTTTAAAAGGAAAGATGCAGGCCAGGCACGGTGGCTCATGCCTGTAATCCCAGCACTTTGGGAGGCTGAGGCAGGCGGATCATGAGGTTAGGAGATCGAGACCATTCTGGCCAACATAGTGAAGCCCTGTTTCTACTAAAAATAAAAAAAAAATTAGCCGAGTGGTGGTGCATGCCTGTAGTCCCAGCTACTTGGGAGGCTGAGGCAGGAGAACCACTTGAACGTGGGAGGCGGAGGTTGCGGTGAGCCGAGATTGTGGCACTGCACCCCAGCCTGGTGACAGAAAAAATAAATAAAAAGAAAGATGCCCTTCACCTCTGTGTCAAGCTCATTGGTAGTGTTACAGCTCTCTCTGCTCAGTGTCACCCATGTCACCCGTGCTGAGTCATGGAAGAGTCAGTAAGAAAAGATAATTCAGAAAAAATTTACAGAAAATATTTTGAGATATTCCAGGGAGGGAGTGAAGGGGAGAAGTCCTGAGCAGAAGGAATCAAGGGAACAGAAAATAAAGACCTCAAGTTCTTTTTCAAAGCAGTTTGGAATGTCTTCTTCCTTTTTCCACATCTTATTGGTGATTGCCATAGGTTCTGGCATCTAGCTTCAGTTTCCAACTATATAGATTAAAACTGTAAGTATAAAACTATACTTAAGTATAAAACTATAATCCCCCATATATGATTTTAACAAGATTTTTAAGCTATACGTTATACTTAGGGCTTACTACTTTAAAACATGCCATTACTATGTTTATACATGCAACATGATGCATCCATAAATCTACCTTCTTGTAAAAGGGCCATCCCCTTTGCCTCCAGCAAGCTAAGTAGCTTGAGCAATGCTAAAATAACAATACACACCACTCATCGGTGTCCCATGGGAATACCATGGAGGTCAGGCCAGTGGGAACCCAGAAGTTAAATTAATAGCAGAACTGGCTCAGGAGTAGTTCCAGTAAGTGTTCTTTGTGATACGGCTCCTGGCATATGGGATTTCATTCTTCCACTTTTTCCAGAACCACGATAGCCATATTTTTAAAAAGGATGATGGAGGAGAAAAGTGGCATTTTTAGACCAAAATGTAGCTACCAATTTATGTAGCTGCTTGACAGAAATCATAGGTACAGGAGATGCGGTAGAACCAATTAGAACAAGACTTCTCAGCACTTGAAGGCAGAACATGAATTGAATTATTAGCTCTCTCTGATGCTTGGACCATGTTTGATATAAAAGTATTGTGGAGACTTGAAGGTTTATATCCTGGCAAGGGGTGATGATCGGTAGAAATAACCACCAGGCTAGAGAGCTGGGTCTTATTCATTATTTCCCGTTTTGCATTGTATTTCCCCAGTCATCCCCCGTTGGTATTGTTGAGTGTCTGAATTCTTTTATTTATTTAATTTATTTATTTACTTGTTTATTTTTGAGACAGTCTTGCTTTGTCACCCAGCCTGGAGTGCAGTGGCACGATCTCGGCTCACTACAGCCTCTGCTTCCTGGGTTCAAGCGATTCTCCTACTTCAGCCTCCCGAGTAGCTGGGACTACAGACACCTGCCACCATGCCTGGCTAATTTTTTGTATTTTTAGTAGAGATGGGATTGCGCCATGTTAGCCAGGATGGTCTTGATCTCCTGACCTTGTGATCCACCCACCTCAGCCTCCCAAAGTGCTGGGATTACAGGCTTGAGCCACTGCGCCCAGCCTAGTGTCTGAATTCTCTCCATTTGACTGTAAGCTTCATCAGGTAAGGAGCTATAGTTGTGTTTATTTTTGTATCTCTCACATGTAGCAGAGAAACATTTATTAAATGTGGAACATAATGATAAAAGGTGATCACTCTAAATGTGGCATGTGAGGGAAGCCTGTTCTGTGCAAAGTCTCTGTGGGACTTTCATTTACTAAAATGAAATCATCCTACAAACCCAATTAAGACAGGGCTTTTATGATGCATTGAGTGCCTCCTTGTTAGGCTTAAATTGTGTGCTTTCAGGGAGCCAAAACAGCAATGAAGACTGTGATTTGCAAACATTTCATCATTGGGTTACAAATTCAGAGCTTTTCCAGAGAGATCAAAACTATACATTTTCACCACCTGATGGGGGTCTGACTGTTGGGAAATGACATTCCTGTTCTTGCATTAATTCTGATCATTTGGTGAGTGATCTCAGAGTGCAGTGCTGTCTTCGTTTAGAACCCAGCTATCAGGAGTGAGATGAATGGAAAAATATGGTGACTTCAAGAGCCTTGCTAATGCTAGCTAGATTCCTGTGCTTGCGAGATGGGCTCTTGGCAGGAAGGAGAGGGCAAGATGGGCTCTCGGCAGGAGGGAGAGGGCTTCCCTGTTCAGAGGGGGACCTTCTGCAACAGACCCTTACACTTGACCTTAGTCTCCTCCTACTTCTAATCCTTGGACTGTAATGTTGCCCAGACTGACTGATCTGGTCATAGGTGGTAAGGATCTTAAAATCCATGCCATGGACTGGCAGCTGCTCAAACTGAAAACCTTTCAGTTCAGGAGTTCCCTTCTCTTGGGTCTGTTGTGATGCCTTCTGGCACTGGCTTCTGAGAGGCCATCAGCACTGTTGGCCCTTTTCATTGCCTTCTTCGCAGTAGGAATTAGGCCTGAACAGTAGATCTCTGTCATCCTGGTGGGCAACTGTGCTTTTTAAGACCTCAGTGAGAGTTGTCTTTGGAAACAAATTAATGGAACGCTGCATGCTGGCCTGTTCTCTGCTATATCTTCAGGACTCCTGAGCCAAACCTGATTTCATCATCTTCTCGAGGGCTCAGTACGCATTGAGCTGTCACATATGGTGTGTGGCCTGGAAGAAAGGCAGCTCATGAGTTTGCCTAACAGGACTCTCCCTTGGTCACTGAGGGCTGAGAAATGGCACCAGAAACCACCACTGAGGCAGCCTTTGGAGGAGCCAGAATTCTTTGAAGCAGGATTGCTGGTAGATTTGTTAGTTGTAAGGCCCACATCTCGGCATATGTACTATTTAATAATACTGAGTTGTGACTTTATTTGTGGTTAGAAAACCAGCTATGGGACAAACAGTGCTGGTTTGCCTCTAAGCATTTAAAATCATTTGGAATGTGTTTGTACTTGCTGAGAGGCGGGTATATTATTTTTGCCAAGTTCATAGTACCATCCATTGGTGGCATAAAATTAATTTCTGAGCCCACCAAGTTTCAGGAAGGGTCCCTTGCTCTGTGCTATGATGGTGATGATGTGGATGATGATTCTGTGCTGATGAAGAACACAGCTCAGCTCCCTGTGGTGGAGGAGGGTGTTGAATTGTTGGGAAGGAAGCTGGAGGGAGCTTCTTATTTCTGCTCTGTGCTCTCTTGTTCACGGGTCCATTTTCATTTCTGTAGCTTCTAAGGGGTCCAGGCTAAAGGCATAAAATTTCTTTATGCTGAACAAACTGACCTAGCTTTAGCAAGTAGGATAGCTCTCCATAAGTTTAATAGGGTTGGGCAATGTATTTGAACATAGCATGTGTTTAATTGTTTTCATTGTTTGGTTATATATATAGGTATATATATAGGTATATACGTGTATATACATATATATATATATACACACACACACACACGTATATACCTATATATATAACCAAAATACATATGTATAAAACAACCATATATGTACACACACACGACCCCCCAAAATCAAATAGGCTGTTAAATTTTGTAGATTACTCAGAAAAAGATAAGTCACATAGCAAGTGGGCTATATAAAACCAGAACTTCCATGAACGCAGATGCTCCCTCCCACTGGCACCTGGCATGCGTGGCAGGTGCTTTATATTTAAGTGCAAAAGTATATGAGTTTTAAATCTTTAAGAGACTTTAATGTTTTAATTGATAACAAAAGAAACATCACATCCTATTTTCCTGAATAGTCCTTTATCTTCATATGGCTCATAACTTATAGTTTTGATAATCATGGCATTTCGGCCAAAACACTTTGCCAGAAACTATAATTCCCACATCTCTACAAGTTTCCTTAGGCTATGAAGGTGTTTTAGAGGATTATAATTTTACATACACCTAATGCCATCGTTGGCTCTTGTTTCCTTATCTGCAGATGAACGGAATGTTTTCTTTTCTTTTTTTTTTTTTTTGAGACTGAGTCTTGCTCTGTCGCCCAGGCTGGAGTTCAATGGCGCAATCTCGGCTCACTGCAACCTCCGCCTCCCGGGTTCAAGTGATTCTCCTGCCTCAGCCTCCGGAGTAGCTGGGACTATAGGTGCACACCACCACGCCTGGCTAATTTTTGTATTTTTAATAGAGATGAGGTTTCACCATGTTGGCCAGGATGGTCTCAATCTCCTGACCTCGACCTCGTGATCCACCCGCCTCGGCCTCCCAAAGTGCTGGGATTACAGGTGTGAGCCACCGTGCCCGGTCAAACAGGATTATTTCCTAAGGGTTCATCCTGCACCACAGTCTGAGGTTGTTATTTGTTAATTGAACAAATATTTGTTGGGCACTGACCATGTGCCAGGCACGGGGGCTCAAGGGGTACAGATGACCCATCTGTTTCTCTCAGGAAGCTGACATTCAGGTGCACAGGGCATAGTTTACCTGTGAACAGAGAGGGCACTTTTCTCCCCTCAGTAAGCTACCTTGCGTCGCCTTCCTTTGTTCAAAGAGGACTGATAAATCACCTCACTAAGCAGCTGTTGCCTGTAGGTAGCCCACACCGGACTGGGTGCTGAGGCACACAGGCACACAGGCATACAGGGCGCTCCTCCCAGGAACCAAGCCCGGGAGGCACACCTGCGTGCCAGGTGCTGGGGGCTGGGAGAGTCTGTGTCCTGGTTTGGTTCATGGGCATCCTGGTTTTATGTAGCCCACTTGCTGTGTGACTTATCTCTTCCTCAGTTATCTACAGCCCCTGGACCATTCAGGTTTTGTTTTGTTTTATATATATATGTACATTTTTTGGTTTATTTATGTATATAAAATACATACATCACCAAACATAACCATATTATTTGCTTACATATATTGTATTTGGTTGTTTTGGTTATATATGTAGAGTTGAATGTCCTTTTATTTCCTTGTCATATCTATTTCTTATCTATAGCCTGTTAAGAATTCAAAGTTTTTGTCATCTCCATACAAAATGATGGCAATTTGTTGTTAGTGACTATGAATATTCAGAGAAAATTATCTGCATATTGACTTGAAATACTCTTCCTAACAAAAATGCTTCCCTCCTGCTCCACACTTGCCCCCCTACCCTGACCCCTCGCTGCTGCTGGGCTCGGCGGGCATGGTCAGCGCCGTGGCTTCGCCCGCGGTGGGCCAAGGAAGTGCATTAGAACACGGAGCACACGGAGCTATTTCCTTCTCGCCGCCCCTGGTCTGTGCAGAGCTGCCTCTGAGACATTTCCTGTGTGGGAATGAATCCAGGGCTCCAGGGCTGTTTAGTCTGGGCCTTTGGGAGTTCGGTGCAGCTAATGCCTTCCAGAGGCCCAGCCCCCGCGCCTGGCGCTGCCCTCCTGGTGCCCACCCTGGCTGGCTCCCTGCCGCGCGTCCCGGCCACGCTCACTTGCAGCGGGGAGTGGCTGCCTGCCCCAAGCTGGCCTGTCATCCAGAAATGAAGACGTTCTATTTGTGTTTTATATGGATTCACTTTGAAATTCTCATTCTGTGTTCCCATAAAGGGCATGCATGTGCCGAGCCCAGCCCTGACTCCCTCCTTTGGCTGTGGTGAGCTTGTTTATTTTCAGCGTGATTCTCAGCTGAGTCGCCCCTGTTTCCCAATAAAAGGCAGGGCCCAGTGCTGTGGGCTCAATGAGGGCCGGTTTGGAGCACGAGGGAAAACTTGATATGCACATCATTTCCCAGTTATAGACAATGACCTGGGGCAGAGCGGGTGGGGAGCGGGTCTCCCAGAGCCATCTGGAATATGCCGATGAGTGAGCTGTGCATATTAGCTCTCAGACAAGGGTCCTCTGGCAGCGAGGCCTCTGAGCACAGCGTCTGAGGTGTCAGCTGCCACAGGGATCTGCGGGCAACAGCCGCGTGTGGCCTGTGCCGTTTCTTTCCTGACAAGGACCTTGCAAACGGCGTGGAAATGCACGAGCCAGCGGTCAAACCCCTCTTCACCATGCACGGAGCTCAGCTGTCCTCTCCCTGCTCCTGGAGGTCTTCCTTTTTCTGTGACTGTAACCTAAAAACATTAAAATACATTTATTGAGATAGCAAACTTTTATCCTCTTGGTGTTTGGAGTGAAAATAGTCCTTAATGGTGTAATTTTCCCTTCTTCTCTCCCTCCGCTTGTCCCGTCCTAGCTCTGTTAGCTGTGTTATTCCAGTGTGGATTTCTGGGCTGCACCTGGCCACCCAGGCTGGTGTTTTTAATCAGCAGCATCCCCTCTCTGGAGCCCATAGCAGGAAGCAATTGTTTGGAATCTAATACTGCTGGGCTCTCATTTTCCTTGTCTTGGAAATGGGGACACATGTCTGCCCATGTTGAGCTCTGGCAGGGATGCTGGACTTTTTGTCCTAGCTAAGAAACCAGACTGTATGTGGGTTACGGAAGTGGTCTAAGTTTCCCAGTGCCAGCACGAAGCCTCGACTGGTGAGTATTGTAGAAGAGCAGTGCCTTAGCTGAGTCCAGTATTTCTCTTCCAAAATAAACGTGCATGTTCAAAGCAATTGCTTGTCTGTGGGTATAACTGTTGTGTGACTGGTAGCTGTGGGAACACAGTGAGTGTCATGTTTGACCTTGCGCTTGTCTTCACACAGATGTCAGCAAGACTTCCAAAGCCTGTGTTGGTCATCCCTGGGTGGTGGGATTTAAGGGAAAATTTTACTTTCTTCTTCATGTTTTCTGATCTATTCAAGTTTCAATAAATGAACATCTTTTTTTAACTCAAATTTTAAAAATTTGTAACTTCTAGGGCTTTGGAATCTTTTTTTCTTCATGGAAATCGAACACAGACTGAGTCATGGTTCTTAGAATTCTGTAATTATCAAGTTGAAAAGAACTTTAAGAATTGTCTGGCTCAGAACCTGGGATTGAGATGAGAGGCGCCTGAGCCTGCACTTGCGTTTTCTCCTCAGACTCTCCTTCCTGTGCTCTGTCCGTTATCAACCGAGCCGTCCCTGCCTGGGTTGTCTATCATGTGACTGTTTCAGATAAAGGCGGGTTGTCTTGGTTTGGAAGAATTTGGATAAATGACATAGTTCTTCATTGCCTCTCCAGTTAACTCTGCCTTACCCACAGGCAGATTTAAGACCGGGGTTGGCGCACTGCCTGCAGGCTATGTATTGTCTGTGGCTGCCTAACAACAGAGCTCTAACAGCAGAGCTGGTGGCTGCGGGGAAGACCACACAGACCCCGCAGCCTGTAGTGGTTACCCTCTGGCCCTTTCATGGACGCCTGCTGAGACTCATTAGACAGTGGGATGTGAGCAGGAGACCCACGGCAAAGATGGTGAATGTAAGATGGGAAATCCGCTGTCTGGAGGGGCAGTGTCTAGGGGGACCAGGGACTGTGGTAGCCTGCCTGTGGTGTGTGCCGTGAGCTCAGTGTCGGCCCCTGACCAAAGGCATGCGATGGGGCTGGAACACTGCCGTCGTCCTTGGAATTGGATGCTCAGACTCAGCTCTTTTGCTGTTGCTTCATCTGGAATGTTCTCGTTAGGAATGTGAAATCCGGTGTGGGCCAATTCTTATGCCCTTTAAAGCAGATGTCGGGTTTAGGCTGTGGGCACTGAGTCCTGAGACTGGCATTGGTGGCGGAAAGCGCTGGGCTCAGTCCTTGATTCAAAGTCCTTGATTCAGAGAACGCACAGCAGTGCGGTCTGGTGGCTGCTCCCACAGTGTCCCCATAGCCTTCCTTGCCTGTGCAGTGGCCCCAGTGGCCTCAGGACAGCAGGGCTGTGCCATAGGACAGAGCCTCCCAACCAGAGGCTCCAGGATGCTGTGGAGTTCACGAAGGTAGCCACGGATGTCCCTGGCCATTTTAGTGTTTCAAAGAGTAAGGTGGACATCACAGTTATCTATGACTGGGAAACACAGGCAGAGAGAAGGACTAAGTTGCTTTGTTTTGGCAAGAAGGGGAGAGGGAACAGACGTGGGGATGCTTCCTATGTACCAGACTGGGTGCTGGGTTTTTGACTTCCTTTCACTTTTTTTCTTTACCATACTTCATGCAGTTGGCAGCCAATACTCCACAGCTGGGGTGTGGGTGGGGCCAGAGTGGTGCCCCGATCAGAGTAGGCACTGGGCCACACTCACTCGGCTGCTGCCACGCCCAGCCAGGGCAACAGGCAGTCCTGGAATCAAAGCCTGTGGTCTTTCTACAACCACCCGTGGTGTCTGGAATTCTCTCCATCATGGCTGTGGTGTTCATATCTAGGTGGCTGAAGCCTTACTATGTTTGATAAGGAATGGGAAGATAAATGGTTAATAAATGTAATATATTTGGAAGATGATATTTTCAGGATAGGGCACATGCATTGAGGTGGGAGATTTTAACCCAGTGTCTTCGGAGGAAAAGTTGGAAATGATGCCTTGTGTGGCTCACTCGCTGGAGCCCTGCTGGCAGACCCATGAGGGCAGGGGCTTAGCATGCAAGTTTCAGGGATAGGATAGCAGGAGCACAGGCAGTTTCTTTCTGCCCCTCTGTCAACATATTTCAGATTCTCTTTTAGGCTTGTCTAGCACTAATGTCGTCTAATGGGGAGAGTCCTTGCATTTGCCTTAAATGGGGTATATTTAAAGAGTGATTTATACCTTTTTCCAAAACAATATATTGCCCAACTGTCTTTTGGCTTCCTTGAGTAGCCTTTATTTGAGTCACACAGCAAAATCCCATATTTAAATGATTTTGAGATGCTGCTAAGAAGTGCGTTCATGCCTGCTGGTAGTCCTGGTCATCATCAGTCCCACTAAACCTGGGACCTAGTCCTGGTCCAGACTAGAAATCGGAGTCCATCATTTCAGAGTTGGTGGTGAGGTCAGTTTGGTGCCATGGCTTGTGGTGCTTCCTGTTTTCCTTGCCCAGCACTTGTACTTCATCCTTTCCCCTATTGGCATGCTAATCTTTGCATGGTTTTACCTTGATGAGATGTCTGAGGGGTTTGTATTTCATCCTGCAGTACAGAAACAAAGTTGAGCTCATTGAAAAGCAAACGCTGGTGAATTCAGGAACACTTGGAAATAAATGCAAACTTTTTGGCAGTCGTCTGTGTAACCAGGAAGCTTCACGAGTTGGCAGGTGGTTTCACATCTGTTTGTTCCCTTACTTAACAAGTATTAACTGAGAGCAAACAAGGATGAGCTCATAGCTCCCCTGAATGAGACCAGCACTGTGGCTGCTCAGGTGCAGGAGCTGCAAAATCTGAAATCTTAGGTTATTGCTTTGGCTTAAAAGTGCAATGTCAGTGGAAACCTTATTTTTAAGGATCTCCAGAATCAGTAATAGGACGCATTTTGGGTTGCCTCAACTAAGGGACTTTTCTAGGTAGAGTGTACATAAAAATGAAGTAAGTAACTTTGAACAGTGTAGTCTATTGGCTTCAAAGAGAGTCTAGAGTAAGGGGTAATTCATCTTTTAACAGCTGTAAGCTGCCATGCCAGTAAGTTTTTTAAACATGTCTTTTAGTTTTGCATCTTCATTATTTATTGGGTAGGCACTAATTAATTTTTTTCCAGGGAGTTCTTTGAATATTTTATAGTAATACTTTATTTTTCTGGATCACTTGTGCTGAAGCAAATCAGAGAGCAAGCAGAAAACATCTACGTGGTCTAATTGATATTCTGCATGTTATATCCTTGAGACTCTGTCTTCACTGGGGGCCTAGCTCCTTTGGGTTTTGGTCAGCACACTGGAAAGCCTCATTCTGTCCACCTGCATTTCCTGGGTGTCTGCTCTTTACTTGGCACAGTGCTAAATCTTGAAAATTCAAAGGGTAATAACCAACATACAACTAGTGGGGGAAAAGCAGACTTGTGCAATGATTATTTTGTGATTCTTGAGTCAAGTAGCAATTGTAGAGTTTCATAAAATAGAAAAGGGTACAGAGGAGGAAGCCAATTAATTGAAAGGTTATTTCATTGATGACTGGAAGGAGGTGTTTTGAGAGAAGACAGCTGAGCAGCAATGAGATACTCTGAGAGAACACCATGTGCAATGGAATGCTGTGTTTTTAGGAGCCCAATAGTTGCTCACAATTTCTTGATCAAAAGGCATAGGGGCCAGCCATGGTGGCTCATGCCTCTAATCCTAACACTTTGTGAGGCCAAGGCGGGAGGATCACTTGAGTCCAGGGGTTTGAGATCAGCCTTGGCAACATGATGAGACCCTGTCTCTACAAAAAATTAAAATAAAAAAATTAGCCAGGTGTGGTGGTGCATGCCTGTAGTCCCAGCAACCCAGAAGGCTGAGGCAGGAGAATCACGTGAACCTGGGAGTTTCAGATTTCAGTGAGCTATGATGGTGCCACCGCACTCTAGCCTGGGTCACAGATCCAGACCCTGTCTCTAAAAAAGAAGGCATAGGGGCATGGAAACAGGAATGGAGGCTGTTCCACTGGCAGAAGTTAGGCTCAGCCATGAACCTTATCTTATAGGTGACACGGCATTGTTGAACAGTTTTCAGCCCATGGTGTGTGTTTAGGGGAGAAAGATCACTAGCTGAAGGATAAGGATGCATTTGTCAGGGTGAGACTGGTGGAAAGGAAATCGATCACTTAGGAGATTTGGCATTTTAGGTGAGGTATGATGGCCTCAAGATAGCCCTGCACTGGGGTGAGCAGGCCTCTCCCCAGCTTTGTCAACCACTTGCTGTGTGACCTGGTGGAAGTTGTATTTAAATGTTCCAGAGTCTGAGACAATAAGCTCTGTTTACTGGGAAAGTCACTTGTGTGGTGCTGAGATTAGCCATCTGCCTTTATCTTTTCTTTACAGACACACTTAGCCCAGAGTCAGAATAAGGGGGAGTGTGTTTTCAGATGCAAAACCAGGGACGATGATAGCTCCTGTGCAGGATTGTGAAGGAGGAAGATTAAATGCCAAGCCTGGGGCTGGTGCAGAGAAGGAGCCCAGTGCATGGTGATTTTCTTTTCTATCTACTAAGAAAGATACTTAGGGTGGTACAAGGGACTGTAACTAACCAGGCTCTGCCGTCGTAGCATGAATAAGTTGGACATGAAATAGTCTGGGGCAGAGATTTTTTAGACTTGGGGCCTGTGATCTGCCAGAGGGTTCGTGCATGGACTTGGCAGCTCCATGACTCCTTGGAACTGTATGTGAAGCTGCTATTTAACTTCTCTGGACCATCACCTGCTCCGGGAGGGGCACCATTCCTACAAAGTTAGCGTCAGTGGTCCAGAGAAAGAACAAGGCCACAGGGTGTTGAGGTGAGGGTGAGGGTGAGGGGAGAGATGATAGTGTCTAGACCACACTGACATCCTGCATGTGTAGTAATCTAAAAACTCTGAATAACTTAGGACAGGTAGACTCCCCAGGAAAATGCTAAGAACCCCCTTCAACTTGATCCTCTAGTAGATTTCAGATGTAAGAAATATTAAAGCCTATTAGACAAGGCAGTTGGTTTAATTTATTCTGGCCAACTGCCAGATGGCTTGTAGGTCAAGAGCAAGTAAAGTTGTTTGTTTAATTCACCTTCCTCCTTTGAGGTAGGATTTCTCCATTAAATTGGAAGTTTCTAGCAGGAGTCTCATTTGATTTGCCAACGTATCTCCCAGATCATCTAACATAATCGGAAAATTAGACCTAAACAAAAGGCCTAAGTCTTTTCTCCCAATTGTTCAAGTATGTTTCTTTGCTAAGGTATAAACAAACAAACAAGTCTACCCTAAAACTAAAAATACTTTTTCTTTCTATATCCATATCAATCTGTGCTGCTATACAACAAACCTACCCCTTCTTAGGGTAAGGAAAAAATATCAGGCACCAATGTACCAAGCAAAATATTTTCGTATGTATTTCATACATTGCAGAGTCATATTCTATAAATTTCGGAAACTTAGTTGTCATGTTTTTATCTGCCTCTTTGCTTTCATTTTTAGAGCTCTTTTATGAATGTTCTCCATTGCAATTCATTGAGCCCCCATGAATAATACTGCTTTTGCTAGAAATGATATATACTCAGTGTGGTGGAGGAATATTGGTGGTATGCTTTAATTTCCTTTTTTTATTGTTTTGTGAGCTTTAGATGGTCTCCTGTAGCAGGTCCCCCAGAGATATTATACTTGGATAGTTTATATTATCTAACTGTATTTGTCAGAGATTATTCCCAACATTGCTATGTTTTATTTATGTCAACTCTTTAACCCAAAGCCTTTGGACTCAAATGCGGTATTTTTCAGAACCAAAAGAGTCTGTGGTGAGACAGCAAGGCAGGGCAGTTGGCTTATTTATGGATCATGCTCCTCTTCCTGTCCTCCCAGGAATTCACTTTGTTAAAGTTCTTGTGTTGTTCACTTAGATCTAATTAACATTTTTAATTGGTGTGTCGTGTAGTTCTGGAAACTGCTTATTAGATTTCATAGGTGTCTCTGGCAGCACAAAATGTTTAATGAGCAAAATAATTGTGTTACAGTGAAATGAATACGGACATATTCACTGAATTAATAAATGATGACTTCATGGAAACCTCCTGAGAAAGTAGTTATGGACCATCTTCCCTGTGTAAGATATTCAGATTAACTTTTTGTGTTTGTGTGAAGGTTTTGGGGAAAATACTTTTTTTTTTTTAAAGTATAATAATTTGTGTGTGTGTGTGTGTGTGTGTGTGTGTGTGTGTATTTTTAAACCAGAATGAGAATCTGTAAGTAAACTGAGATTCACATTCTTTAATTGAGCCTCAGAAGAGTCTGTGAAATGTCATGGCAGCTGAAAGGAAGCGAGTAGGATGTACAATGTCCCTGACCAGAGAAATACGTATCTTGCAGCTGCGTGGAAATTGAGATAATCAAAATTAAGTTCTACTTCCTGTTCTGACATGTGATCCTTTTTATCCTCTGATTCTGGAGGTGATGGCCAAGGAGTAAGAGGATGATATAAAGAAAGGCAGTCTGTAGATTTTTGGAGCTGCTGACAGTGAGTCCAGACTCCTCCCATATTAGATGAAAAAGCAGAACGTGAGAGGACATGACTTGCCCAGAGTTGTGGCTCGGAGCTCGGGGGTAGCCCTGAGATCTCTTAACTGCTGCCCAGCCCAGTGTCCTTGTCTTAGTGTGTTTTCTGTTGCTATAACATAATACCAAAGAGTGGGTAACTTAGAAAGAAAACAAGTTTCATGAACTCACAGTTCTGGAGACTGGGAAGTCCCAGAACATGGTACTGGCATCTGATGAGATCCTTCCTGCTGTGCTGTAATATGGTGGAGGGCATCACATGGTGAGAAGGCAAGAATGTGCTAGCTAAGGTCTCTCTTCCTGTTCTTCTAAAGCCACAAGTCCCATCACAGGGGCCCTACCCTGATGGCTTTATCTAATCCTAATTACCTCCAAAGACCCTACCTCCAGATGCCATCAACATATGAATTTGGAGATTGTGTTTTCAACACATGAGATCTGGGGGACACATTCAAACCATAGCCCTCTTGGCTAAACCATGCTATCTCTTACCCCTCAAAGTGCTCCTTTTTGCAGGAAAATACAGGGGTCAAAAAAGTCACCGATGAAAGAACTAGGGCTCTTAAAAAAGACAGAGGCTGGATCATTTGGGCCTAAAGGTGTTTTTAAAAAGACTCTTTGGGTTGCAAGAATCAGACCCATTCAAATTACCTCAAGTGGTGGGGTCTTATTGTAAGGTTTCCCCTCTGTGGGGACCCAGGCACAGCTGAACAACTGGGTCTCAGTGGGGTTAGGAACCACAGGAGAAGTCTTTTTTTTTTCTAGTCTGCCAGTCACACAGCTGGGCCCTGTTCTCTGTCTGCCTCTCTCTCTACCTGTGCTGCCACTGAACCACTGCCCTCCACTGGTGTTCCCCACCAGTCAGGGCTTCGGCCTCCTTCCTTTGCCCACAGTCTCTGCGTCTCTCTGACTCTCCTGCCTTTCCTGATTTGGCAGATGGTATTTATGACTTCTTCTCTGTTTCCTGATTCCATTTCCCAAAAGGGACCATCTCATTGGCTCAGGGAATTACTTCACAGCAGGTACACAGAGGCCATTAGCTAGCCAATGAACTGGCTCCTCAGGGGTCATTCCCCTGGCCCAATGACATGGTTTGGCTCTGTATCCCCACCCACATTTCATCTTGAATTGTACTCTCATAATTCCCACATGTTGTGGGAGGGACCCAGTGGGAGATAATTGAATCGTGTGGGTGGTTTCTCCCGTGCTGTTGTTGTGGTAGTAAATAAGTCTCACAAGATTTGATGATTTTATAAGGAGAAACCCTTTTTGCTTGGCTCTCTTTGCCTGCTGCCCTCCATGTAAGATGTGACTTGCTCCTCGTTGCCTTCCACCATGATTGTGAGGCTTCCCCAGCCATGTGGAACTGTAAGTCCATTAAACCTCTTTATTTTGTAAATTGCCCAGTCTGTGGTATGTCTTTATCAGCAGTGTGGAAACAGACTAATATACCCGATCAGCTAAGAGTGTGGGTACAGGGGCTTCAGGGGCTGAATCCAGGGCAAGCTTATTTGGAAGGGACCACCCCATGTAGAGAGCTCTGCAGTGGGATTTGTCAGCAGATTTCTCCATGCAATATGTTTACCCTGAGGCAAGCTTCCTCAGATTGATAACATTCCAATCCTACTTACCAATTTTCTCCTTCTTGAAAAAGCCCTCTGATGGGCCAGCCTGCTGTGCACACACCGTACTCACAGACCCTCTGTCAGCATGAACATGTGGAGGTGGTGAGGAGAAGTGATGGCATGGGCAGGTCCTTCCAGCTTGTCTGTGTTCAGTATTGGACTTCTGTGTCAGAGTTTTTCAAATAAACTTGTTATTTGGGAATGATTTTAGATTTATGGAAAAGTTGAAAAAACAGAACAGAGGATTCCTGTATACCCCTTGCCCAGTCTCCACTAATGTTGATATCTTATGCTACCATGGTACATTTGTCAAAACTAAGTAATTAACATGCATACATTACTGTTCACTAAATTACAGATTTTACTAGGGTTTCAGCAGTCTTGCTACTCACGTCCTTTTTCTGTTCCAGGATCCAGTTGAGAATGGCATGTTGCATCTAGCTGTGTAAGGGTTTGTGTGAAGAAAGGATTCCACTGGTGTAACACACACACACACACACACACACACACACACACACACACACACACACTAACAACCACAGCAGAAAAGTCCCCAAAAGTTTCTTTATCCTTCAGTCCATACCACACTCCTACTTTCACCAGATTCCTCTTTATTAAAAGTTACATTTTTACCTTCTCCTCCGGCATAAGGACCTATAGTAGATGCCTGTTGCCGAACACACCAAATCCAAATTTCCCTCCCAGCCGCAGGGGGTTCCTATTCTCTGAGTCCACTCTCCTGCCTCCTCTTTCTTCTCCAGCCGTGGCAGTGGATGCTAGGTTCCATCTGTCTCCCTGCCTTTTTCTTGACATCTCTAAGCATACTTCATCCATGCCACATTCTAAGACCATTTTTCCATGACTTACACCTTTTTTTTTTTCATCCTGGCAGGAATTAGGTTTATGTGTTAGTATATTCTCTGGTTTTCCTTTTAGGCTTTACTGTAGTTATATTGTCATGGCTGTAAGGGCCTTGAATGAGCAACCAAAGGCCAGTTTAGCGATGTTTGCTCATTGCTCAGGGAGGAGGAGCCTGATTTTGAACTTTAAAAAGATTATCTATGTGATAAACATATGTATGCTGTAAACCTGAATAATTTTTAAAAAGTAGGTAATTGCTTCACCTGTTGAAGCATGAAGAGGTTTGTCTTAGTTTTCTGCTGCTAGAAAAGAATACCACAAACTGGGTAACTTATAAACAATGGAAGTGTATTTGACTTATGATTTTGAAGGTGGGGAAGTCCGAGAGCATGGCACTGGCATTTGGTTAGAGTCATCCCATGGCAGAAGGCATCACATGGTGAGATGGTATGTGTACATGTGAGAGAATGGGGCTGAAATCCCTGCTTTTATAACTAGCTCACTCCCACGACAATGGCATTAACCCACTTAGGAAGGCGAAGCCCTCATGGCCTAATCATCTCTTAAAGATCCAAACCCTCTGCATTAGGGATCAAATTTCCAACACATAAACTTTGAGGGACACACTCAAACTATACTGTCCCAGAAAGGTGTCTGCATAGTATAATCTCACATAGTCAGGTGTTTTTCTTCCTGGATGTGCTTGGGACACAGAAAGCATATGGAACGTGCACAAGAGATATTTTGCATTAATTGCAAGAATGAATCGATGTTGCATAAATTGGTGACTAAAGGAATGAATGAGTGGGTAAGTAATGGCTCCAGTTACATTGTAATGCTTTGAGGCCAGGCTGTTATTTCCTTGATATCAACTACTGCAGTGGTCTACATATAAAGTAATTCTCAACTTAAATGATTTCTTATTTTTAATTTTAAAATTAAAGTGTCAGGCCAACTTGGATGTTTGAATTTCTAGGAAATAAAATGCTCAACTGCCTGTTTCTAATATATAGTTTATTTCCATATGCATATTACCATATAAAATTATACTGTTTTTCACTCATATTTCATAAAATAATTTAAACATTTCCCATGAATCTTTGACATTGGTGTCTTCATCATCACAGGACCCCATTTTGGGTCTCCTAACAGGTTTCAGATCTCATCATCCTTCCACATGACTGTTGTGAGATATATTTTCTAGTTGTTTTTATCCCAAGCCACAATGACTAATTTATTCAGCACTAAAAATTAACTTTTTAAAAGTAATTTTTAGAACATTGTGTACAAAACTGTCCAGCATTGTCCAAAACTGACCCAGAATTGTGGGTCATTCCTTTTGGGTTAATTACTGAATCTGTGTTAACTTGCCTTCTTGTATACTGATTCTCAAAAGCACATCCTGAGATGACTATCAGTTGAGTTAGTTTCAGGCTTGTGTATTTTGTCCATATACTACTTTGGTGTTCTTAATAAAGTAACTGGTAAGTGCTTTGCAAGGTGAGAGTCTACACAGGGAACCAAAGAGATGGTGACCTCTCCCTTGCTGCTGGGTGATTTTGGAAACAAAGCTCTACCTTGTATTTAGATGCATATAGTAGTTCAACTCCCACACAGTAAAGATCCGGAAATTGAAGCCTGGAGAGGGAGAGGTTTCAGTGGCCTTTTGAAGGCTGTGTCTTTTGTGTATAAACCAGGACTAGAACATTTGAGTCTTACCCCAGCTCTTCACAATTCAGCCTTAACTTTTATTTTTGAAATAAAAAAATGAGAAATTAAATTCTTTTATCCTGCCTGTCCACTCACTCTTTGATTCTGAAAATGTACAGTTCATCCCTGAAAACAAAAACAAAACTGATGAGTCTCTCAGCACTTTCCTACATGGAGCATTTGATCCTCCCAGCAGCTTGGTCAGGTCAGGAATTATTAATACTCTTTACATATGAGGAGGTAAGGCCAAGGGGGTTAAGTTACCTGTCCAGGGGCCCCTGCCAGGCCACTGTGTTGTCCCTGGGCCATTCTCTCTAGGGCACTGTCCCAAGGAAAGTGGGCTCTAGAATCCCAGAGACCTGTGCCCCCATATCTACCAGTTGCAGGTGAGTGCCCCAGCTCCTCAGAGCCTCAGTTGTTCTCTTCCGTAGAATGGAGCCCTGTGGTCCTTAGTGGGGTTGAGTGACACGTGTGTTGAGTGCTGGCTGCTGTCCAGGGTATCACGATCTCTCTGTGAATGTGGGGTGTTGAGCCCATGTGGTGGTTCCATGTGCTTTGCAGTCTCCTGCATGTGCTTCAAGGCACTGCCCCAGTTGCCTTGGCTGGCCCTGTGATGCTTGGGTAAATCCATATCTCCTTCCAGGTGGTCTGAATTTCTACACTCTCCCTTGGGAGTTCTAGGAGCTTCTTGGATAGGTGACTGGTCAAAGCAGTGTTCAACTCTGTTCTTTCTCCCTTACTTCAAATGATCAAGTTCATATCCTTGTTCATAAAAATAAGACGTTTATTGCACAAAGGCCAGGAGTTTCCTAGGAGGATGAAATGCAGAAAGGCAGCTTTTCAGGTGATGAAAGCAGATATATCAGATGTGGTCTTTGCTACTGTTGTGGCGGGGCCCTGGGAGAGCTCTGGTCACCTGTCTGTCCCAGTCATGGGTCTGCTCAGAGTCCTGTGGGGATAGAGCTAGGCTGGGAGGCTGAGCTGTTGCTCAGCTTTGAGCCCCTCTGATCCAGGTTGTTGGCTTCCCCCATCCAGTGCTGAGGTGCTCCTGTGCCTCCATGGGCTTCCCAGAGAGAGTGAGCTGGTCCCACCAGAGTCCCCACCCCCACACTGGGCTGCCTGCTTTCCCTTGCCACCGGGAAGCAGCCTCTCCAAGTGCCTCCTGTGAATGTGCAGCCTCCTATTCTGCCAGAACTTTCTGGTTGGGTTTGCAGAGTTCAGGGAGTTGTGCCACATTCAAGAAAGTATTTGCCAAGCCCAGTGAGGCATTTACGTGGTTGTCCAGAAAACTGAGCAAAGACAGTTTGTCATTGAAGCTGGTCCCTCAGCGAAAAAGGCCTCATCAAACAACCAAGAATGTAAGAAAATATATACATTTTCCATTTATTTCCACCTGAAAAATATGAAAAGAATTGTAGGTGTCTGTGAATATACCCATATTGTAGCACCACCCACCTGATTAAAATATGGAACCTGCTTATCTGTTTGTGTATTTCGATTCCCTTTGTTGGGGCTGTTACACCATGGAGATAGTAAAATGTGATTAGAGTGGAATATATTCATTCGTAGACAGTTTGGATTGCATCTGAGATAGTTTCCTGATTGTTAGAATTTCTCTCCCATTGGGATTTAAAGGGTGGTTATTTTTCTGTATATTGATCAAGTGGAAGAATAATTTGACAGGGACATGTTATCAGGTAAGGCATCTTTCCTAATTGATGTGAATAAAATCTCATGTAAGAGGAGCTCAGTGTGTTTGCCTATTTTTTTAAACAATAAAAGATTGGATTGTTAGAGCATCAGAGGAGAGTGAAGACAGCTGTGCTTTTTATTGCAGGGAACCTAAAGAAAAATTCTTACTTTAAATCCCTGATCCGAAGAGGCAAATTAATTTAACAAAATAAACTCAGGACATCATTTACTTGAGTCACAGAGCATGTTGAAAGGTGCAGACATCACAGGGCATCAAAGGATTTCACAGAATGCTGGGGGTGGAGTCTCTGTGTCTTTGGCCAGGCGTTGGTCTTCCTGCCCCTGGGGATGGCAGAGAAGCTGGAGCCAAGTCCCTGGACAGGACAGCCCTCAGACACTCCTGGTTCACCTTAGTTCACTAGGCACATGGCTCTTGGTGGAAAAGACAATTTCTGGAAAGGAAGTGGGAGACTTTAAACAGACGAAACTCATCCAGGATTTTATATTGTGATTTCAAATGAACTTGGCACACTAATACTTCAGTTATTAATCTTCTGTAGCACGGTAGGAGAAGTGAGGTGAAAGTATCTTGTAATTAGGGGCATTCTTGTGCCTGTCAGAGGGGCCAAGTTGGGTGGTGTGGGTACATCCTCCCCCGGCTCCTGGTACAGCTGGCCCTGTGCCCCATGCCCCATGCTTGGCCAGCACAGTCCTGGCCTTGGCTGTCACGAGCACATTTCATACCATTCTCTGGGCCATTTTTATTCCCTTAGTCACTGGGATCCTGTTTTGTATTTAACCCAGTGTCTTCACTTGTATTGTGCATTCCCAGGGTGATTTTAACTTCAGGAGAGGGCAGGCCCTGTCTCCGTGTCCTTGAAATGCTACTTTTAATAATTTTCCCAGTATTTGAAAATGTCATTACTGAGATTTCTGTTTTTGCCTCACTGAAAAGAAGATGAAGAGAACTGGAGTGCTTCCCATGTACGAGATGCTTTCCTTCGCATTTGCCCAGATGAATTCATATACTCCTGATTGCAGCCCTAGTGGCAGGTACTGCCATTATCCCCATCCTGCAGATGAGAATGCTGAGGCATGGAGAAGTTGAGTATCTTATGTGAGGTCACATAGCATTAAGAGGCAGAGCCTGGATATGAACCTGGGGAGTGAGGCTTTAGAGTGCAAACACTTCAGCACCATGCTGGACCACCCGTGGGAGTTCAAGGTGTGTGTAAAATAAAAGCATGTAGGGCCAGTTGCCCAGACCTTGATTTAGAAAGTCAATTCTGTTTTTGACATTTCCAGTAACCAGTAAAGCAAACAAATATCCTTCTGCCCCCAGTTTATTAAAAAACAGCTCCTATTGGAATGGGGTTTTGGGTTGGGATGGAGCACGCTAGGAAGACCCTGCAGGAAATGCATCTTAATAGCTTTTCTCAAAGGAACCACACACACAGCTTTGAGGTGACCATTTTTCTTGGGGTACTCTGAGGACTGGGCAGCATGTGGGAATGCAGAGGCTCCAGTGAATATTGCTGCCTTAGGTTCCACCTACAACCCCAGCACCGGTCTCACCTCCCCAGCTATGGGGTGAGAGTTCAGTTTCATTTTCAGCAAATGCAGGTCCGTATATTCACCCAGTTTATGGCAAAAAAGCATGCTAGAACTAATTGGAAGGGTAGAAGCCACAATGCTGCCCCCCCCAACCTGTGCCCCTAGGAAGTTTGCTCCTCTCCCAGAGGCGGAGCTGGGCCCAGCCCTGGCACCCCACCCCCTAAGTGCTGGTCCCATCTGTCATGAATCATTTAAGCATATTTCTCCAGCATCATGGCCACACTCTGCTGGCTCCAGAGCCACAAGGTGAGGGACACAGGACTCTGTCCCCACGGTGCTGACTACTTATTTGTCATTACAAGAAATTATTCCCAAAGGCATCAGTTTATTTGTTATCTTAGACTGAGTTTTAAAATCTACTTGAAATTCCTATAATTGCACAATTTAAAAAACTCTTTGATCTGATATGACCTGTTTAGTCTTTTCTGTTTGGTCTGAATTAGGAAAGCTCTTTTCTCCAGAGTGCAAAAGACGACCAAAGACTTTTTTTTTTTTTTTTTAAGGCATTGTTTAGAAAAAGCTAAGATGGTGCTTAAGGCCACATACGCATAAATACGGTCATGTACTGCCTGAAGATGTTGCCATCGTTGACAATTGCATATACTGTGTGATAAGATTATATCTTTACCTTCCTTGTGTTTAGATACAAACATTTACCATTCCAGCTCCTAAGGTGTTCAGTACAGTCCATGCTGCACAGCTTTGCAGGCTAGGAGCATAGGCTGTGCCACATAGCCTAGGTATGTCTTAGGCTGTGCCAGCTGGAGTTGTGTATGTACACTCTGATGTCCACACAATGATGTCACCCAAGGACTCATTTTTCAGAACGTATTCCCCTTGTTAAGTGGTACATGACTGTGTATATATGTCTGCATGTCCACACACAGGCACACAAGTGGGCTTGCTTCAGACTTCCCTCTGACAGCATCCTCTGCCACTGTGACCAGGACCCCATTCTCAGCTCATCAGCATGGACTGGGTGCTCTCTTCCTGCCGCCCTCACTGTGGTTGTTAAGCTTGCCTGTGTTGTGCCTGTCAGGACTCTCAGGACCCCCTCAGAGCAGCCTGTCTTTAGAGGGAAGTAGGGATTGTAAGGAAGGGGTGCACAGCGGGGGTTGCCTTTGCTCCATCTCACCTGCTTGGGTGGAGTCTGCACCGGCTTGCAGGCCACCCTGTGAACGCAGTGAGTAGTCCCCAACTGCAGATGTAGCACACATAGCTGCAGCTTTGCTGTGTAGCAGGGGTACCTCTGAACACTCCACCGCCACCCCAGCAGACAACTGTGCCGGTCTTTCTGTGGGATCTGGGACACAGGAAATGGAAGCTGTCTGGGCTAGAGCCTGGTCTCTTAGTCGTGTCTTCCTCACAGTGATCACCATCTCCAGGGTTCCATGGGAGGCTGCTGCTCAGTGGGTGCTGGGACCCCGTGGGCCCAGCCATCCACACAGCAGGCATGGATGAAGCATGCACATTGTTTCCCCTGGGGTTTGTGTTGTCCCTGGGTTTGGCTCTTGGTCTGGATGAAAGAGACCACATGCAGAGAAGCGGCATCCCCCGTCACTGTGACTGCATCCCTATGGAGGGGCAGGGGTCCCGTCCCCTCTCTGGCAGCAGTTTGCCTATAGTGAGGGTGCAGTCATCCACCTGGGCTGCATGCTGAGGGCTGGAATGCAAAGCGCTTGGGTTTGCTCCTGACTTTGCAAGACCACCTCCCACCACGTGGCGCTTGCCGTCAGTGTGTGCTTTGAGACTCTGAGAAACACCATCGCAGAAGCCAGGCACTACAGTTTCGTTATTTATTGACATCCATGAACAGATTAAAAACTGTTCCTGCTTTCTAGGGTGCTTCTCTCTGTACAGTTGCCAGGGGGAACGTGTTCGCTTTGCCGGGCATTGTGTAGCAGCTGGCATTTAGTCTCACACCTTTTCCTTTGTTTAATTAAAAAACAACCTGAAAATGTTTGTGAAGTGCTCTTTTCATCTTGTGAAATGGAAGCTGCTTCTGAGGGAAGCAGGCAGCCTCTGTCTTCACCAGCCCCTTCCACCCTCCCATAGGAGTCCCTCCAGTGGAAACTTGCTCACTCCCCCTGAAGCCACTCTCTGAGAGAGATGCCTCCACTGCCCTGCTAGCAGAGGCTTCCCCAGGCTGTGACCTCGCTGACAGTGTTGTGTTTCTTCGGGAATGGAAAACGCTGCTTCTGATACCCCCGAGATAGAGGAGGCTCTGGTGTGTTAAGAAGGAGGTGGCATGAGGTCTGGCCAAGCTTGATCTGGAGTTACCTGGCCTTGGCATTCTGATTGTCAGGGTCTACCTGACACCCCCAACATCTACCAGGCAGACAGGGAGGGGCACTTACGTGTTCAGTCCTTTGACTTTTTTTTTTTTTTTTGAGACGGAGTCTCTGTCACCCAGGCTGGAGTACAATGGTGCTATCTCGGCTGACTGCAACCTCTGCCTCCCTGGTTCAAGCAATTCTTCTGCGTCAACCTCCTGGGTAGCTGGGACTACAGGCATACACCACCACACCCAGCTAATTTTTGTAATGTTAGTGGAGATGGGGTTTCACCGTATTGGAAAGGCTAGTCTGGAACTCCTGACCTCGTGTTCTGCCTGCCTTGGCCTCCCAAAGTGAGTCCATATTCTCTGCTTTAAAAATTTACCCCCTATCAATTTAATGTATTGTGTAATAATCAAAGTTGAATGTAAAAGCCCAGTAAAAATAGCTTTTAGGTTTGCATCAGTATCTGCACTGTCTGGAGCTTTAAGCAGATCTTTTACAAATTCCCCAACAGTGAGACCCACTTCTCAACACTGGTCAGAGTTCTCAAGCTGACAGTGGCCAGAGATCATGGTCTTAGGCACATCCAGTGGTTGGCATAAGGTTGGAGCGATCATACTTTCTGCACTTGATTGCATAATGGATGCCTCCATGAGGTTGGATGCAAACTCTGTTTGTGTGGAATGTTCCCCTGCTGTTTCTCTAACAGATCTGTTTGTGGTTTATCATGGAAGAAGTCTATAGAACTATAAAGGAAAGGAAACTTCCAGGTGCTCTTTGATGTTGTAATTGTCGTTGCTTTAAACTTTTCCTGTGATGATGTGGGATGATTCTGTGTAGGTGAATTTTAATAAACATTGTGATAAGAATCTTTCCCTCTATTACAATCACCTTAACATACTTTTTTTTTTTTTTTTTTTTTTGAGATTCTCGCTCTTGTTGCCCAGGCTGGAGTACAGTGGCATGATCTTGGCCCACTGCAACCTCCACTGCGTGGGTTCAAGCGATTCTCCTGCCTCAGCCTCCTGAGTAGCTGGGATTACAGGCACCCGCCACGACACCCAGCTAAGTTTTGTACTTGTAGTAGAGATGGGGTTTCGCCATGTTGGCCAGGCTGGTCTTGAACTCCTGACCTCAGGTGATCCACCCGCCTCGGCCTCCCAAAGTGCTGGGATTATAGGTGTGAGCCACCGTGCCCGGTTGACATCCTATTTATAGATTGTTTCTGATGGGTTGTAATCTTCCGAAATGTTGATTGTGTTTCCTGTGGAATTGTATAACACCTGAGTGAACAGATTGTTAATGAAGATGGGTAAATTACCAAACTCCCATTGCACCTAATTATGTTGCAGCGACTTGGTGAAAATCTTTCTTATTGTTTCATTTCTACAGTCTATGTGCATTTAAAATCACCTGCTAATTTTCTTAAAAAAAATTTGCTAGGTGTTGGGTGTCTCCCTTATTTTTCCAATCACATGACTCACATCCATAGAATGGGATCACCCATAGGTGTTGCATAGACCCAGGCTCAAATTAATCATTTTTAGGGAGTGTTCAATTCAGAAAACATCTGGTTAAGCACTTACTGTATGTAAAGCACTATGCTCTACCTAATCAGAAAATATGAAGAGTATCGTGATACTTTGCCCACTAGATGCCAATATTTTTATGGGGGAAATAATTCTAATTCATTTTAATAGTTGCGTCAGGCGAGGAGTTAGCACATTCTTTCTGTAAAGGGCCAAAGAGTAAGTATTTCAGGCTTCTTGGGCCACATAGAGTCTAGCCTCTTCTGCTGTATTCGGAAAGTAGCTGTAGACCACATATAAGTGAATGGAGAGAGATCCAGAGGGAGAGATTGCCAATGAGAGTAGAGGGTCCCCACGTGCTATCAACTGGGTAGGAGGAAGGATGCAGTGATGCCACTGGGATGGGTGACACGTAGGACATGTGCTTAAAAAAGTGGACCGGAAGGTTGTTTCTGACACCAAGAGGAAAGGGAGTTGTTGCAAATGGAAAGGAAATGTGCAATGCCCTGGAGAATCATTAAGGGCTGGTCAGCTTACTCTTGCATACCTACTGTGAATACTATTTAGAAGAAAGTGGGGTCAGTTCTAAATCAATGTGTTTGGGTGTGGCCAGGCTGTATTGTTGAGTGATTCATCTTCCATCCTCATTCTCACAGCCTGGGAGAGGGGTAGGGTACCCCTCCTGAGGGTCTGCTCAGGCTTGACGCTGCCTCCCACATTATGTAACTTGAGGGGCAGGCATTTCCCACCCTTTCACATGAAGAAAGTGGAATTGCGGCAAGGGCAGTCCCAATAATTGGAGCCACTTGCCCATGGCATTGTAGCCGGGTGGTGTGACAGTGAGGACCAGTGCGTTTCTCCTGGAGGTGCTGATGCGAGGGGAAGCCCTGAGCCAGGCTCCAGCAGTCACAGGGATCACAGTCACAGTCACCTGTTGGGCAGAGTCCCCAGGTTGGGACTGAGGATTCCTCTTCTCTGTGGTTATAAAAACAATAACCCTTTAAGGTCACTGAGACCAGCGTTTTTGAAACCTTTAGTATTGTTATTTTCAACAGAAGACCCTTCTGCTTAACAAAAACAGTTGAAAGTGGTGCTTCTTGGATTGATAAAAAGGATCTCACACTCCAGCCCCTGTAAACCCTCCCCCTCCACCTCAACCCCCGCAGTCATTTTGGCGAACACAATTTGAAAACATTGAATTTGTCTACCTGCACCTTCACTTTGCAAACCAAGCGACAGAAGTCAATTTTGGTTAATTTCTTCACGGTACCCAATATTGGTTCTTTGAGAGCAGTTCTACATACGGCACTAACTCGTCCACTCCGCAGTCTACTGAACCTCTTTATGATTCTGTCTGTTATCTAAACAAGGAGCCTGTCCTTGGCACTGCATCTCATGGGATGTTTGGAGAAATCATGGCTTATTGGAAAGTGATTTGAGATGCTTGGATACAAAAAGCAGAAAATGAGTTTTTAAAAAATCTCTTCTTTTGAGCAGGCATCATTCTCAAAATTTAGAGTATTTATAGCATATGTTACTCATAGGAGACATTAACTTCCCAATTATTAAAAGGAAATGCACTTTTATTATTAGAAATTTAATTTGTATTAGCCTGGTATACATTTGTGTTGGATCAGAGTAAGCCTTTCATATAGAGATTTGGTAATTTCTATGCCTGTGCCACTGTGGTCCTCATGTGGAATTTCTGTCTTGAAACGGCATGGAATAGTCTGTGAGATGAGGAGAGAAGCTGGAAGTAAATGTACAGAAGGTAATGCAAATAGGCCTTCCAACTGCAGAGGAAGACTCTTATAGAGGACTGCATTTTTCAAGGACTTAAATTTTAAAATCTGGAAACTTATTTCAGTCCCTGGGGCCTCCAGTGCAGCCACCCATGGAGGTCACAGCAGTGACAGACGAGTTCAGACTTTGACAAATGTGAATGGTCATTGGGATGGCTTTGATTCACCATACATTTCTCCAGCACCTGTTTCTGTGCTCTAATTTTATGAGTTTTCAATTTACGACATTCCAGTGAGATGCCAGTTACTACCATCATAGCTGTGGTTAAATTAAGGGCGTTTTGCAAAAAGAAGAGGTATTGTGATGAACCTCTTGTGACTTGGAAACCTGCAGGTTGGAAAAGTTATAATACAGATCCATCAACAGATGTCAGCGTGCAAAGAAATTACTTAGTGTGGTTCAAAGGTGAGTAAATAGAAGTTACATTTTAAGATAACTGGAATCAGGGAAAATAGTCTGCCCTTCCTGGAAAGATCAGCTGAGTGAGTGAGAGAGAAATAGGTTCCTGTCATTTAGCCACCATTTACATTTTTTTCTTTCAAGGCTTTATTGAGACAGAATTCACATACCATGAATTCATCCATTCAAAGTGTACAATTCAGTGGTTTTAGTATATTCAACAGATAATGTGTAGCCATCACCACAGTCAATCGTGGAACATTTTTATCACCTCTAAAGAAACTGTTCTTCTTACTGTCACCCCAGCTCTGGACAACTCTGTGGGTCTCCCTATTCTGAACTTTTAATATGAATGGAATCATACAGTTTGCGGCCTTTTTATATCTGGCTTCTTTCACACCCCATGATGTTTCTGAAGCTCACCCATGTGGTATGTGCCATTCATTTTTTTAATGCTGCATAATATTCTGTTGTATGGATGCACCACATTTCTTTCTCCATTCGTCAGCTGATGGACATTTGAGTTGTTTCTACCTCTACATTTAATGATGGTCTAGAAAGATCATTATGTAGTATACATTCTGACCCCAAATCATCATTTTTCTCACAATTAAAGGGAGGGCAATTAAAGGGAAAAGAACATTTGTGCAGTGCTTGGTGCCTTAGAAAGGGTGTTTTCTCCCCAGCACCTGATTTAAGTCCTCATCTATCCCTGGGGATGGGTTTTCTGATAATCTCCGTTTACAGGGTTTGGCAGGCTGCGAGCCTTGCCCGAGGTCTCCTGGCAGGGAAAAAGTGAGGTCAGTTGGAGTCCAGCTGCCATGCTCCTTCTGGGGCACCAGAGTGAGCGACTGACTGCTGAAAATAAACTTTTGAAAGTTTTAGAACAGTCTGTTCTGCCTGTGTGTGTGCACAGTGTGCCAAATCTCCAGGTCAGGATGTTCTGATAAAAACTCCCCAAGACGCTGGATGCATGGGCAGTTGCTGTTGATGGAGTCTGCCTCACATGTGTCCAAGCCCTTCCCAGCACTGGTGGGAATCCCTGAAACAGGCACAGGCACTTCCCCTGCAGACCACGTTTCAGGAACTTAGCATCCGTCAGCCTCATAACACAGGTGGATTCATAACACAGATGCCAGTCTTGTGTTTCTCACCTGCAGGAGACTTTCGGAAGCTTGGGCTGTGGTGTCCCCAGCTGTGCCCTGTTTCCCTTATCTGTGTGTCTCTGCTGCCACCCCTGCTTCCCAGTGGGCTGGGCCTCAACCCCTGCCTCCACAGTCTTTAGCCGTGCTCTCAGCTGGCTGATGGCAGCTGTGTTGGGGTTCTGTAGAATGGAGAAGTCCTCTGACAGGTGGGTGGTGCGTATCTGAGGAGGAGGGGCATTTGCTCCAGCAGCATTGAAGGGCGAGGAGCACCCCCACTTTCAGGGCCCGGCAAGTGGGCTGGGTAGGGAGGGCAGGCACACTTGCACGCACAGGCACTTTGTATCTTCTGCATATACAGGAAGAGACGGGTTTGGTGATCACCAGAACTTAGGTTTCATCAGGGCAGGTGCTGAGCTTCATTCCCTCCACCCTAAACACTGCCCTGCAGGCCGGGGATGCTTCCAATCCTGAATGCTCAAGCTCTGCCCAGAATGTGGTTGTCAGGGCAACCAAAATTCACAGGACAAAAAGATTCAGAGGCTTACAGTGCTTGACATGCCATATAGAGAACCCTTAGCTTGCTACAAACTCAATTTTTAAAAATGCTACTTGGAAAAGAAAAAAGAAAAATAAAAAATCCAAGGAAGGGAGAAAGTAAAGGAGCTGGGGAGGGAACCCCAACTCCAGGATCCTTTTTTGTGGATTTTGAGAACACACAGCTTTTTAGAAGTGGGGGAAACGAAAATGGAAAGGGAAGATGGTTTTTAAAAGCAATCCTAATACAATACCTTGGTTCTTTGACTGAAAAGAAGAGCATTTTGCAAATATATTTGTAGCTGGCAGATGGATAAAAACTAATAGAAAAAAAGGACAATTTGGTTCTCTTTGAAGTAATAAGCTCATTGGAGACAGGGCTAGGAGAGTGATAGGACTAGGACTAGGACTGCCCACACTAGGACTGTAGTCCATGGGAACAAGGAGGTAACAGGAGGGTCCTGTAGCTGGGGTCATGTGGCAGGCAGTTCCTGGGAGGAAGGAGGGGTGACAGCCAGGACAAGGGGCAAGCGAGGAGCTGCTGCCAAGCTTCCCTGCCCTCTGGGACCAGACAGGCCCTGGCCTGCAGACACCAGTGTCTGCCACTCATGCCTGAGTGTCAACTGTCGAGTGTCCCCACCCCTTCTTGGCCTTGCCACATAAAGAGCTGTGGGCTTTATTTTGGAAACCCGTGTTCTTTAGAGGCCTGCTTAATTAAGTTTCCCATTTGCACCTAACCCTGGCATGCCTGATGGGCTTCCCTTGCTGGAGCTATTTTTGCATCGTTTTCTGGAAGGATGCCTCTTTCCCCGCAGGCAGCCTCTGACCGTGTGCCAGAGAGCTCCGTGTTTGCATCTTATTTTTCTGAGCACTTGCTATTTTTATTTTTTTGGTACTCATTTGACCTGGACTTCTGATAAGGCACTTAAAAATAGCCTTTGGACTTCCTGTGGGTAATTGGGCTTCTCAAAATCTCCCCTCTACTTTTAAATACCTGCTGATTTGTGTCGCCTGATCCCGGCATGGAGTCTGGCTATGCGTTTGGAAGATCTCTCGAATTTCCCTTCCACCTCTCTGGGTTGCATTGTCTCATTACTGAGTGCCTTGCCCTGCAGTGAGAAGGGCCAGGTACCTTGCGGGCCTTCTGGAGACACCACCAGAAACTCCCATTTGCAGTAGCAAATCTGTACGCACATCTGTTTTTCCAAAGTGGGAATCCGGGCGTTGTTGGAGGGCCCCAGAGGAACGCAGACCACCTGGCCCTAAGCCTCCTTTAATGGGATGAGGGACAGAGGCCGGCAGGCACACGTCCCACTCAGGGTCACATGGCTGGTTGGCCATGGCAGAGCTGCAGCCTGGAGGCCTTGTCCACCCTTGAGGCCATGTCGGGGGTGTTTGGGACGGCAGAGGCTGTCCACCCTCCTGCACCCACTGCTCTCTTGGGCCCCTGGGCTGCTCCAGGCCAACAGCCCTGGATCGGTGCAGCTCCCCTGGCCCCAAGGCCTGGCATTGGGCTGTGGCTTGCAGGCCTGGCTCGGTCCTGCCACTGATCCTTCTATAATTTAATCCCGTGGCAGGCAGCCTTCTGCTGTGGCATGGCTCCCACAGCCCTTCCTCCATCCTGGGCAGCCCTGCAAGGGAGAAGGACACAGGTGACTCCCTTCCAAGTCTGTTTGTAGAGTGTCTGGGACCAGCTACTTAGCACCTGTGCTGAGAGGTCCGCGGGTTTGTCCTCCTGCAAGAGTGGCCCCACATCATGTGGCTGGATGTGGAGTTGGCCTTGAAACTCTGAGTGCTGCTGCGCTGTGGTTGCAGCTGTACCTGGCCTGGCTGGCTGAGGCCTGGTTGCAGTGAGGGGCTGGCCCTGTGAATCCTGAGCTGGTGTGTGCCTCCTCTGGGAGGAGGGAGCTGCACCACATGCCCTGTGGCCTTCTGGGCCTACTTGTGGCCAAATGAGATCAGGCGCCAATAGTGTACAGTCTGACTGCTGCCTCTTTGGGGCACAACTCACAGGGATATCCTGCCGAGAGGCAGAGGTGGGCCTAGATGGACTTCCTTTGAGGACCCCGGCACATCATAGAGGCTGGCACTACTTGCTGAGCAGTGCGAAGGCTCCCCCTACACAGTGCTCCCCTGTGCTGGGCACTGGGAACAGGTGCTTAATTTCATTTTCCTTAGCCCTCACCATAGCCCTGTGAGTGGGTGCCACTGTTTTCCCTTTTCTGCAGATGAGTACACTGAGGCACAGAGAGGTGAAAGAACTGGCCCAAGGCCACACAGCTAGTAGAGGCAGAGGTTGGGTTTGAACCTATGCAGATGGCTCCTGAGCTCCTGCTGCAGCCCTGCAACCCAGGAAGGTGGTAGTCTTGTTGCCCTTCCTGCCAACCCACTGCAGAATCTCAGGGACCAGGTCGGGGGGCTGCCAGGGTAATTTGTTGGTCGTTAGGGATGCTGGGATGCACTTGGCCTCATTCTGGGAGAGCTGCTGTTCTGCCTGACATAGGAGGGGTTAAGAAGGGAAGGGAAGGGCCAGACCCGCTTGGACTTCAGTCTTTCCTCTGCCACTTGCAAGCTGTTTTTCCTTGGGCCGGTGGCTTGATTTCTCTCATCTTGTTTCTTCATCAGTAAATGGGGATGAGGCTGTCCCCAACCCCAGCAAATGAGACCCTATTTGTGAAGGCTACTCAGGAGTTGGAGGCCCATATTCCCACAGACACCGTTGATGCAGGTGGCTGGGGAGGGGTGGGAGGCCCTTTTAGGGGGACCTGTGCTTGGGGTTTAATGCTCTGCAGTTGCTGCCTTGTGATTCTTGGATATTTACCTTTGCATTTGTGTTTTGTGAGGTGTGTTGGGACAGTAAGCCTGCCAGGGACCAGTAGGGCCGAGTGTGTGCCCTGCTGGAGTAGAAGAGTGGCCCTGGCCCCTATGAGGCTCTGCGGTGGCCCTGCCTGAGGAAGCCTGGCATGAAATAGCAAATTAAAAAATGCTATGGTGGGTTGGGGAGGAACACCAGGAGAAAGGAAAAAGCCTTACTCTTGCTTTTTGCACAGAAGACTCTGCACTTGCCTTTTGCATCAAATCCCACAGAGTATTTAGCCGGCCCCGTGGGCAGCCTTGGTTATTTGGCATCTGGGTGAGGCCCAGGAGGTCAGAGGGGTTGAGGTTTTTCACGGAGTTGGACCTGTAGTTAAGTAAGGGGCAGGTTTCCAGCAGAGTTGTGGCTAAGCCTAGTCCCCATGCAGCATGTCAGTTGGGGGTGCTCGGGAGTGTGGAGCCTGCTGTGACATTTGAAGTCTCTCAGTGCCCTGAGCAGAACGCTTAGAAGTCCTGCCCAGTGCAGGGATGGCCACAGCAGGGACCTTCTGGAACCCTCAAGACATGGCCTGCATAGGTTGTAAATGGAAGCAAACCAGCCAGCCAGCCTGTGATCTAAGCCCTGTGAGATCACAGCTGCAGTGTCATCTCTGACAGGAATTTATGACCTGAGGAGTAAATTGTCAACAGTGCAAGACAGGATCACTTCAAACATCCTTGTGACAACTTGAACATAAAACTCAGTGAGCAAGGGGTGTGTGCGAGAGGTGGAGGGGCACAGTGGGCTACCTCTCAGGTACCCTGCCCAGCACAGATTGGAGGATGCCAGCTGTCTGAGTTTCTCAGGCTGCTATAACAAAATACCATACACTGTGTGGCTTAAATAGCAGACGTCGATTTCTGTGAGACGTTTGTTTCTCATAGTCCTGGAGGTGGGAAGTTCAAGGTCAAGCTGCCAGCAGGTCTCATTCCCAGTGAGGGCTCTCTCCCTGGTTTGTAGACAGCCAGCGTCTTGCTCCTCACATAGTAGAGACAGAGAAAATTTTTCATGTCTCTTAAAAGGGGACTAATCCCATTGGTGAAGGTTCCACCCTTATGACCTAATCACCTTCCCAAAGGCCTCGCCTCCTGATACCAAACCTAGGAAGTACGGAGCTTTTGACACACCTAGGCTACGTGGCACAGCCTGTGTTCCCCGGCTGCAGACCTGTGCAGCATGTGACTATACTGAACACCGTAGGCAGTTGAGACATAATGGCAAATGTTTGTGTAGCTAAATGCAGAAAAGGTACAGTAAAAATACAATCTTATGGGATCCCATGGTATATGCAGTCATCATGGACCGCAGGTCTTCACATGGTGTGTGACTGTATTTACTTGATGGCCTTAAGCACCGTCTTGAGTTTTTCTACACAGTTCTACTTAAAAAATTGTCTTGGGGGTCCAGGCGTGGTGGTTCATGCCTGTAATCCCAGCACTTTGGGAGACCGAGGCGGGTGGATCATGAGGTCAGGAGATCGAGACCATCCTGGCTAACACGGTGAAACCCTGTCTCTACAAAAAATACAAAAAAATTAGCTGGGCCTGGTGACGGGCACCTGTAGTCCCAGCTATGGGAGGCGCTTGCAGTGAGCCGAGATTGTGCCACTGCACTCCAGCCTGGGTGACAGAGTGAGACTCCATCTCAAAAAAAAAAAATAAATAAATAAAAAAAATAAATAAATAAAATAAAATAAAATAAAACAAAACTGTCTTGGGGATGAGGGCTTAGATGTAGAAAGCTTAAGTGTACACAATCGTCAGTCCATAGCACCCGCCGTATAGCATGTGTCCCCAGGGATGTTTGCAGTGTCTGGGGACAGTTTTGGTTGTCACAGCTAAGGTGGGGTGGGTGCTGCTGAGCATGCTGTGATGCGTGGGACAGCCCCCCACAGAGAAATGTCACCAGTGGCCAGGGCAAGAAACCAGCATTTTCCTTCCAAGCCCTAGTGATGTGGAGGAAATGTCACAGACATGCCCCACATGCTCCTAAGGTGACTTTGTTGGTATGGGACGTTTCTAGTTTACAGGGGAACAGAATAAGAAATTCCAGAACACCCCATCCGCAGAGTCGCCAGAGGGGCCCTATCCTGCACCTGTAGTTGGGGCTTTCAGCGAGGTGTTCTCACTGGGCGTCTGTTTGTTCAGAGGCCTTCCCAGACTCTGCCACAGAACTTACCAGCAGCCTCCTTTCCGTAGGCTCCTTCGTGGGGTTGCCTGTGGTTTTCCGTCATCTGCCTTGTCTTTCTCTCTTTCCCTCCATCTCTGATGGCTCCTGTGTCCTGCATGGTCCCTGGATATGGCTGTGACCTTCATTTCCTTTGTAGTCCCCTGTGTCCTGCTCAGTCAGGGGCTCCAAGCCTCCCACTCTGCCCTGTGTGCAGAGCCTCCAGGCTCTCGGCCTCCAGCGTTGCTCCTCTAGGCACTGCCAACCTTTTCCACCTGGAGGTGCCACAGCCTCTTAAAGGGAGCTTGTCCCAGCAGCCTGCCCCACCCCCATCTGCCCAAGCTGGAGGCCTCTTTTATCCTGGTGTCCCCGCACTCCGGTTGGTTCACCTGCTCACGGGCTCTATTTCTTGCTTGCCCCTCCTCACCCCTCATGCCCACTCCATGACCAGGTCCTTTAGGGCTGGCCGAGCACAGAAGAAAAACACAGGGCCCTGAGTTCACAGGACAAGAGAAAAGCTTTTCCCCTAAGTGTGGCCTCTCAGCCTGTCATGGGGTTTCCTGTGTGCTATTTCATGTCACTCCTCCTTGGGCCCTGGATGCTGTTGGGTTAGTGCAGACCTCGCAGTGGCCTGGGGCCCACCCACACTGGCACCCGGGCTGCTGCTGGGGACAGAGGGGCAGCAGCAGCAGCAGCTAAGTGGCTGTGGGGACCTGGGTGGGACCCTGTGAGCTGGAGCTCCGGGCCGAAGCAGCCATGCTCAGGGATTCACAGTTCTCTCCCCTGTCCCTCAGCGCAGCCCTTATTTTATATCAGGTACGGCTCTGGCTTCACACGTCTTTCTTCCAGCCCATCTTCTGCATGGCTGCAAGATGCATGGTCCTGAACTGATGCTTTAGTTTTGCCTCTTCTGCACTTAAAAACTCATTTTGCAAAGTGAAAATTTTGCTGGCCTTGTATTTGAAGCCTTTCACAGACAGACCCCAGCCCCACTCTCCCACAGGCCTCTCTGATCTGTGACCTGGAACCCACAGGTACATGGCCTGGGCTTTGGGCCTTGGCCCCTTGCCTGTGTGCAAGCTGTTTCCCGGATCTCTCTGTCTCCAGGCACACATCCAGGTATCTCAGCCGCCACAGGCCAACAGACCCACCTCTCTCTCTCTCATCTCTCCAGGCCACCCTTGCTGTCTCCTGCTACAGTCTCCCCTCCCTGGTTTGGAAGTTGCTCTCCTTCTCTTTCGGTTTTGAGGTCTCCGAAAGTGTGGTCTGGGATCCATGCTTGGCCTCTCACTGCATGGCCTTCGTTTGGGACGTTTATGTCAGGAGGCAAGTGTCTGCCCACTTCTCCAGCCCGTCGGCAGCATGAGAAACGCTGCGCCTTGCACAGAGAGCCACGCACAGCCGAGGGGCACAGCCAAGCGGTGAAAAGATCATTGGTAGGAAATGAGCTTTGGGAAATGGGCATAAATGCTGCTCAGCTGATCTCTTGGGTTCTTTAAATGGGGCATAGTGCCCTCCCTCCAGGGAGAATTATGTCCTGTGTTGCTAAGCCTCCTACCAATGTGTCTGACACATCTGAAATCAATACAAAGACCCGTGGCATCATAAAAAAACTGGTTGAGAAGCAAATGTTTTAATTAAAGTCACCTGTAATATGTCCAAAGGAAACGGGACACAGGTACAGAACCTAGGCCACATTGTATTTGCCTTGGAGCCTGGCTGGGTCTCGTGACAGCACAGCTGGCAGGAGGCACACAGCCTCCCCTCGAGGCGATCTCGGCCACTTTCTCATCTTGACAGATCAGCGAATGGACGCACTTACAGCTTGTAGATGAACACGGGGAGGAAAACAGCCGTCCTCTTCCCTGCCTTGTTTCCCGAGCCACCTGTGGACTGCAGAGTGAGGATGCGGCCCCCATCTTGCCTCCGGTGCTGCCTCCCAGGTCCATCTTGGCAGCGTCCGGACCCCTTCGGAGGGAGCGATGGATGATGAAACTCCCTAGGAGTGTGTCTCGGCTGCTCTGGGCTTTCCACTCTCTGTTTGAGATTTTGTGAAGGGACACCTAATTGCCTGAACTTAATTGTATTTTTTAGTACAATGACTAAATGTAGTACAATTACAATTACGTTGCACTTTTTCTCTTTGTCCCTGGGGCGCATTCTTGTTCCTGACATGTCTGGGTAGCTGGTGGGTGGTCAGCATGGCTGCTTTCCCCTTCCCCTCCCAGCAGTCAACAGTGATTATTCTTTAAAAATTGAGAATTCCTTTTTCAGAGCATAGAGGGTGAAGCATCAGCCTGGCCCCAGGAACCTGGGTCCCAGGCAGGCAGTCAGCACACAGCCTTGGATGAGCACCTTCTCTCCCTGAGCCTCAGTTTCCCCATCTGGAAATGCCACGGCCTTCCCCTGGGGCTGTCGACAGCCCTTTCCATACTATGGAGCTCTTAGGATCATACACACATTTAAGCGAAGGGGGTCGAGAGCCCCGTTCCCGGGAAAGGGCCCAACTTCAGAATTATGGGCTCAACAGCTGCTTGGCTGATTAGCACAGTTTTGTCCTGATAGTAATGTTTTAGAGTGTAGGTGTCACAGAAGGAATGCAAACAGTGGGAGCTGGTCTTGTGCTAACACTTGTGCCTGAGGATACTGGCCTGGCCATGGTCCTACAGTGATTGGAGGGGAAGAGGCTGCAGAAGCTCCGTCAAGCCTGGAACACTGGTGGCCCTGCACGGTGCCCTGGGCCTATCCTTGTCCTCAGCAGTCAAGGAGCACTGTCCACTCATTGAGGATGCCTTGCCCACAAGAAGGACCCTGCAGAGAGCTGGGAGCCTCTTCAGAGAGCCCCAGGGCAGCATCAGGATGAGGCAGGCTGTGTGGCTGTAATTAAGAGGCCACAGTGGCTCTCAGGTGGACGCAGCAGACAGTGGCGCAGATGCAGAGGAGCTTGCTAGTCCTTATGCTGCCCTGTTGTGAGACAGATGGCCTTGGGAGGGTGTTTCCATTGTCCCTACGAACGCATCACCTGTAGTCAGGCGACCACTGTACTCTGGCCATGACATGTTCTTTAAGTTGCTTCTTAGTTCCCAAGTCCCACAGCTCCCCATTGCCTCCTGAATGCAGTTGCCCTGATCCCAGGGCCTGCATTTGGAGCTCTCTGGGACTGCTCCATGTGGTTTGTCCAGCTCTCTGGAACACTGTTCTCCACTTTCCCTTTGCATGACAAGTGTCATGGCCCTGTGTCTCTGTTTACCCCATGTGAGTGTCCTGGCCCTGTGTCTGTGCACCCTGCACTTCCACCCCCTGGGCTTGGAGCCCCATCTTCTCTCCATGGGTATGCTCTGCCCAGCCCACAGAACCCACATACCTGCCACACCCTCGATCCATCCATTCCTGCCCTTTGTCTCATGCATGCCTCGACTCTGAAGCCTTTGCTCTCTTGTGTGAGTGTCTCACTACCTACCCCTGGGCCCTTCTTGTTCTCTGTGTGGCCTATCAGCCCTTGATGGCAGGGCTGATGTGTGTGCTGTTGTGGCCCCAAGGCCTCCCAGCAGAGCATCTGCACAGTGCTCCAGTGTGAAGCGTTTGTGGGCTTGAAGGGGCTGTGAGTGTGAAAACCCGAGTAGCCTATATCTGTGAAACATCAGGAGGCCATTCGAAAAGTGCCTGGGTTTGCACCTCCTGCCCACTGGTTGTCATGAACAGTCTCAGACAAGGCAAAGAGGGTAAGGAGGACCCAGCGAAGGCCTGTTTCTTCTCCATTTAGATTCAGCCATTAACTTTGCCACATCTGCCCTTTCCTTTTATCTGTCTATATGTCTGTCCATCTTGGGCGAACCATGAAACTTACTTTGCTTATGCCCTGTTGCTTCATTCCTAGATAATTTAGCAGACACCTCTGCAGAATAAGGGCACTCTTCTGTGATCCTGTTATCTCACCTAAGAGAGTTAGCAGGAATCTCCTTATCTTATCTCTTAAATCAATATCAATACCAGTTCACATTTAGGTTTTCCTGATTGTCCCTTAAAAATCTTCTGTAGTTTTTGTTAAAACTGGGTTCACTCATGGCTTTTGTCATGCCCCTTCGATCTCCCTTATTCTAGACTACTTTCTCAACATTGTACATGTATTTGTGTATAATGTACACATAAATGTGTGTGTTCAGCAGCATCCCTGGCCTCCATCCTCCAGGTGCCGGCAGCACCACCTACCCCACCACCAGGTGTGACAACCCACACATTGTCAGGGACCTGCTGGCAGGCAGGATGCCCCATTGGAGAACTGTTCTAGCAGTCTCCTACTTTGCTTTTCAAGGTATTGACCCTTTGAAGAGACCAAGCCAATTATTTTGTCAAATGTCCTGCATTCTAGATTTATTGGGTCATTTCTTGGTGGTGCCATTGAACTTGTTTTTTGATTCCCTGTATTTTCTGTAGCATGGAAGTGGAGGCTAAACTAAAGGCTTTATTATGTTCCAGGGAAATAATTTTAGAAGTCTGCCTTTTAAAGTAGAGCAACTGGGTGGGCATGGTGGCTCATGCCTGTAATCCTAGTGCTCCAGGAGGCTGAGGCAGGAGGATCACTTGAGGCCAGGAGGTTGAGACCGGCCTGGTCAGTATAGTGATACCGTCTCTACAAAACTGAAAACATTAACTGGGCATAGAAGTACATGCCTGTAGTCTTAGCTACTTGGGAGGCCGAGGTAGGAGGATGGCTTGAGTACAAGAGATTGAGGCTGCAATGAGCTGTGTTTATGCCACTGCACTCCAGCCTGGGCAGCAGAGTGAGACTCTGTCTCTAAAAATAAATAAATAATAAAATAAGATAAAAAAAAATAGAGCAACTTATGTGACTTTTTTTTTTTTTTTTTTTTTTTTTTTGAGACTGAGTCTTGCTCTGTCGTCCAGGCTGGAGTGCAGTGGCTCAATCTCAGCTCAAGCGATTCTCCTTCCTCAGCATCCTGAGTAGCTGGGACTACAGGCATGCACCACCATGCCTGGATAATTTTTTGTTTTTGTCTTTTGTATTTTTAGTAGAGACAGGGTTTCACCATGTTGGCCAGGCTGGTCTTGAACTCCTGACCTCAAGTGATCCACCTGCATCCGCCTCCCAAAGTGCTGGGATTACAGGCGTGAGCCACTGTGCCCCGCCCAACTTATGTGACTCTTTATGCTCACACAGAAAGTACATTCTAGGGGTGGAGAAGGGTATATTCATCAGATGGGAGAAGGCTGCGGAGAGAATCACGTGGCTCAGTCTTGGTGTCAGGGTCTGCACCCTGTCTGCCCCAGAGCTCTGGGCAGAGGTGTTGTTTCGGGGCAGTGTACTTTGCTCGCTGGCAGGAGGGCAGCCCCACTCTGTGCAGCCTCCCTGAAGCAGCGGGGGGATCAGAGACAGGGAAGCACGCTGTGTGTGTAAAACACTCCTGAGCCTAAAGTTAGAGTTTTCTCCTTTCCGCTTCCTGTTTTTTCATAGAAACCAACTGAAGGGTTATGAATTATTTGTTGACTTAAAAAAGCAGTTGTGTGTTTTTCTGAGCTCTGTGTAACAGTGAGATTTACCATGTTTACTCCAAAAGTGTTTCAAGGCCAAGTAGTAGTTGGAGACTAACGTGGTGAACTGTCACTTGTACCCTGAGATGCCTTTCCACCCTCCATGGTGGGCACTGTATGACCTGAACGTGAATGGATGGGTGACCCAAGCCAGCCCTCTCTCCCTGGAGGTGTTGCTTGGTGTAAAATGTTATTCTGGGGACATGGCACCATATTTTTAACTGTGGTCAAGATTAGAGGAGGCTGGGCTGGGCACGGTGGCTCACGCCTGTAATCCCAGCACTTTGAGAGGCTGAAGTGGGCAGATCATGAGGTCAGGAGATTGAGACCATCCTGGCTAACATGGTGAAACCCCGTCTCTACTAAAAAATACCAAAAATTTGCCGAGCATGGTGGCGGGTGCCTGTAGTCCCAGCTACTCGGGAGGCTGAGGCAGGAGAATGGCGTGAACCTGGGAGGTGGAGCATGCAGTGAACTGACGTTGCGCCACCGCACTCCAGCCTGGGCGACAGAGTGAGACTCCATCTCAAAAAAAAAAGAATTAGAGGAGGCTGGGTGTGGTGGCTCACACCTGTAATCCTAGCACTTTGGGAGGTCAAGGAGGGAGGATAGCTTGAGGCTGGAGTTCAAGACCAGCCTGGGAAACATAAGCAAGATCCTGTCTCTACAAAAAAAAAAATTTTTTTTTAAATTAGCTGGACATATTAGTGTATGCTTATAATTCCAGCTACTCAGGAGACTGAGGCCAAAGAATTGCTTAAGCCCAGGAGTTCAAGGTTACAGTGAGCTATGATTGTGCCACTGCACTCCAGCCTGGGTGACGAGAGAGACACTATTAGTTACTTAACTCTGGCATTTGCTATTTCTGCACTAATTGTCAAAGTTAACTGAGCATTCTCAGTGCCCCTTCTGCCCAGTCATGGGCCATAAGCTTGTGTTTGGGATAGCATGTCTCTGTGTCATGTGTGACTTGTTATGGTTGCCTGGAATGAACTTCAACACACCTCTGTTTGGCTGAGCGCTGCATTTGCAGGAGGTGAGAACCACTCAGGGCCTGAGGCAGAACCTGACCATGCTCATTTGGAGGAGAGGGCCTGGGGAGCTCAGTGGGCTCAAGAAGAAGGCAGATAGGGCTGTGTGTGCTATAGAGGATGATAAACTAGGGGTGAGGGTGCAATGACGACACAGTGCCACATTTTAGAACTGTGCTCTCATCTTGTGCAAACAGGTCTGTTTACAGCAGTTCATTTTTATGAGTTACAATTATTATTTCTGGATAATTTTGGTGTATGGTAATCATTAGAGTAAGCTGTGTGTCTGATTAAATAAAGAATTTGTCTCTAATTTATGCCAATTTAAAGATGTCTTCTGTGTTCTCTTTGTCTCTGGGGGAGGGAAGCAGGTTGCTATGGAGACAACAGAAGAAAAAGTGACAGGCAAGAAGGCTTGGCAGTTTCGATTTTGAAAATATTTGTGATGTAGGTAATTATATATGTAATAATGTTATGCAGCAGAACCATCTGCCTTTGGAGAGATGTGTGTCATGGAATTTCACGGTAAAACAGTGTTTCTCTTAGGAACAAAATGTTATTTATGTGCTATTAAGATATTGAAATTGTGGAAAATAAAGATGCAGTGGAGCCCTAAGATTGTTTCCAGGGGTGCAATTGCTGTATGATGTAAGGCACCACCTAGAGAATTTGGAAAGCTATTTTCACATGGAAACAAAACATTTGTATAGGAAGACTTACCTGAGACTGAATTATTTTATGTTGGAAATTGTTAAAATCAACTGTATTCAGGTTTACAACTGATTTTGATCAGTTTAAATGGGACAATTTTCTTTTTTAAAAAAATTAAACTATACCTCATATTGTTTGGGGACCAATTTAACAAATTGGCCAATGGCAGTTTCCCTGTATCATCATTTTCCCAGGGATCTTGGCTTAGTTTTGCTCTAATCTGGAATTCTTTCTTTTACTCTTACAGTTGAGCATTCCCCCTCCCCCATTTTTAAATTCTGGTGAGATTTAAAAGAAGAAGAAACTTTAGCATGCGATTTGTTAAATTTAACAATTCTGCAAATATTTATGGAATGCCTGTGCTGGGCACAGTGCTGGGCCCTCAGACACACATGCTGCTGCCCCCGTGGGCTCAGAGTCTGAGCTTGAGCTCTGCTGAGACAGCATGCAACTGCCCTGTGGCACCTACGTGGCTCTGCTGGCAGAGCAGAGCTGAGGTTTTAGTTCACATCTTCATGTGATGGATTCGATATGGTTGCAAAATTGCATATCCACAGACACTCCTGCCACCTGCAGGTGGGGCATATCCCTTCCCTTAAACCTGGGCTCCATGGCTGCTTTGACCAATCAAATACAGCAGAAGTTTCCCACACTGGGTCTTCAGGGACGGGCAGCTTATGCTTCCTGTATCTTGGAACACTCGCTCTCTAGGAGCCCAGCCATCATGTGAGGAAGCCCAAGCAGCCCAGTGGAGAAGGGCAAAGGCTCCCAGTAACAGTTACAGCTAAGCTCCATGTGATTGAGCTTTCTTGGAAGTGGAGCCACCAGCACCAACTGACCCACCTGCAGCAGAGCTGTTCCCACCAAGCTCTGTTCAAGTTGCATATTTGTAAGCAGTCATTTGACTTTACTGTTTTAATACACTAAGTTTAGAGCAAGTTTGTTATGTAACAATAGATAACCAGAATACTCAGTTTTTTCTGTAATCCTGTACTGTTGCTGTGGGAATATGCCAGTGTCTAATTTCCTTGTCAGAGGAAGTGAGGTCAAGGGAATCCTGCCCTAGAAATGCATGTGTTGAGCAGATGTCTCAAGCATGAGATACATAAGCATCTCCAGGAAAAGGCAAATTCAGGATCATTCTCTCTTACTGGCCTGCTAGAGAAGATCCTTAAAGAGGGCCAGTGTGGGCATCTGGAGAAGGGCTGTAGGATTCAGGCCATCAGACAGAGGTGTCTTTGGCCTATGGGCAGGTGGGGTTCATGCTGACACAGAGGCCCAACATGAACACGGACATACGGACCCAGAATGAGCAGTGCTGTCCCCAGCACCTGTAGATCCACACCAGCTTTTAATGGCAGCCAGTACCTTAAATAAAACCCACAAATGTTGCCCAACTTTTTCTACTGTTGCCACTGGGAAGTGGGTCCAAACCCTCTGTGCTGTGTTCTGCCTGGGCATCATAGTTGTGTACCTGAGGCTGGTGGTCTCATATGCCACGGCATCATCACCTGTTTATGGGCTGTAGGAAAACCGAGAGGTCATCACATTCAGAGATTCCCTTGTGCTAGGTCCTGCGCAGGTGATTTTGGTGACCATGACTGAGTTTTCTTGGCTCCAGTGGTGTGCTGGCAAACGTTTAACAGTTGGCTTCCTGGGAAGATGCCCTGAGTGATAGCGTTTGTCCATTTCCAGAGTGTAAACACTCCCACTTGGCCGATTCCAAGCTGCTTATGTGATGCCATGGGTTGGGAGAGCTGCAAACACTCCTGAGCTGGGAGAGCAGGCCCGGGTACAGTAAGGGAGACGAGAACTGTGCAGTATGTTATCTGAGGAAAGTTCCCAGCTTTCATGGCGACGATTTTCCTTCCTTTTGAGTTTCCTGTCCACTCCCTGCTCTGTAGGTGGGGAGGAAAGGGAGAAACACTGTCAATCAGTCGACTGCTCCTCTGGCAAGCAGGACCCATTTCTAAAGCATGAGTCACTACAAACTGTAGCTTTTTAGATGGAAAAATCTATTTACAAACCCTAGGTGAGAGTAGATGGTTTGTTCAACTCCTGTGCTTACTTGGTAGAATGACAAATTGGACACTCCAGTATTCCAAGATTTATTACTGTGACAAAACATATATTTCATAAATTTTACCATTTTTAAGTCTATAGTCCAGTGGCATTAAGTACATCCCCCCTGTTTTGTAACCACTGCCACTATTTCCGAGCAACACCTTTCCAAACTGTGTCCCCATTAAACATGAACTCCTCCACCCTCAGCCCCCTGGTAACCTCTGTTATACTTTCTGTCTCTGTGAATGACTATTCTAGGGACCGCAGAGTCAAACACTATTTATCCTTTTGTGTCTGGCTTATTTCATTTAGCACAGGGTCCTCAAAATTCATCGATGTAGCCGCATGTGTCACAATCTCCTTCCTCTTTCATGCTGAATAATATTCCATTGTATGGATAGACCACATTTTGTGTGTTCATTCATCCATTCACAGACATTTGGGTGTTTCTTCCTTTTGGCTATTGTGAATAATGTTACTATGCGTGTAGGTGTACAAACATCTGTTTGAGTCCTTGCTTTGAGTTTTTTTGAGTATAGACCTAAAAATGATATTTCAAGATTTTTAATGTCACCGATCTGTGAAGTCCAAAGCGGGAAAGCCTGGTCTTTTCCGTGCCCCCTCGTTTTGTCTGTAGGCATTGAGCACAGTGAGACTATGTGTTGTTTTCAGAGTTGCCCAGCAGCCTGGGGACGGCTGGAGCTGCATCCCGGGGAGACAGTGGCTGGAATAACACCAACCAGACAATCAGATGGGACATCTGGGGCTTTCAAGAGCTCAGGGCAAATGGCCTAAGCAAGTGACCCTGCAGGTGTGGGTTGTGTCCAGCTCAGGGAAGTGCCTGGGCCTGGTGGGGCCTGGAGAAAGGGGAGAGGTGGAGTCTGATGAGCTTACTCCAGGTGGGAGGCCCAGGAAGGAGGTTGGGTTTTCCTCCCGGGGTTCTCTCTGGGTGTAGGTGGGGAGGAAAGGGAGAAACGCTGTGAATTAGTCGACTGCTTCTCTGGCAAGCACGACCTATTTCTAAAAAATGAGTCACTACAAAATGTAGCTTTTTAAATTTAAAAATCTATTTACAACCTAGGTGAGAAATCTTTATTTTAATTGTGAAGGAAAACACAATCCCGCTTGACACGCGGTGGAATTGCTGCTGTCCTTTCCTGTCAGAGCCTCCCAGTGGGCTGGGTTTGGGGATGGGTGGGGTGTACGCCCACTCTGCCCAGTTCCTTCTTCCTCCTGGCACACAGGGGTTGATGACAGCCCTTGAGTTGAGTCTGTTTTGCTCTGTCTGGTAGGGAGCACACCTTTTTGGTTAATACACCCATTTATGTGTGTCTATGGGGCCTCTGGAGAAAATGTTACTTGCAGAATTAAGCACAATTAAAGGAGAAGTGAGCCCTGCTGACCTGAAAGCAGGTGGGGGCTGCTCCTTGGCTGGGATAAAAGGCAAGGAGGCGACCCTGATAAATGAATGGCAGCTGGCTAGGTGGGGAGGGGATGTCCTGCCATGTGCAGCAAGGTATTGGTTAAAAGCCTGGATTTTGTTTAACATCTTTATTAATAATGCTGGAGGCAACAGTAAACAGTAATTTAATGAAATTCACAGAAGATGCTAAATCAGGAGGTGTCATAAACAGCAGGGAAGCCCTGGCGAGGTAAGAAGCATGGAGAGGAAGGAGCAGGCGCCTTGGCTGAGAAGAATGCAGATGGGTGCAACTGCGGTGGAAGGGGAGCCCAGTCTTCCAGGTATCCAGTAGGAGCGGATCAGCAAGCTCCGGTGCTGTCACAGAGCAGGCAGCTACGTGTTGAAGAGCACAGCAGTGGGGAGCATTAGACAGACAGATGCACATGAGCCCTTCGGCCTTGCCCGCATTTCTTTTCTTTTTTTTTTTTTTTTGAGATGGAGTCTCGCTCTGTTGCCCAGGGTGGAGCGCAATGATGCAATCTTGGCTCACTTCAACCTCCGCCTCCTGGGTTTAAGCAGTTCTCCTGCCTCAGCCTCCCTGAGTAGCTGGGATTACAGGCATTCACCATGCCCAGCTATTTTTTGTATTTTTAGGAGATACGGGGTTTCCCCGTGTTGGCCAGGCTGGTTTCAAACTCTGGACCACAGGTGATCCTCCCTCCTCGGCCTCCCAAAGTGCTGGGATTACAGGTCACCGTGCCCAGCCTCTTCCCACATTTCTGTTACCTCTTTCTAGAAACCTGAATGTGAATGCCACTGAATTCAATAAGTGACTGATTGAGCACCTGCATTAGTGCAACGGGTGGGTTTTGTGGAATTCCAGGGAGATATCGAAACTTGGAACATGAGCTGGTGAATGGGTGGTTGGCGCAGCTTGCCGGGCAATGGTCTGAATCGAGCCTCTGGGTGGCTGTGGTTTTGTTTGGCTTCTGAATGACTTGTCAGGGTACCAGCCACTGGTGTCTGATCTGGGATTTTCTTCCTCTTCTTGTTGACTCCTCACTTCCCTCCAACTCCATGAAATGAGGCTGCCCAGAAAAGGCTGAAGGAAGTCAGTTGGCACGCTATGGAGGAAGGGCAGTTTTCAATTAGAGTCTGACCATGTTGTCAGGAAAGTAGGGGACTGCTTTGGCTGGTTATATGTGACTGTAAATCCCAACTTGGACAGTATTTCACTTAGAATCCTGACAAGGAAAAACAATACAAAAGTCTCAAAATGAATTTGTTAGCAACCATCCTGACTGCACAATGAGGCTTTCCGACAGCTCCAGGGAGGTTGGCTTGAGGTAGCTTTGCCCAGCTGGCTGGAGAAATGAGATCAAGTGGAGTGGCTTGAGGAGAAGTCGGCTGACCCACACATTTGACAGATCTTTTGGGTTCACTGATTTTTGTCAATGTTTCTTCTCCAGATAGCAATCTCCCTTTTCTTGTGTTAAATCAACTCACCTGATTGTAATCACAAACCAATTGTTGTATAATAAAGACCCATTCTCTCTTTGCCCATGGCCCAAAGCGGCCTTCTCCCCCACCCGTCAGTTCCCTCTGCCCCTAGTATTTCCCTGCTGGAGGAATTAGACCTGCTGGTGAGCTGGTGTGGGGTAGGTGCCATATCAGGCTGGGCACTGGAAGAACAAGGGTGGATCAGACACAGTCTTGGCTTTATGGAGCTTCTGTTGGGTGGGGGAGAAAGATGATTGGAATATAATGGATGATGAGAAGACAGATGCTGCCCACACATCCCAGGGAAGCCCTGTGCTGAGCGGTATACAGGTGTTGGCAGCAGGGTAGGAGTGCACTCTGAGCAGGTGGAGGACGCAGTCCTGGGAAGGCTCGGAGGAATCTGAAAGCACAGTCAAGCAGATGTGTCACTTTGGATGCTCTTGGCTGCAAATCATGAACACCCAGCTGAAAGTGGTTTAAACCACATGGGCGCGGTTCCTTATTATCTTCCTTGGCAAGAACTCTGGGAGTAGGTGGTCTCAGGGCTGCTTCTGAGCTCAGTGATGTACTCAGGACACAGCTCTTCCTCCCTCTTTGCCCTTCCACACCCTGGTGTGTCCATAGCATAAGGCTATGTGTACGCCAAATGCAGCCCAGGCATCTTGTCCTCCAGTGATAACTGCTAGGTGACAGGAGGGATGGGCCAGGGCTCCTCAAACCTCCCTCATTTTATTAGGGAAGAAAGTGTTCCCAGAAGTATCCAGGACACTTTCCCTTATTCCTCACTGGTGAGGACTTGGCCCCAGGATCTGCAGGGAGCCTGGAGAAGGGCATATCTGCCATCTGCAGCCTCCATCACCTAACAGGGGGCTGGGCTCTTAAAGCAAGGAAGATGGGGGCATTGGGTGGACACCAGCTGTGTCCAACACAGCAGGCACCTTTGAGCCATGTCAGGGTGGCAAACTGTGTGTCTACACAGGCATACTAAGGTCGGGTCATGATGGCTTCATCTGTCACGTGTCAGAGCCTGGCCTTTATCCTTTACCTTGAGTGGGGAACGTGGGGATGGTTTTAAATTGGAACGTGACATGGTCTGTCTGTGGTGTGGTGTGATATGGTGTGGTGTGGTGTGGTGGATGGGCTGGAAGGGCAGGGTTACAGCCCGTGGGTCGTTCTGAGGTCACTGAAGTAACCCAGGCCCATGAGGCAAAGCCTCCCAGGACACTAGTGTCAGAGTGTGGAGGAAGCTGACTCAGTGACTGCCCTTAGAGGACTGGAGCAGTCCCTGCAAAAGACCTGTGGACTGGGTGGCCCTGGAGAGCAGGGGAGGGAGAAGCTCTGAGACCAGCCCTGCAATTCTGGTTGGAGGAAATGGAGGGCAGGCAGTGGTCACTGGACAGCAAGGAGGAAGGGGTGTTTCTGCCAATTGTCTTGGGCGTGCCAGGTGCCCCCATGCTGCCTCTAGGTAGGGGCCTCAGCAGGCTGTTGGAGGTGAGGCTAAGATGCAGACTGGAAATGACTGGAAATAAAGCTGTCAGCATGTGGTTTATGGGTAGAACCACAAGAGATAAGATCACCCGAAGGGAGTGGCGCAGAAGGGCTTGCCTCATTCTCCTGGGAGGATTGCTGCCCTGGCAGAGGAGGGGCCTTGGGGCTGTGGGGGCAACAGGAGGCCAGGGCCACGTGTGCTGTGTAGAGACTTCTTGTGTAACAAACATGCATGTTGTGTCCATGTACCCTAGAACTTAAAGTATTAAAAAAAAGAAGTCATAGGAAAGAGAAAAAAAAAAAAAGGAGTGGAGCCCAAGCCGGCCAGGCCCTGCATAGAAGACCTGTGAGACAAGGAGTAAGAAATTTCATTGACATGAAACAAAAGGGGGATGATTGAAAGACAGCCAAACAGGAATCCTTTTTGAGGGGAACATCTGAACAGCCCTGGAAGAACGTCTCTGCCTGACACTCATGCTGGCATCTGTGGGCCCTCTCTGTCCCAAGGACAGGACAATCAGAAGACGGGCTCCACTCCAGCTGCAACTCTGGTGACGATTAGCTGTGTGGCCTTGAGCCCGTGGCTTCACCCCTCTGGGCTTGCGTCCTCACCCCTAAAGGGGAGCAAGATCTATGTGTATTGGAGACTGAGCTCCAGCGGCTGCTGGGGGTGACGCGGACAGCAGTGTTTTGGGAGATCTGAGACTTGGAGGGCGGTAGGCACTGACACCACAGCCCAGGAGCTCTTCACCAGCTGCAGTGAGCTGAGGAGAGAAGGGGCAGGTTGCTGAGCTCACACATGTTGGTGGAGGCAGAGTGAGATCCCAAATAATCTGGGAAAACAGCTTTTGTGCTTCTAACCAGGAAAGCTGTCCTTGGAAAAAATGAGCAGCGTTAAACCTTCAGTGGGACGACTAACCTCCACACATATCACAGTTGACCGTGTTAAGCATCTACGTGTCTTTCTGTGTTTCTCTCTCTCTGAGCATTGCTCAATTCTGGAATAAGAAGTCTGTAACCTCCCCTCATGGTCCCTGCCCCCTTACTAATGTTAGGGGCAGAGGAAACTGGAGGGTAGGGGAGAAGGCACTTTGGGTCATGGGTAAAGAGAGAATAAGTCTTCATTATACAATTGTTTTGTGATTAAAATCAGGAGAGTTGATTTAACACCAGAGAAGGGAGGTTGCATTCTGGAGAAGGTGCATTGGTAAAGATCAGTGAACTCAGATGCTTTGTGAAATACTCGAGTTAGCTGACCCCTCCTCGAGCCAGTTTACACCATCAGAACAGGGGTGGGAGGTAGCCAGGCCCCGATTTCAGCAGCGTGTACTCGGAGTACACTCCTGCTTCTGTGTGGGTTCCTCTCGGGAGAGCCCCTGTCTGATGTAGTTCTTTGCCTGTGATGAGTGCCTCTCTGGGTAGAATTCTTCCTTGGTGACTGGATGCCAGGAAGGGTGCTGGGCTCTCACCTATGATTTTACTGAGAAGCTGCTGCTTCTGGAATCCTACACCCAGACCGTGTGACTCACCCTGTGAACCACTGCTAGGACATCTAACAGGGGACATCGCTGCACAGTTGTGCATCTAAGGATGGAGGAGTGAACTGGGATTTGCCCTGTGTTCAGGTTGCACAAGTTTGTTCGTTTTCTTTCTTCTGACATGGAAGCAGATATTAGGAGTCCCGAGGAACTGGCACACAGAGTGGGGTCCACATAGAGCTGCGAATGTGGAACTGGGCTTCTACTGTCCAGCGCCCACGTGAGCTGGGTGCCCACATCCCGTGGCTTGTTAACTTCCAAGTCTAGAATTTTCCCATGGCCATGCAGTCATGGGAGAGCTGGGGCAGGAACAGGTAAGACAGCCAAGCATTGAATCTGAAGAACGGAGCCTGTCAGCTGCTGGAGGAGGAACCCGGGGGACATCGTGGGGTCTGGTTCCCAGCTCACTATCGGTGGGGAGTGGGTCGGGAGAGAGAGTGAACTGGGATCCACTAGGCACCTGCCCATCATTGCATCCACTGCCGCCTCCCTGCATGCTTCCAGGTCCTAACTACTTCCTCTCTGGCCAGCTCTAGCCCTGACTTAAAGGGAAGAGGATTTAAGGAAATAGCATTCTCAGCTTAGTGATCCCAACTGGAGGACAGTGTTTCCACACCTCACAGCATATCATCTATTTAGCTCCAAAACCACCCTCTGTTAAAATGGTGAGATCCACTTTGCAGAGGAGGAACCTGAGTCCGGGGGAGTTGGTCACTTGAGGGTGGTGCAGGGCTTGTCCACAGAGAAGTGGCAGTGCACGCCCACCTAGCCCCAAAGCTTAAGTGCCTCGCTTTTATGACACAGAAAATCAGCAGAGAACACACAGCCCGAAGCCTGAGGTGGGGCAGAGCATTTCCTGAAGGTGAGATGGCCAGCCGTGCTCTGTAGGCTGACGGGTGCCCACCCTGCATGCTTGCTGGAACCTCCTGCCCTCTCTAGCCAGTGCCCAAGGCAGGGTGAAACTGTGGGGTCACGTGCTTGTCTGATCATCTGCTAGGACCTGATTTAAATTGGCATACAAATATATTTTTTAAATTGTGGCAAAATATACATAACATAAAAATTTACCATTTTAGCCATTTGTAAGCGAACAGTTCAGTGGCATTAAGCACATTCTCGTTGTTGTGAAACCATCACCACCATCCATCTTCAGAACTCTTTTCGTCTTCTCAAACCGAAACTCTGTCCCCATAAACACTAACTCCCCGTTCCTCCACCCTCCAGGCCCTGGCACCCACTCTTCTACTTTGTTTCTATGAATTTGGCTGGCTTTAAGTGGAATCACACAGTATTTATCCTTTTGTGTTGGCTTATTTCACTCAGCACAGTGTCCTCCAGGCTCATCCATGCTGCAGTGTGTGTCAGAATCTTCTTCCTCTTTAAGGCTAAATCCTATTCCATCGTACGGTCATCCACATCTTGTTTATTCATTCATCTGCTCATGGACACTTGGGGTTGTTTTCTGTAGACAATATTCTGGGAGCAATCACTCTTTTAATAAAATTCTGTCTTCTATTGAACCTTTGGGTATCTTTTATTATGGTTTTTCAAATACAGTGTCCTCGGAGAACCTTGTTGGTTCTCTTTGTAGATACATAGTTGGAACTGCACTTACCATATCGTGAATGAGGCTACAGGTCAAATTCCCACCTGAACATCACCCTGATCTTGACCTTAGTCTGCTCACCAGTTGGTTTGTCCCAGCTCCAGGTTTATGGCCACGATTGGTAAATAGACTCACTCCACATCTTAGTAAAAGGAAGAAATCATCCCGGGCTTCCCCAGACCTCAAGTATCTTTAGAATGTTGAGTCTCCGGCAGATTTTTCTCTACCAGGACCTACCACATCCTGCATGTGTTATAAACAACATCAGTCCACCAGAATAACAACCTGCCAGTGATGGGAATGAGATGAGGAAGCTATCTCACCGGCTAGGAGACCAGATGTCCCAAGACCTTTTTAGGGGAGGGTGGGTGTTGCCTAAGACCAAATAACTATGGCCACTCAACTAATAGATCATTCTTCTCCTGCCTGTGTCTGATTGCTGGCCTGGCTGTGGTGCTGGGCAGGCTGCACACCACCAGCTTCTCCCAGGCAGGGGAGCCCCCATCTCCCCCACACAGGGGATCTCTGTTGTGGCCTGGCACGAGGGAGCCGGCCCGGCTGTGGGCGGGCTTGCAAGGCAGTTCAGCCAGGACCTTTCCCTTGAGGGCTCTGCCTTGCACCTGCCGGTTGCCTTCCCACAGGTGTGCGGACTCTTGAGTTTGCTTGGATGGAACCAGGTGCCACAAGTGAAGCGGGCGGCAGACAGCTGCGGGGAGGGGTGGGTGCTGTGTGGTGGTGAGAGGAGTCAATAGAGGTTTTTGGAAACTTGAGTAGAGACAGAAAACCATTTTCCTCTCCTTTTCTGTTCTATTAAAAAAAAAAAATCCTGCCTGGCCTTACTAGTTTCTGAGGCACATGACAAAATTTAGTTTTCATCAGGGTCCTTCATGTGGCATGGAGCAAAAAAGGACATGTCAGTATTTATTTGAAACTTTCTTGGCTCTCTTGCCCTCGTTTGTGGCTTAGAGGAAGGTGTGGATTTCTTCTGCTTCACCAGAATTGTCCTTTTAATTCAAAATATGGGCTTCTGAATTGCTGGATGAAATGTTCTAGAAACAGTCTTTGAGTGAAAATATTATGCTTAACAAAAAGAGCTTCAGTTTCCACTTTCTTTCTGCTATAAAAACCTATGTGGTGCTGCTTATTAGGCAGAAATAGAAGAGCAGATGGAAGGGTGTGTGGTATGGACGCCTTCTGACCACAGAATCAAACAATAGACCTTTTCATCTCTTGGTCACAATACAGCCTCATCACCTCTCCTCTCAGCCAAAAAGCAACACAGAAATGCACAGTTTGGGCATAGGAGCAGGTCCTGCCGGCCAGCGGGAGTGAGGGAGGGTGGTGTTTTCCTGCCCTTTCATCATGGCTGGACTTTGGCACTTTGTTCTCTAAGTGAAAACAAAAATAGCCACTGGCTTGGGCCCTGACTATATCTGCTATTTATTTAATGCTTCTCTTCCTTGCTAAAAATACATTCGAGGTGATTAATCAAACACACACACAAACACAAACACAAACACACAAACCCACAATCAATGCAATTAAAAATATATTGGTGGAGAAAGACAAGAACCAGGTGAGAACTCTGTCTTCCCTGCAGGGACCAGGCTTGTAGAGGGGTATGTCCCTCTTCCTCACTGTTTCTGTTCTGGGATTATGCCTGTTATGGGCACTGACCTCTCTTTCTTGGCTGCAGTGCCATTTGGGGCTCAGTCCTCATTTAGCTGACCTTAATTTGGATGGGTTCCAATTTTCCCTCAACTGGCATTGCCCATGACTGGCCTTGTGGAGTTCCACCTCTCTCTCTCACACCCCATTCACAATGAGGATAGAGGGGCTACCGCCTGGAGCGTGGGAGGATCCTGAACTTGGGAGCTTCCATGAGGGAATGTATTTGAGTTGTTCTCAGACTACTGTTTTTGCTCAGCACTTTTTTGGGGGGCTCAGTATTATTTCCAAAACATGTAACTACATAAGGTTTCTACTTCTTTAATTTGCCAAGTAAAATGTTAAAAAATTTTCACCATCACTTAATAAAACAAGGAACATTTTAGTGTTGCAAAAGTAGGAAGAACAGCCATTTTTATCCAACATAGAATTGGAAGCTCTAGACAGAGAAATTAGGCAAGGAAAAGAAATTATTGGCTTCCAAATTAGAAAAAAAAAAGAAGTAAAATTATCTCTGTTTGCAGATGACATGATCTTATGCATAGAAAACTCTAAGGAGTTCTCAGAGTTTTCAGAGCTAGTAAATGAATTTGGCAAAGTTGCAAAATATAAAATTAAAGGTCACAGTTCAGTTGTATTTCTATAGACTTGAACAATCTGAAAAGGAAATTAAAAATTCAATTTGCAATCTCATCAAAAAGAATAAAATACTTGGGAATAAACTTAACCAAGGAGGTGAAAGATTGGCACACTGAAAACTACAAAGTGTTTTTGATAACACTAAATAAATAACACTAAAATAACACTAAAATAAATGGAAATGCATCTCTTGTTCATGGATTGGAAGACTTAATATTGTTGAGATGACACTGCTACTCAAAGGGATCTACAGATTCAGGGCAATCTCTATCAAAACCCCAGTGGTGTTTTTTAAGAAATAGAAAAAAAGCACTCAAATTTATATGGAATCTCAAGGGATCCCAAATAACCAAAACAATCTTGAAAGGAGGAGCAAAGTTGGAAGACTTACACTTCCTGATTTCAAAATGTACTATAAGCAATAGTAATCAAAACAGTATGTTATTAGCTTAAGGGATAAATATATAAACCAGTGGAATAGAACAGAGATCCCAGAAACAAACCGTCACATGTATGGTCCATTGATTTTTCAACAAAGAAGCCAAGATCAGTCAATGAGGAATGGGCAGCCTTTTTAACAAATGGTGCTGGGAAAACTGGATATTCTTATGCAAAACAATGAAGTCGGACCTTTATCTAACATGGCCTAGAAAATTAACTCAAAATGGGTTAAAGATCTCAACATAAGAGCTAAAATTATAAAACTATTATAAGAATACACAGGTAGAAACCTTCATGGCCTGGAATTAGGCAACGATTTCTTGAGTGTGACACCAAAAGCACAGGCAATACAAGAAAAAAACAGATAATTTGGATTTCATCAAAATGCAAAAGTTTCGTGCTTCAAAGGATACTATCAAGAGAGTGAAAAGATAACCTAAAGAATGGGAGAAAATATTTGCAAATCATTGTTTAGTAAATGATGAATATCTGGAATATATAAAGAACTTCTATAACTCAGAAAAACCCAATTCAAAAATGGATCAAGGTTTTGAGTGAACATTTTCCCAAAGATATACAAATGGCCAGTAAGCACATGAAAAGATGCTCCACATCATTTGTTACTAGAGGAATGCAAATCAGAACCATAGTGAGAAACCATTCCCACCTGTTAGGGCATTTTCCAAAAAGTAGAAGATAAGAAGGGTTAGGATGTGGAGAAATTGTAATGCTAGTGCATTGGTAGTAGGCATATAAAATGGTGCAGCTGCTGTGCAAAACAGTGTGAAAGGAATTTGAACATAGAATTACTATATAATTTGAACACAGAATTAACTATATAATCCAGCAGTTCTATTCCTAGGCTTATACGCAAATGAATTGTAAACCGGGACTGAAACAGATATGTGTACATCAATGTTCATAATTGCATTATTCATAATAGCCAAATGTCCACTGACAGATGACGGGGTAAACAAAATGTGGTGTGTACACACAGTGGAGGAATATTCAGCCTTAGAAAGAAATGAAGTTCTGACACGTGCTGCATGGATGAACTTTGAAGTCCTTATGCTAAGTGAAATAAGTGAGGTGCACACAAGTCATGCACAGAGGAACCATGGACCTGGAATAAAAAGTCAGTCTTCCACATCCTAGTCAGCCTCTCTTAATTTTTTTCTTTTCAATAACAGCCATTCTAACTGGGTGGAGGTGATATTTTATTGTAGTTTTAATGTGCATCTTCCTGGCTGCGCCAGGTGACTCACGGCTGTAATCCCAGCACTTTGGGAGGCTGAGACAGGCAGATCACTTGAGCTCAGGAGTTCGAGACCAGCCTGGCCAACATGGCAAAACCCTGTCTCTACTAAAAATACAAAAATTAGCCAAGTGTGGTAGTGCACAACTGTAATCCCAGCTACTCGGGAGGCTGAGGCAGAGAATTGCTTGAAACTGGGAGGCAGAGGCTGCAGTGAGCCGTGATCGTGCCAGTGCACTCCAGCCTGGGCGACAGGGTGAGACTCCATCTCAAAAAAAAAAAAAAAAAAAAAGTGTGCATCTTCCTGATAGTTGGTAATGTTGAGCATTTTTTCATAAACCTGTTGGCCATTTCTGTGTCTTTTGAGAAATGTCTCTTCCTGTCCTTCCCCAATTTTTAATGGGATTAAGGACATGGCGAAAAGGGAACTTGCGTATGCTATTGGTGGGAACGTAAATAAGGCAGCCACTATGGAAACCAGTAGGAAAGTTTCTCAGAAAACTAAAACTAGAACTACCATATGATCCAACGATCCCACTGCTGGGTATTTATCCAAAGGAAAAGAAATCAGTGTATCAAAGGGATACCTGCACCCCTGCATTTATTGCAGCACTAGTCACAATAGCAAAGATGTGAATCAGCCCAAGTGTCCATCAACTGATGAATGGATTAAAAAAAAAAACACAGGGATACTATTGAGCCTTTCAAAAGAATGAAATCATGTCATTTGCAGCAACATGGATGAAACTGCAGGTCGTTACGGTAAGTGAAACAAGCCAGGCACAGAAAGGCAAATATTGCATGATCTCACTCATATGTGGAAGCTAAAAAAGGTGCTCGCATGAAGGCAGAGAGTAGAGTGCCAGATGCCAGTGTCTGGGAAGGATGCGTTGGAGGTAGGGAGGTAAAGAAAGGTTGGTTAAGGGTATAAACATACAGTCAGAAGGAATGAATTCTCGTGTTCGATAGTACAGCAGGGTGATTAGTTAACAACAATTTATTGTATATTTTAGAATAGCTAAAAGAGATTTGAATATGTTCCCAACACAAAGAAATGATAAAGATTTGAGGTGATGGATATGCTAGTTACCCTGATTTGATCATTACACACTGTATGTATCAAAATATTATATGTACCCCATAAATATGTACAATTATTCTGTATCAGTAAAAGTTCCTCCAAAAAAAAAAAGAGGCCATCCTTCAGCAGAGGGAGTGCGTTGTTGGAGGGGCAAGGGTGAGAGGCTGGGAGAGCAGGCCCTGGGCTTAGCCTCCAGCATCCACAGCACGCGTGTGCCCTGGACTGGACCTGGGAAGGGAGGTGCCCTGGTGGCCTATGCTGGCCCTGCCGAGCCTGGCCAGGCCTTCCCTGCACCTCCTCCATAAAACCCTGGGATGGCGTGGGCTCCTTTCTTCTACTACTGACATCCAGTGTTTCTGTTAAATTAGGTGGTCTGCCTAAGGCCTTTTTGGTTTGCTAAAAGACAAAACAAAGCACAGGAAATAAAGCATATTTTCCATTTCTCAGCCAGCAGCGCAGGTCCTCTGTGACCACATGGCATCCCCAAGGTGTCCATGTGTATCCCACATGGGGACTCGGCCAGCTGTGAGAGGGATGGACCTGCCCCTGCCTGGGGCTATGGTCCCCATACTCTCCCATCAACAGGGTCTGCACTCACTGCACCCCTCGGGGTGAAGAGGGCACTGTCCACCCCTGTGGCCATCAGATGGCGTGATCCCACCTCTTGGCAGAGGCTGGCACCACGCCCTGATGCTTCTCCATCCCAGACAGGGGGAAGCAGGTGGTTGGACAGAGGTGGGAGAATGAAGTTGTCACCTTCTCCTGAAACCAACTTGGGTGCTGCTGCCACAGATCATGAATGCTTTGTCCCCCTTTGCTGCCATCCCATGCAGTCAAGTGCCCTGATAACCAGGAGCTGGCTGTCACCAGATCCAGAGCCCTCAAAGGCTGTGTGAGCACCAGCCACGTGAGCAGCCTGCCTGGTGTGTTTCCCAGAGCTGACAGAGCCAAGAGGGGTGTTCTGAATCCTGGAGAAGCAGGAGCAGTCACTAGGAGCTGCCGTGGGCTCACTGTGATGGAGTTGCCGAAGTGCTTTGATTCCTCGGTTATTTCAGGCATTGTCCCCTTTTGGGAGTGGGCATGGCCTGCCCATGTCAGTCCTAGGTCAGTGGCTGGAAATGAGCAGAATGGAAGCGTAGAAAGGGCTGAGGGGTGTGGGCACGTGCTTTAGCTGCGGGCTCCATTCAAGCATCAGTGGAGGGCAGTAGCACCGTGCAGACAACTGGAGCTCCTCAGTGCCCCCTGGGCAGCCCTGCACCTCTCCATGGCTCTCCCCTGAATTCTCTCCGCCGTGTGATGCTGCCCTGACGTGGAGATCCGGGATGTGTCATTGTCTTTCCTGGCAGAGCCGTGGAGGACAGCCTCTGAGCCACCCCTGCTAGTTTCTGCTCCTGGCACATGAAAGTGTTCAATATATGTTTGTGCAGAAAGTGAAATTAAAATCTGTCCACTTGGTAGCTGGACGTGGCGGCACACATCTGTTGTCCCAGTTACTCGGGAGGCTGAGGTAGAAGGATCAGATCACTTGAGCCTGGGAGGTATGGGTTGCAGTGAGCCGTGATCGTGCCACCGCACTCCAGACTAGGTGACAGAGTGAGACTCTGTCTCAAAAAAAAAAAAAATTCAATCAATAAAATCTGTCCACATGGCTCATAAACGGATAGAATGTTAAGAGCTGGAATAGCTTCAGGGTTTACCTAGCCTAGCCCCTTGTTTTACACAAAAAGAAACTGAGGCCTGGTCTCCCACTTCTGCCCCTGCTTGGCAGGCCTAGAGAGTGTGTGTGCATGTGCAAATGGAGGGAGTGTGGGCATTGGGAGTTTAAACTTGGCTTGAATAGCTAATCAAATCTATCAAAATTAGATTTTTACCAAGCATAGTAAAATAAGACTTGTTTGGTATTATTAGTGATGCTAAAACTATATGTCACATATTGGACAAATAAGCACATTTTCAGATACGCATGTGGGATTTTGATTGCATGCTGGGTTTAGTCCAAGATGAAATCTGCATTTTGTTCTGATGTAAAAGAGACTTGAAGCAGTTTTTGAGGTCATGTGCATAGCAGCAGTGATGGAAATGTCCTGTGTCTGCTCTGTTCAGTATCGTAGCGACCAGCCACAGGTGACTACGGAGCTCATGAATGTGGCTGGTGTGGCTCAGGAACTGGCTTTTAAAATTTCATTTTGCCTGGCGCAGTGGCTCACACCTGTAATCCCAGCACTTTAGAAGGCTGAGGCGGGCAGATCACTTGAGGTCAGGAGTTCGAGACCAACCTAGCTAACATGGTGAAACCCTGTCTCTACTAAAATATAAAGATTAGCCAGGCATGGTGGTGGGCACCTGTAATCCCAGCTACTTGGGAGGCTGAGGCAGGAGAATCACTTGAAACCTGGAGAGGGAGGTTGCGGTGGGCTGAGATCATGCCACTGCAGTCCAGCCTGGGTGACAGAGCAAGACTCTGTCTCAAAAAAAATTTTTTTTCATTTAATTCTAGTCAATTAAAACTGAAATTTAAATAATTACCTGTGGCTAGTGGCTACTCTAATGGACAGCTAGAGAACTGCAGCATAACCTTATCTTTTTAAAAATCTTATTTTAAAAAGAATTTTGTGGGTTCGAAGGAAAGATTGTCTGGAAGAAGGAAGTGACTGAGACATAGCTTTTTGACACCTGGCCTGGAGCCTTTTCCTTTAGACCAACTGACTAAGCTGGATGACACCAGCGCAGTCCCTTAAATTCCCTGGCCTCAGTTTCCTCTTGTGTAAAATGAGATTCTATGGCTTCTGCTAGTTCTGAGATTCTATCTTGCCCCATTCTTGGCAACTGGGATACGAAGAGCTCTGTTTTAATAACAATAATAATAATAAAGAAGGCTTATTAAACACTGGGGATCCAGCTGAATAGTCCTCAAACCCTTGTACTCAGCTGAGTGGAGAGACCTGAAAGTAACCAAGGGCAGTTTCAAAATGTGGGTTTCTGGGCTCCACTTGGACCCATTTCACAGGGACCAGAAATCTTGCATGTTAACAGGTTTCACAACAATTCTTACACAAATAACTCCCTTTAAAGATACAGGCCAGGCCGACTCCCCACTGGGGACTGGGTGGGCTGACCCACCTGGCCCACTCACACTCACCATGTGGAGTTTTCTCCTGAGAGTTAGGCCAGGGAATGATTTCTAATGTGGGAGGCCCCACGTTCCTCTCTGGTACTTGCCATTTGCAATGGCTTAACTCACTTTCATGTTTGAATTTAGAAAATCAAAAGATGACCGTCTTCTTTCCTGTAAATATCACGAACAGAGAGAAGAGCAGGTGGTGTATTTGTCCTAGACTTAATTTTAAGATTTATTTTTATAAGTTAGTTTCAAGTTTGCTTTCTTTCATTCTTAAAATTGAGATAGGGTCTCGCTCTGCTGCCCGGGCTGCACTGCAGAGGTGCGATCCCAGCTCACTGTAGCCTTGACCTCCTGGGATGAAGTGATCCTCCCCTCTCAGCCTCCCGAGTAGCTGGGACTATAGTCGCGTGCCACCATGCCAGGTAAAAGTTTGCTTTCAAAGAGTCCCTATTCTAATCTGTTGTTGGAGCTCTCCACAATGAATCACCAAAATACCATTTTAATATTAGAGTTGTATTTTGTCAGGAAAAAATAGGCCTGACCCTGAACAACTTATCTGCATAGCTATAATATTGTCATTTTTGATTCAGGCTAAATCACTTGTTAATTTTAGGAGGAAATGTCAGAGGAGGTTGTCCCCAAATAGCAGTTATTATCTTTCCCAGGTTTATGAACCCAACTCACAGCTCTGCTTGTCAACATCTGCAGAAGGGACTTAGAGAAAGACTGGCTCCTTTTACATTTTTTTGTTATAATAGTTACTGTAAAAGTAGTTATGTAAATAGATCATTAAGCTCATTTTGAACATGACCCTGCCAACTGTTTCAAAGCTAAAGTCACATTGACTCAGGAAGGTCAGCTGTTTCATCTACAGTGTCTGTGGCCCATGGAGGAACTGGAGCCATGTGAGGTCTGATGACACACGTGGCCCACGTGCAGTCCTCATCGTTAAGTAAGTACCCTGCTGACCTCTTAAGACATAAACCAAAAATAAACTGTAGCAGCCACCTCTTTTTAAGTCCCTTTAAAGTTTAGGGTGACTTTGTGGCTCATCACTCTTAGCCTTTTCTCATTGCTTCTTGAATCGCTCCCCTTTCCTGAGTGTTTCTTGGTCTGCCATCTTGACTTCTCCCGGGGCCATGCATCTGCTCCCTTTGTGGCTTGCTTCACTCCCAAGTCTTTGCAGGACCTCCATGCAGAAGGCGTGGTGCTGGATCTTTAGGGGACATTCAGATGTAGACATGCTTTGTGCCATTAAGGAACTTGTGGCTTAGTAAGAAGAACAGCTGGTTACAGAAATGAACCAGGACCCCTACAGCTGCAGGAGAGAAACTAACTGGAATCAGTCAAAACACAGAGAGAAGCAAAGCCGTGTGGTGGCCCAGATAACCAAGGGTCTTGAGGAAGATGCATCCACTATGGCCGGGTTCATGGCTCAGATGATGCCATCAGGACTTGGTCTTTTTCTAGCTCTGGGTCCCACCAAGCCTTTCCGTGGTGGCCTAGCAGCTCCACTGTCCTCTTCATAGGCGCAAGAGGGCTGTAGGGGTCTTTGTCGTGTTTCTGGGGTCTTTGCTGGAACATCTGCAGAACTCACAAGATTCACTCTGGCTGAGTGAACTGACGGCAGTGGCAGCAGTTGGCTCAGACTTAGGGTGTGTGTTTTCTCCTGAGATTGAGAGGATCCCACCCAGGCCTCAGGGGCTGAAAGTTGGGGGAAGGGGCTAAGAGAAAATTGGTGCCTGTAGCTAGAAGAAGGTCTGTGAATGTCAGGCACACAAAGCTACACATCCATGCCAGAAAGTCACAATACTAAAAGACTTCACAAGAGTCACAGTCAAGTAAAAACCAAATGCGACTGGAGTTCTGAGGATGGAGACATTGAGCTATCAGAGACTGCTTCATGTTGGGTGCTCTGTGTGGGCTCTTGGGTCTGCCTGGGCCCTGCCCGTCATCCTTGTTTGCTTCTTGGGAGATCCCTGGCTCCTGGGATTGTCTGTGTATGGGAGATTCCCCTGGATCTGGCCTGGCCATGCCCACTGGCTTCATGGGGTACACGGCAGCTCCCCTGCTTCTGTGCTGTGCTCCCTGCCGGTCACAGGGTCCACTTCTCTGCAAGTGCCAGAATCTTGTGCAGTCCTTTCAGGTCCGGTGCAAGTTCTTTTTCTGGGTAGGTCACCCCCCAGCCAACTGGAGTCAACACTTCCTTTCCCGAATTCCCGCTCGCTCTGGCAATCTCCCTTGGCCCTTCGGTCGCTCCGCCTTTGATCTGTTTGTCTGCAACCGCAGTTCCCTGTAGGCTCCATGATGGTGACTGTCATTCCTGATGTTTCCCAAACAAACGTGCATTGGTGCTTTTCTGGCTCAAGGGGCATGGGATTTACATTTGCTGTGGGTAGGAAAGAGTGGGAAATAGTTCAGTGTGTTTTCCTTTATTTGTAGGAAAGTGATGCCCAGACACAGGTACGAATGTCTGGTTTGATACTTTTACTCTCTCTTGACACATACAGGCGATCCCTAATGGCTGTGTTTTCATGCTGCAAATGATGTACTTGCAATGTTTGGCAAACATTGTGCCACTTGCTTATAATACTGCCAGAAATTCAATCAGCGGCCCTCCTAGTCCCCAGGAATGTGCTTGGTGGCAGGTGTTAGCTGTGCGTGTCTATCCCCCAAAGGCTTTTATTGTCTCATTAATGAGCAGGTGCAATAAATGTGTTGTAGACAGCATCTCTGTTAGTCTGAAGATGTTTGGGATGTGTGTTCTATTTCCACGTCACCCTGTAGAGGAAAACCAACTGTTTTCCTCAATACTCACAATGCACCCAGAACACTTCTGATACCAGATGCGTGTGGGGTTTTGCCACACCAAGCAATTCTCCAGTTGTTTGCAGGTGCCAACTGGGTATTCAGTTCAGTTCTGACTCCTTCTGTGTGGAGCTAGTATGGACCCTGCAGGTTAAGGGCTCAATCTCATCAGGCTGCCTTCACTTCAGAGGCCAGTTGCAAGAGGTGTCTTCAGGTTACCTGGAACTTCTGTGTGGCGTGGCTGCAAATCTGGTTTATTATATTAATAGAGGGCATGATAAAAGATACAGGCAAGCAGCCAGATGGAGAGGTACATAGGGCAAGGTCTGGAAGGGTCCTGAGCACAGGGGCTTCCGTCTCTGGAGTTAGATGTACCCTCTCCAGGCGCGTGGATGCATTCACCAGCCAGAATCTCCCCAAACTCCAACTTGTAGCGATTTTTATGGAGGCTTCTTCACACAGGCATGATTGGTTATCAACACAATCTCCAGCCCATCTGCCCTCTTTGGAGGATGGGGTATGGGGCTGAAAGCTCCAAGTTTCTGGTCATGGCTAGGTCTTTCTGGTGACCAACCTTCATCCAGGAGCCACCAGAGTCACCTCATCAGCACACAAAAAAGGCTTCCATCACCCAGCAAATACCAAGGGATTAGGAGCTCTGTGTTAGGAACCTCAATCAAAGACCAAATATCAGAACAAAAGATACTCCTAGCCCTGCTCTCACTCAGAAAATTACCAGGGATTTAGGAGCTCTGTACCAGGAACCAGGGACAGAGACCAAATATGTATTTTTATTATGTCACACAGCTGTTCCCTTCCCCCTTTTTAGTACACTTCTTATTTACAGCAGTGGTGAATAGAGTATGAGGAATTCCCACATACCCACACCCCACTTCCTCTGTTGTTAACACCTTACATTAGCATGGTAGTTTTCATACATTAACAATGACAGTTCTCCATTTGGAAAGCTGTAGTTTTTCCCTACCATCCTTTTTCTGTCACAGGATCCCACACTGCATCACAGTTGTCATGTCTCCATGGGCTCCTCTGGCTATGACAGCTTCTCAGACTGGCCCTGGGGTGGTATGGCAGGTGGATAGTGGCCTGGAGATTAAGAGCCCGATATGGGAGGTATTTGGGATGTGGGCTCTGAATTGGTTGGTTTGCATTAAAAAGGCACACTCATGAGCAAGTTGTTCACTATCTCTAGGAATTGGCAGCCCCTCCAGGGTCAGGAAGGCCCCAGATGTGAAAGCATCAGCATACAGAAAATAAGACCTGGTGACTACGTCTAGGTACCTCATATAACTGGAATCATAGAATATTTGTCCTTTGTGTCTGGCATGTCACTTAACATCATCCAGGCTCATCCACGTTTTGGTATGTGTTTAGATTTTTTTTCTTTTCTTTTTTCTTTTTGAGGCGGAGTCTCGCTCTGTTGCCCAGGCTGGAGTGCAGTGGTGCAATCTTGGCTCACTGCAAGCTCCACCTCCTGGGTTCATGCCGTTCTCCTGCCTCAGCCTCCCGAGTAGGTGGGACTACAGGCGCACGCCACTACGCCCGGCTAATTTTTTGTATATTTAGTAGAGATGGGGTTTCACCGTGTTAGCCAGGATGGTCTCGATTTCTTGACTTCGTGATCCGCCCGCCTCAGCCTCCCAAAGTGCTGGGATTACAGGTGCGAGCCATCGCACCTGGCCGATTTTTTTTCTTTTTAAGGCGGACTAATATTCCATTGTATGGATATACTATATATTATTTATCTATTCAAATACAGACATTCCTCAACTTGGGATGGTTTGACTTTAGAGTTTTTGACTTTATGATGGTGCAAAAGCCATATACTTCTGGTAGAAATCTGTAACCCAGGCCAGGCATAGTGCCTCATGCCTGTAAACCCAGCACTTCGGGAGGCCAAGGTGGGGGGCTTTCTTGAGGCCAGGAGTTTGAGACCAGCCTGGCCAACATGGCGAAACCCCATCTTTACTAAAAAAAATACAAAAATTAGCTGGGCATGGTGGTGCATGCCTCTTATCCCAGTTACTCGGGGGGCTGAGGCAGGAGAATTGCTTGAATCTGGTAGGTGGAGGTTGAAGTGAGCTGAGATAGTACCACTGCACTCCAGCCTGGGCAACAGAGAGAGACTATCTAAAAAAAAAAAAAAAAAGGAAAGAAAAGAAACTGTAACCCCATTATAAGTCAGTCTTCCACTTATGGTGGGGTTATGTCCTGATAAACCCATTGTAATGTCAGAAAATTGTAAGTCAGGGATCATCTGCTATGTCACCAGCATTACGTACATTTTTTGACTTATGAGATTGTTGACTTAAAATGGGTTTGTCTGGACATGACCCCATCATAAGTGCCGGAGCATCTGTATTTGTTTCTAGAGAAGACAAAAAATTCCACTTCATTTCTAAATCCCCTAGGAGTTCACTGGCCAATAGGACTCCGTTTGGGGGCTTTCAGGGCTTCTCCCATCTCGGCTAAGGGACAGCTCAGAGAGGAAGGCAGGATAGGTCAAACTCATTTGCAGTAGGAGTTGGGTTGAATTGTGTAAGACAAAAGTGCACTTTGTTATGTGTGATTAATTGTCACAGTTCCTGAATGTCAGCACGGACAGAGCAGCAGAGTTGGCTTCTGGGACACAATTTCCATCTGCTGTCCCTGCCTGGAAGGAGGTTTAGGTGGCTTGCCTAGCATGGGCTTAGTGATCCCATCTCCTCCCTCCCAGAGCCGGGCCAGAGCGGCTTTGCCGAAGTCTCGGATGAACTGTCAGGCTAGAGCAGTTCTTCATCCAGGGGCTGTTTCCTGCTCTAATTATTGCTCTTTCTTCTACAGCTGAGAGGAATTGGTGGGCGGATGTGGGAGAGGTGAGCTAATGCGATGACATTTTCACAAGTGTGTTACAATAAAAAATAACTCCCCTGGGAGAAGGTTAATGCAGTTATCACCACGTTCATGTTGGCAGCCTTAGATCCGTGCCTAGTTGGGGCAGGATGCTTTGCTTTTCTCGTGCAGACCAAGTCTCACCCACATTCTAATGGATAGTGCTTAAATTTTTTTTCCAGAAACATCTATGAAGAGTGAATATTGTGCTCTGTTCATAGATTTTTCCACTTGGGCTTTTTGCTGTATTTCTTTATTCCATGATAAGCTACTTCTTTCCACCTACTAGTTAAGTAGGCTGCTTCCCTCTGCTCTCAGATGACATGTGGCTGAGGACTTCATACTAATTCTAACATTAGCCTAAGTAAAAATATAATTAGTATTTTTAGTCTGCTTCCAAATTAAATCTTACCGTGCATGCTAAAGGAGGCTACAGAGCATTTGGGATTTGTTTGTCGTGTTAGATCTTCTATTCCTTATTCTCCTCTTATTCATTTTTAGTAATGTAGAATTTACTCTAGCTGGATTAGATATTTGCCATTAAAAAAAGCAGCTTTATTGAGATATAATTCACATGCCATATAACTTGCCCTTTTAAAGTGTTCAATCTAGTGGCTTGAGGTATATTCACAGAGTTGTGTCCATCACCAAAATACATTGTAGAATATTTTGTCCTTTTAGTACTGATGTGTATGAATCTGCCACATTTTATTTATCCATTCATTAGATGATGGATATTTGGGTTGTTTTCACTTTGGGGCTATTATGAACAATGCCGCTACAAGTATTTATGTATAAGTGTCTGTTTGGACTTATGTTTTCATTTCTCTTGTAGTGGAATGACCGGATCATGTGGTAACTCTGTTTAACCATTTAAGGAACTTCCAGGCTATTTACTAAAGTGGCTGCATCACTACCACCCAACAACATAGGAGAATTACAGTTCTCCACATCCTTGCCAACACATACTATGAACTGTCTTTTTGACTGTAGTCATCCCAGAAGGATCGTTTTTTCAGAATTGGAAAATGGTAGAGAGTAGTTGCTAAAAGTATAAATATGGTTCGGGTTAGTACTTATGACTAACTGTGTTATCTGGCTGAGTCGCTTAATTTCTCTGAGCCCTGATCTGCCTATCTATCTGTAAACAGGAGATGGTTACACCTGTCCTGTAGGGTGCTTGTGACCACTGACTGAGGGGGAAATGAAACAGCACAGCGTCTCCCATGCCATAATGTTCAATAAGTGTGGACCTTTCTCATCATGCCTAAAAGGAGACCAACTGTGAGTCTCTGCCCCTCCTTCTACCCTGTCCATCCCTTCTTTCTGGAAAGGGGTGATTAACTAACAATATGTTTTAGAGAAATGTGGGATCATCCAAAGCAAAGATGAGTGGATAGGAAGCATCATGGTGATGGAACCAGGAGCTCTATGAGCTGTTTCTGGATATTCTGTGATGATACTTAAAGGGTCCCCTAAACACAGCTGAGACTTCCATTTTATACTTGAAAACTAAATGTTAATGCAAAATTTTATCAAGGTTCAATTTATACACAGTAGAATTCACACTTTTTGGTTTATAATTCTGTGAGTTTTGACAAACAACTGCAGTTGAGTGAGCACCACTGAGACAGGAGAGTTCCCTTACCCCTTTGTGAGACTTGCGATAGGGGTGTGGCTTGCTTACTTGGCCACCATGTGCTCAAACCCCTTGCAGGATGGGAAGCATGCAGATGAGTGGGAGCTGGGGCCGGAGCTAGTGCTTTTGGGCTCCATCCCACAGCAGTGTCTAGGGGTGTGTTACAATTAATGCTCCATTAGCAGTTGCCGTCTGCGGATGGCAGTGTCTAGGGGTGTGTTACAATTAATGCTCCTTTAGCAGTTGCTGTCCATGGATAGCTAAGTGTTAACCAGCTCAGTGGACAGTCAGGGTGACAGCTTTTTACACCTTGTCCTCTTGGTACCCAGGTTCTTGTCCAGCATCCTGGAAGAATCAGGTCTCATGGACTTGAAGGACGGTGAATTCAGAGGTTGTACTGAATGATGGAGGTGGCTCTCAGTGGGATGAGGAGCTGGAAAGGGGAGAGAGTGGGAAGATAATCTTCCCCTGGAGTTTGGCTGTCCCCAGCTGAACTCCTCTCTGACCATCCCCAGCTGAATTCCTCTCAATGTTCAGACACTTTGTCTCTTCCCTCCTCTGCTGCACTGCTCTGCTTCTCTGCCAGTGGAGTTTGGGGTTTTTATAGGTACAGGATGGGGGTGTGGTGGGCCAGGGTGGTTTTGGAAAAAGCAACATTTAAGTGGGAAAACAGGGATAACTGTTCTCATTTAGGGCCACGGTGTCCAGGCTTGAGGGTGGGCCTTTGCCGGGGAACCACCCTCTTCTACCCAATATTTCCCTGTGTCCTGTTCATATCACCACCACACTCAAGATGCAGAGCTCCATCCTTTTGGCTCAGAACATTCATCAGCTGTGGCCACCCTGGCAGTCCCACATCAGCTTTCTGTTCCTGCAGTTTTGCATTTCCAGAATGCCATATAAATAGGATCACAGAGTATGTAGCTCTTGAATCTGGCTTCTCTCACTTACGTAGCATGTTTGTGATTGGTCCGCATTGTTTTGTCTATCAGTAGTGTGTTCCTTTTTATTGCTGCATAATATTCCATCATATGGAAGTACCACAGTTTGCATATCCATTTAACACTGAAGGATACTTGAATTGTTTCCAGTTTTTGGCAGTCATTGATAAAGCCACAGTAAACATTCACATGAAGGTTTTTGTGTTAATATGTTTCCATTTCTCTTGGATAAATATTAACATTTAGGAGTAGAATTGCTGGATCATATGGTGAATGTGTGTTTAATTTCCTTATAAGAAATTGCCAGATTGTTTTTCAAAATAGCTATACCATGAAATTAATAGTATTTTAATCAATAATAGGCCATTGGAATCTCTGAATTTGTTATTAATCAATTACTTTTCTGAATGGACTAGATTCTGAAACTGTTACTAAGGATGCCAGTAAACGCACCTTTCATGGACAGTTCATGTAGGAAAACTTTAGGTTAGACGAAGTGAAACCGTTTCTTTATTGCAGGATTCTTAGTGCCTAAAACATAAGGCCCTTAAGGGGACAGATGAAACAGGCAATTTCTCTAAATTTTTTTGACCACAAATGTCTCATGGAGCTAGTGTTCTTTGGAACCAATTTTGGGGAACACTGGGCTAGAGAACACACATTCTTCTCAGCAAGTAGCTTGTATTTTATCTGAAACATTTCTGTATTGATTAGGATAGGCTCTGTTGTGCTGCAGTAACAGGCTGCATTCGTTGACAGCTGTTTAAAACAATAAATGTTTGTTTCTCATTCACACTGTTAGATTATCTCAGCAGGCAAAGGGCTCTGCTTCTTGTTAATCTCACAGGGGTGCGGGCTGATGAGAAGGGAATGAGGCCGATAGCACACAGGCTCTTGGAGTCTTCTGTGTGGGAGCAGCACACACCACGTTTATTTGCTGAAACAAGTTACATCTTCACACCTGACTTACTGGGGAAATTCAACCATGATATGTCCCTAAGAAAAAGACAGATGGAATATTGAACAGTTCTAGTTACCACCTTAGATTCTAAAGGATTCAGGGCAAACTAGTTTGTTCCATTTTGTGTTTCTGTGTATCTGAGTTGTTGTATGAGTGTCCTAACCTCAGCACCTGTTGTCACCAGATCCCAAAGTTTGACTATTGCATATCTTTATCTGATATCTTTAGAAGCTGCCCTGGTCCCTTCAGCCCAGTAGGCCATCATGTTCTCCTTTATGGTGAGGCAGAGCTTTAGAACCAGACCACAGAGCAATAAGTAGTATGGTTTTAGAGTTGGGAGGGGGGCCCTGGGAGACTATCTGGCCCATGGTTTCTAAACACTTCAGAGCGGGAGGAACCTGTCTTCTATGAAGGTTTACAAGGACAGTGAGCATGTAAGATAGATCAACCCTGAATGGTTCTGGGAGAACTGGTTGGTGGGCCAAGAATTCTCACTGTGAGGTCTTTCTTCTCCCCTCCCTTTTCCTACCTCTTCTTCATCCACCCTAGGGATCTCTAAGGGCCACTAAAGAGACCAGTTTGAGAGACCCTAATCTTTTCAAACCCTTTGTGTGTGTTAACTGAGGAGAGTGACTAGGTACCATACAAATCAGGTTACTTTTGAGAACAAGGGGCCCTATTAACCCTCATGCCAGGACAACAGGTGTGGGTGGCACATGGGGCCATCTTGTCACCTGGAGAGCAAGAAACAGGTGCTGCTGGAAGTGACTGGTAAGATGACTCTGCTGGGTTTGAGAGATGCCATGGCATGGGCCTCGAAGGCTGTTGTTTGTTTTGCTTTTGCTGTTTTTTGGTGTCATTAGAGGGAGAGAGGGAGAGTGTACATGTCTACCAACATAAAGATTGAAGGTGTGCAGTCGAGGCATCCCTGTGGGAAGTGTGAGCTCTGATGATGACACTTGTCAGACTCCTGCTGAGCCCCCCCCTCCCTGTTCTTATTTCATCGTCACATGCACGCGGCACCGGAGTGGGCCTCCTCTCCTACATCCTTGACCAATAAAGCCTCTTAACCCTGCTAAGCCAGATTGCACAGGAGAGGGTCTTCTAAGCTCGCTGCTGTTACTTTAAGAGGCTGTCGGGTTGGTTTCACTTTGACCTATTATAATATGCATTAGGTTATTCACACTTTGAACCTCTCCAAGATCAATAGTTTATTTCTGGGGGACATTTTTAGAGCTCTTAATCACTGCCAAAAGAAAGAAAACTTTCTGAAAGTGAAAACTGCCTCCCAATTACAGTGTAATGTACTTGCCTTTGGACCTTTTATTAATGACCAAATTCCCCTCGGTCCCAAAGTCCAGGTTGTTTCTGCATGCAGTGTCGGGGCAGGAGAATAATGAGCAATGCCCAGCAGTGCCTCCAGAGTGTATGAGCATCCCAGTGAAGCACTCTGCAAAAGCTCCCATGTCATTGGAGTAGGTTGTCCATCACTTCCATTCTCTTTCTACTCAAACTTCACCTTGAACACACGGCTGTGAGCCGTGTTTTTGAGAAATCAGAACAGGTAGTCTTCTAGGGTCAATGCATTGTAGGAAATAAATGGTGTATTTTGTTTTGGTTATTTCTTTGTATACACTTGGTTGAAGATGACAATGAATGAGGGCTTTATTTTGTTGAGAAACAGGGACAGTACCATTAACATTACCACGAGAAGATGCTGCCCACGTGGGGAGATTAAGGATGCCTAAAGGTCAAGGTCGAAGAAAGAAAATCCCAGGTGACACTGCCTCTTATTTTATTCTTACAGCCTGACATGCATGGACTGTTTCCTGTTTGTAAACTGGTGCCGCCCTGAAATGAGGAGTGAGCCTCCTTAGCTAGGAAACAGCCTATACATTTAAGAGGACTCTCCTCAGAGATCAAAATTGCAGGTACAGTCTGGGGCTGTGAAATGCTGCAGTGACCTGTATTTACAGCTCAGGGGACAAGGCATAAGTATAGTTCTAGGACAGGGAGAGGCAGTCCCCAGAGAAATTTCAACTGGCCTAAGGGTTTAATATTAAAGACCCTGGACACAGAAAGATCAGGGGAAGCTAAACTTAGAAGGTAGAGAAGCCAACACAAATGAAAGCAGTGACATCATCTCACTGCAAACAATGTTAAAATAAGAAATAAACAAGACTGTCAGGCCAAAAGACAAAATACACATGGAGGAAAGATGTTCATGGAATAGATTTTAAAGAGTTAATATTTGTAATATATGAACACTCTGTTAAAAGTGGTTGTTTAAAACTACTAAAACCAGACCACCAGCAAAGAATGTATAGAAAGAAGTCATAATAGAGGAACTGACAGTAATTAATGTTGGAAGACATTTATCTTTATCAGAAAACATGGAGAAATGTTTGATGTTGGTAATCAAAGAGGTACATGTTGAAAAAAATGTTGTTTCTCAGCTTTCAAATTAACAAAGCGTATAAAAAAGTGCACAGTCTTTAACAAGTCTGTGGAGAAGGTTGGTGGAAGTCTGGTCAGATAATGCTTTTGGGAACCAGCATGATGGATTGGATGTCTTTAAAACAAGCTTGTCCAACCCGCGTCCTGCAGGCTGCATGTGGCCCAGGGAATGGCTTTGAATGTGACCCAACACAAATTCGCAAACTTTCTTAAAACATCATGAGATTTTTTTGTGTGTGAATTTTTTTTAAAGCTCATCAGCTGTTGTTAGTGTTAGTATATTTTATGTGAGGCCCAAGACAATTCTTCCAGTGTGGCCCAGGGAAGCCAAAAGATTGCACACTCCTGCTTTAAAATGCCCATGTCTTTGATTTAGCGATGACATCTGGGGATCTTCCGAAAGAAAATCATCCTGAAAAGAAACACAAAAAACAAATACTTTCTACACAAAGTTCTCATTTTAATATAAAATAAAGCAAAAAATGAAGAACAACTTGGATATTATTAATAGTGTGGAGATTGCTAAATAAGCTATGGTATATAAATTAACTTAGTGTTATGCAGCCAAATTAAAATGGTTTTTATGACCACGCAGTGGCTCATGCTTGTAATCCTAGCACTTGAGGTCAGGAGTTCAAGATCAGCCTGGGAAACTGATGAGGCCCCATCTCTACAAAATATTAAAAAATTAGCCAAGCATGGTGTCATCTGCCTGTAATCCCAGGTGGGGCTGAGGCAGGAGCATTGCTTGAGCCTCGGAGTTGGAGGCTGCAGTGGACCATGATCATGCGGGTGCACTCTAGCTTGGGTGAGAGAGTGAAGCCTGTCTCTCTCAAAAAAAAAATAATAAAATAAAATGGTTTTTATGAAGACTAATTCAAGAGAAAAGTGTTGGCTCTAAAAATGAAGCACGATACCAGATGGCATGTACACTAATATCACTGTATTTTTAAAAACCTTATAAATCTATGCACAGAGACAAGGCTGGAAGACAGCTACCAGAGCATGACAGCTAGATTGTGGGTGCTTTAAAAAATTTTTTTCTTTTTCTATAATTTATACATTTCTTGTTTGTTATGTATATTTTTGTGTGTGTGTGCGTGAGACAGAGCCTCACCCTGTTGCCTAGGCTGGAGTGCAGTGGCGCGATCTCTGCTGGAAACTGGAAACTTTAGAGGGGACTTTTTTTCTGGAATTCTTTTTAGCATTATGGATGCCACTGTTTCAGAGTTTGTTAAACCCAGAGTGCGATGAATGAAGGAGCAGAGTGCTCACAGGATGGCCTCACTCCACAGAGGACCAGATGCCCTTGTTGCTCAAGCCTTCCTTCCCCCAGGCAGCTGCTACATGCTTGCGTCCTCCGTGGCTCTTGCGATCCAGAGGCAAGGCCCTTGATGAAACCTGTCGAGGGGTGGTCTGCCCTGGAGGACAGCAGCCAGTGTGGGGGGCAGTCCCTTCTCTCTGTCCCAAGGGAGGATACAGCTCCACTGTGGTCACTGGCTCTATGTGAGGGGGTGCATGCATCAGAGAGACAACAGATGAGAGGGCCCTTCAGTTGACTTTTCTGCCTCCAGTTCTTTCTGTTCATGAGAGGAAAAGCTACTGGTAGACAGAACAATGTTAAATGTAATAAAAATAAGCAAGTTCCCTGGGTTTATGCAGTGCCAAATGTCAAGATGGTTGTATACAGGAGAAGACGTCCAAGACACGTCTTTCCCGAGTGTCCCAGAGCTCAGAACTCTGTGAGCACTTCGAGGTTCCCCCAGACCTCTTTCTTCTCTGGGTGTGAGCCCTGCACAGTGCTCCAAAAAGAGCTGGGGTCCATAAATATGAATGGCAAACAGCTCACCTGGGTTTCTCACATGGATTTGTTTTTTTGAGGGTCTCTAAGGAAGCTTTTATCCCTTCCTGGGGGGCTATAGGAGTATTTTTGTTAAGATTCAATGGGTCATTTCCAAAGTAGTCATTTCTTTCTCCTCACACAAAAATGAACTGAATAAGAATAAGGATACAGTTTTCCAGTGAAAATTGGGGCCTTCCCTGCTCCCAGCCTCCAATCAAGTAAAAGCTTTTTCGAACAAATGGACTACAATATTCTGAAGTGATTTTGAATTTGGCCCTGTATTTGACTCTGCAGTCTGATGAGGGACACGGGGTTAGTGGGCAGACACCATTGTTTGCACACACGAGACTGGGTACAGAGCCAGGCGTGATCATCCAGGAAAACAGGGAGGAAATAGAGGCCGATGAAGGCACTGATTTTTAAGAGCTTTCTTGGTGGAGTAATAGATTTTAGGGAGAGGGTTGCTCTGCCAAGTGCTCCAGCTTAAATGGAGCCAAGTGTGGAAAGGAGCTGGCGGCACTGCTCTGGGAGTCCCTTGTCTTTGGGAGGGGTGTTTCACGGCCACCTGCCTTTCATCCCCACAGCTCACAGCAACTTACAGAATTTCCAATGGTCTCCTTGGAGACTTGGAGAAATGTGTGCTGAAGGTGAGGAGTCACTCAATCACTGGCAGCCAGGTGGAGGTGACGGATAGCGAAATGTGCTCTAGTTGTAGTGGGGCTTGCAGCTGGGTATCCTCTGTGGAGAGCTTGCTGGCTCATGATAGATGAATCACTTATCTGTAGCAGTGGCCGAGGCTCTGGCCCAGACCCTTCTCTGTTTTCTTATGTGACTGAAGGCTGTTGTACTGCATAGTGGGTGAACCACACCTGGGGATTCTAGACTTGGCACTGCCCTCTCTTCTTGTGGAACCGTGGGTCACCCATTTATCACCTCCGGGCCTCAGTTTTCTCACATGTAAAATCAGGGTTGAAGCCGGGCACGGTGGCTCACGCCTGTAATTTCAGCACTTTGGGAGGCCCAGGAGGGCAGATCACTTGAGGTCAGGAGTCCAACATGATTGAAACCTCATCTCTACTAAAAAAATTAGTCAGGCGTGGTGGCTCATGCCTGTAATCCCAGCTACTTGGGAGGCTGAGGCAGGAGAATTGCTTAAACCTGGGAGGCGGAGCTTGCAGTGAGCCGAGATCGCACCACTGCACTCCAGTCTGGGCGACAGAGTGAGACTCTGTCTCAGAACAAACAAACACACAAACAAACAAACAAACAACAAAAACTAAAACCAGAGTCAGGGTTGGGCTGGATGGTCCCTATCAGTAGCAGAGTCCCCTGGTGTGGCACTTTGACTTGTGGATAGATAGGTTTTTCATTGCTGCAGTTTCAAACTTTCAGCTTCTCTAGTATCCCTGCCACTGACGGATTATTTCACATGAACCAGAGAGGCCATTAGGTGAGGATGCCTTCATCTTCCCTCCCTCTCACCTCTGAGCACCCTTCTGTTTCCTTCTAAGCTTCTTCCTATTTCCTCCTGTCGTCCTTCTCCTCTCTAGACCCTGAGGGGTTTCTCTTCTCTTCTAAGGCTACTTCTTCCTACTGGACTCCTGACACCCCCACCCCCACCCCTGCCCTTGGGACCTTGATTCCATCTCTCTCTCTCTCTCTTTCTCTCTCTGTCTTGCTCCCTGCTTCTTTTCTCGTGTTCCATCTTCTTTCTCCCTCACCTCCTTATAATCCACATCCAGACAAGTCCATGTCTCCCCAAAAACTCCATGTCTCCCTTTTGGCCAAAAAGAACTCTATAGAGCATCAGAAAAATAATTACTAAAAATATATGTTTAAAATAAGTGGCCTTAGTAGTAAGCTCTGAGAATGAGAAGGTTCATTGTCTAATAAGTTAATACAAATTAGTTGACAGTCAATGGTGACAAGAAGAGAGCGAGACAAGTTTGTACTTACATACCTCAAAACAAAAACTCTCTGAAAAAGCAGTTTGTTTGTCTCTTGACCTAACAATTCCAGCCTAAGAATATAACAACAACAACAACAACAACAGAAAAGACAAATTTGTTTGTAGTAATGGCCATTATAAAAGATGGAAGGATATTGGAGCATTTGAAGTGAAAAAAAGGATACAAAATTCATCTTGTTGTGGGACCCTCTCCCCTTTTCTAGGGCCATATGGGTATAGATGCATTGGGGGGAAAATGGCTGGAAGGAATACTTTAGGAATGTCCTTTTTTTTTCTTTATATCTTTCGAAATTTCCTACATAAGCTCATATTACATTTTGTTGGCAGAAAATCAGATTTATAACCATCCTTCTTCCCTCCCACGCAACCTTCTTCCCTCCCACTTGGCCTCAGGCATTGACCTTTGGCTTGGTTCAGTCAGCTCTGCTGGGAGGGCCCCTGGGACCCTCTGTCTCCCGGCCTCGCCATGGTGAGGGTTGGGCTGTTCTCTCCCGCCAGTCCCTGCAGTCCCTCTTCTCTGGCTTCTGTATCTGCCAGTTTCTGTTCCCACCCTGCGTGTTTCCCTTGTTTCCCTAGTCTCTTGAATAATTTTTTTTTTTTTGAGATGGAGTCTTGCTCTGTCCTTCAGTCTAAAGTGCAGTGATGCGATCTTGGCTCACTGCAAGCTCCGCCTCCTGGGTTCACGCCATTCTTCTGCCTCAGCCTCCTGAGTAGCTGGGACTACAGGTGCCCACCACCTCTGCTCGGACCTGAGACACGATGTTCCCCAGAGTGCTGCCTTCATGGTGGTTTTCCTGGCCTGACACCTGTGAGTGATCCTTCCTCCTGCAAGTGGCTGGCTCTGGTGTAGACGGGGGTGTCATAGGTAGCCTGCCACACAGGGTGGCTCCTCTGTTTGCCTCCTGTTTTCTCTGGTCATGGCGGGCTCCCTGAGGAATCACTTCCCCTCTCGTCTGTGTTGGTGTCCTAGCTTGGGTGGCCCCTTTTCCTGCTGTTCTCAACTTTGGTAGCACCTTGGCACCATCTGGGGAGCTTTGTAGTCCTGAAGCATGGGTTCCCTCTAGCAGTTTTAATGTCATCAGTTGGATGGAAGCCAGGCCTGGGAGTCTAGAAGCTCCCAGCTGAGTCTGCCAGCTGCCACACTGAGGACCTTGTCTCCTGTCTGTGTCGTGCCTCATGGTAGATGGTCACACACATAGAGCAGCCCGTGCCTAGAGTCCTGGGCCTTGGGGCTCAGAATGAGGCCAGGCCTTCCTGCTGAGCCACCCCAGTGACACAGGCACTGATTGGCCGCTGGAGAAGCGGGAGTGAATGGCAACAAGGCCAAGTGGGAAGCCTGTGTCTGCCCTGACCATCGTGCCCCAGGCCGGTCTAGCCCAAAGAGACCTCCTGCTTTGACTTTCCCTTACTGGGCTGTGCCTACCTTGTGAAAACTCCAGTAAAATTAATCCAATGGCTGCTTGGCCAGACAGTCAGGACACATTTCCTGAGCCCTGGTCTGGGCTCAGAGGTTTGGAGCCCACAGCTGGGCCTTGATCTTCTTTCCCCAGTGACGTCCTCAGGCTGGGTGTGGCAAGCTCAGAGAGGATGGGAACCCTCACTCTGTGGCCCAAATAGAGCAATAGGGCCTTTTTCTTCTGCTTCAGATGATCTATTCTCACAAAGGGAACAAGCGTCCAAAAACCTCACAGAACAGCATTAGGAAATCAGGAATTGCAGCCAAAGGGACTCTTGTCCTCTGTGTGAGGCTGAGTCGGACTTCCGTGACTCATGGTTCTGTTATTCTGAGTGTTTGAGACTATTAAGGAAATTGAATTTAGAGTGTCGTGATTTGTGAGAACAATGAAATAGGCTGTTCATATTCCTGTAGCATCAGCAGCAGATGAGATGGGAGGTGTTGTCTTTCAGGCAGACAATTGGGAGCAGGCTATTGCCTTGTGCAGGTGTCTTGTAAGGGCTGAGGAAACCTTCTTGAGGTCTGAGCAGTAGCTGAGAGGCCTGCAGATCCCCTGCCTCAGGAGAGGGACCCATCAGCAACTGCCAGTCCTGGGCCAGAGCCGGCGTCAGCCGTACGTCCCATGGATCCTGAGATCCCTGTGTGCTTTCGCAGCCCTGAGACTCCATGTGCTTAGTCTCCTTCTGTTCACCCCTTACCAGATATTCCCGGGGCACATGCTGGGGTGCCTGTCCTTTCTTCTTGCATCAAGTGTGTGGTGGCAAATGAGGAAGGGATTTTCGAATTCTCCTAGTGTGCGTTCCAGCCAGGGAGGCCAGTGAACAGGAAATGCTCATGAAAAAAGTCAGATGGGGCAGGTGACATACAGGTAATTAACACCATGGGAACATATAATGGAGAATGACAGAGAATGACTTTTATGTTTGGTGGCCAGGGAACATTTTTAAAGAGATGGTGTCTAAGCTGAGAGCTGAAGATGTGAGTAGTGAGAAGGGGCCAGGGAGGCAAAGGTCGGGGACGATCGCCTGGTGCAGAGAGACTAAGGAGAGATTGAGCGTGGTGTTTTCAGAGAACCCTGGGGTGGCCCGAGTGGTTTTGCAATCCAGGAAAGGAGTTTGGGACATGTTCTCTGTGCATTGGGAAGCCATTGAAAGGCTGTAATCAGAAGAATACGTGATCTGGTTTGCTTTAGAAAGATCTTGAGTGAGTAAATAGATGAGTGAGTGGTGAGTGAGAGAGGCTTAGACACCAGAAGAGCTCATGCCACCCACTTGCAGCACAACAGCCACGGGCACTTGGTGGTTCTCTTTGCCCTGCCCAGCTCATGTGCTCATAGGGGAAGTTTTTGCCATCAGCAGTGATCATTAAACAGTGAGATGGGTAATTGTAGCAAGGGTATTTTCTCTGTTGGTCCTAGATTGCCTAGAATCCTGACAGAATAGTTTTCCTTGAACTTACAATTCAGCAAATCCTCTGTAGCTATTTTTTTTGTACTGTTTGAAGGATGTACTATTTATGGACTGCAAAACAATAGATTCTAATCCGAGCTGGAGATAAAACATGATGGGGGCATAAAACATTTAAGAAGCACACACGAGGCACAACAAAGCATTATGCAACAGCTTCTTCAGGAAAATGTGCACATTTTGCATCTAGGAGCAGCTGAGAAAAGTGACACAGAGCAGAATTGTCCTAATGTATAAACCTCAGGTAGTATTATGAAAGTAAATACTATATTCAGTCTTTAGGCAAAACCATCAGTACTGATTTTCGCCCATGAATGCAATTCTGTCTTCCTGATGGGTTGGAACTACCCCCAAACAAATGCCAAATGTGGGATTGAAAATTAAATTTATAGGGCCCTAAGCTGTTTGGAACTGTTTTTAAGATGAGAGCTATTCCACCTAATAGTTGCTATAGGAATAAGCTGGCAGGATGAGGAAAACTCAAGAATGCCAGTTAGCAGGAGAAGATATCGGAGTTTCTGTTAGGCAAACACAGGGAGGAAATATGGAGATGATATTATCTGCAGCACTGAGAATCACAGCCTTCAGAGACAGGAGTCAAAGTCACTCAAAACCTCAATGCCCGGGCCCTTGAGGCAGCCTGTGGCCCAGGGCAGGTGCCTCTCCTGCTGCTGGCCTTGGAGGGGTGGCCTGAGAACAGGGGAGATTTTACACACCTTTCCCACTGCAGCCTGTGCCATCGTCATATTCTGCAGGGTGTGGACACAAGTTAGAAGCAGGACAAAGTTGGCTGGCCCTGAGCTTGCCCTTGGGTTTCAGACTTGATCAGGTGCCAGTATCTCTGTGGAGAACTGTGAGTACAGTTCTCGCTGTCTTTGTTGTTGTCCCCTTTAAGTGTTCAGTCCTGTTGTCTGGGCAGCCTTGTGCTGAGGGACCCATTGCTGAGCAGAGTGTGCCCAGTTCTCAGCAGATGGAATGAGAGCCCCTGCACCATCTCACGGGAGGCTCCCCTGCCGGAGCCCACTTGGGTTCTTGCCATGTGGCCTCCGTGCTCCTGGTGAAGGTACAGCTCCTGTCTCTCTAGGGTCATCTTACTGGCTGCTCTGAGGTTTTCAGACCACAGAGACAGGAGTAGAGCTGTCCGCTGCCATGGTCAAGGTGAGGCCCGTGCCTGTGGTCATCCCCTCTGTCCCCAACTTGGGGACAGTGTCAACCTCTGCTGTAACTGGACTTCCCTCTTGGTGCTTTTATGTAATTTTTGTTTCTTTGTGGTTTTCGTCTGGGTATTCAGACCCTCAGAGTCTGGCAAAATAATTTGCACATTAGTTCTTCCTATGTGGGTTGATTATTTTCCTTTCTAAGAGTCAACTAGAAATAAAAAGTAAATTAAGTTTTTATTTTTATTGGACAAACTGCGCCTCTAGCCTGACATGTTATTATAGGAACGTGGGCTTTGAGGAGACAAATTTAAGTCTATATATAAAATAACTTTATGAGTTTTCATATTTGCTTCTTATCCCTTGAACTGAGACCATATTTGTTAAGATTTCTCTCTGAAGTTGGCCACAATAAATATCTTAACAAATTCAGGAAATTCATTCCAAGTCATCATTTTTGCTATAATTCCTGGACCTTCAGATTTTCTGGTTAAAGTTGCCTCAGGGGACCCTCAGATCTTTTATGGAGTCTGTAAATCCATCATGAGAGACTGAATCTAGAGTACTTAACACTTGAAATCTAGAGTACTTAACACAATCCCGGGCATCATTTACTGGTCGCAGGAAATCCTCTGAGGGAACAACAAAAAAATTACCGCTGTAATGAAAGTCTCTAAGCTGGCTTATTCACAAAAAACCAGTGTGGTGAAACAAAAAACGAGCATGGATTTTTGAAATCAAGACACCTGGATTCAAACTTCAATTTTACACCTAGGACTGTGATAACATTGGGCAAGTTACTTAGCTTCTTTGACTTCTGTTTCTTCATTTGTGAAGTGGGAGGATGCCTGCTTTGCAGGGTGGTTGTGAGGTTGACAGAGGCTGTCTTAGGCTTTTCAGGCTGCCGTAACAAAATACCATAAATGCAGTGGTTTAAAAGCAGCAGCAATTTATTTCCCACAGTTCTAGACGCTGGTCGTCCAAGATCAAGGCACTGGCAGATTCGATGTCTGGTGAAGACTGGCCTCCTGGTTTACAGACGGTGCCTTCTCACTGTGTCCTCCCATGGTAGAGGGGGCAAGGCAACTCTCCGAGGCCTCTTTAGTAATTCACTAATCCCATTCGTGAGGGCTCCACCCTCACGACCCAGTCACCTCCCCAAAGGCCTCAGCTCCTAATAGCATTACCTTGGAGGTTAGGATTTAACATACGACTTTTAGGATGACACATACATTCAGTCCATTGCATACTCCAAGGAATATCATGCCTAACAGGATGGCTGGAAAGTGTAGATGTTTCACCACTATAGTACCCTCCAGCCTTCCTTTCCACACACAGCCAATGTATCTCCCTGCACGTGTCTCATTTGACCTGTGGAGTTAACATGCCTGGTGGAATTGCCCTGGCTCATCCTAAGGTTGGATGTCTCTGCTCAGATGGACTGGGAGGCAGTGGGAATGCCAGGGTAGAGATGATACCTGAGCCTGGAGAGCCTCGCTTGCTCTGAGTTGAACTGCAGTCAAATGCCCTGGCTCATCCATGTGCTTCTGTTCTGACAGTGATGCTGGGGGTGTCTTCCTTCCATTCGGTGAGTGTATTTGATACAGGCTTGATGCTAGGACCCCTCTGACTTAGGGCTTCAGGCCAATGCTGCAGCTCAGCCTTGAGGAAGAGTTCCCAGAGCATGAGGAGGACTCATGTTGGAGGATGCTGGTTAGTTTCTTTCTGGTCGGTCCCTCACTTCTTGAGATGATGTGACATCTTTCCTGTAGTCACAACTACACTCAACTCTAAAACCATTTTAATTTTTCATTTTCCCATGTTTGGGGAATTGTAATCCCATGGGTGTATGGATATTATCCAGAGACGTGAAACATGGAGTTTGGGTTTGCAGAGGACAAGAAAGCTATGAGATAAGCGAGAACAGAATGAAGTCACACCCCACACAGATGCCCACAGATTATGTGCTGTAGTGAGTCCTTAATGTCCTGCAGTCAGTGACGCACCAAGGATGGCTTTCAAGAGCTTTCTTGAGCCCTTTCTCCAAATCTCCGCAGCCCCCTCCCTGAACTTCGTTAGTCTCCAGATCAGTTTACTTCCTAAGTAACCTAGCACACTTGTGCAAGACCAGCTGAGCTTCCCAGATGAGCCTTGCACATCACGGCTCCTGACTGTTCCTCTGAGGACACTTCCTGGAAGTTTTTGTGCAAAACCATTCTTCTTCCCACCTTAGACAGGCATGGGTGGTCATGTTTCAGTCCAGCCCGCTGTGCTCTTCCTGTGCAGAAACTGTTGCCTGGTTACACTTGGCAGCTTTTCTTTATGAACAAAGGTGTGAGTGTCCTTAACACCTCACAGTTGACGGACTGGCTGCGTTAGCTCTTCCTTTGTTAGTTTCTGATTGCCAGTGAAGAAGAACATCTTCTGTATGTTTTTCCCTGTGTCAATTAGGATTTGCTGTATAACAGACAACCCAAAACTTAGAGGCTTAAAATAATACCCGTTTATTTAGCTCACAGTTCTGTGTGTTGGCTGGGATTACTGGAGCAGCAAGGATGGCCTGGATTCCTCTCCACATGGTCTCTTATCCCCTAAAGGTTAGCCTGGGCGTCTTCATGTGATGGACCGAGGGTCCCAGTAAGCAACAAGAAAAGGCAGACTCCAATGTGCAAGCGCTTTTTAAACCTCCATACGCATCATAATTGTTGTTGTCTCATTAGCCAAAGGAAGTCACAGGGCCGCCACATCTAGAGGCAACCTTGGATGGAATATTCCAAGGGCCTGGATCCAGGGAATGTGAATCAATTGGAGGCTGTTACTGTACAATCCACCACAAAGTCCACTGCCTGTTTTCTTTTGATTGTTGATCTTTTATATTAGGAGGAGTTTTTAAATATATTCTGGATATTAATTTTTTCATTGCTATATATGTTGATTTCAGATGAATAGGAGTTCTTTTAACAAACAAGGTCACTTCTCTCAATCTTTTTCTTTTCTGATGTGCTGATTTTGGCTGTTGTTTTAAAAATCTTCCCCAACCTTGAAGCCATACAGATATTCTTCTTCTTGTTTCCTGAAAGTTTTATGGTTTTGCCTCTCGTGATTATGTGTTATCGCTCTCATTTTTTTTCCTTTTGGTAGGATAATTGAGAGGTGTTTTTATTAGGTAAGCTCCATTTTCTCACTGCATCAAAGTCATTTATGCAGGCCTGCTCTGCAAGTGGCATTTTCCACATGGAATTAAATGGATGTTACTACCCTGTAGTTAATTCCCGTCTAAGACAATTGCAATGCAGACAGAAACCTTGAGACATTAATCGACCAAACGTATATTAAATAGGTTTGAATATTCAAGTGCAAGCAAATAATTAGTACACTTGGTGAGTGAAGAGGAAAATGAAGTACTGCATTTCTTTCCTTTCCTTCTTCCTTTCCTTCTTCTTTTCCTTCTTCCTTTCCTTCTTCCTTTCCTTCTTTCCTTCTCTCTTTCTCTATCTCTCTCTTTTTCTCTCTCTTTCTTTTTCTCTCTCTCTCTTTTTCTCTTTCTTTCTTTTCTCCTTTTCCTTTTCCTTTCCTTTCCTGTCCTGTCCTGTCCTGTCCTGTCCTGTCCTGTCCTGTCCTGTCTTGCTCTGTCACCCAGGCTGGGATGCAGCCTCCAACTCCTGGGCCTAAGTGATCCTCCCACCTCAGCCTCCTGAGTAGCTGGGGCTATAGGTGCATGCCACCATGCCCAGCTAATTTTTAATTTTTTGTAGAGACCACAGCTCACTATGTTGCCTAGGCTGGTCTTAAACTCCTGGCTTCAAGCAATTTCCCTGTCTTGGTCTCTCAAAGGATTGATTACAGGTGTGGGCCACCGTGCCTGGCCAAGAACTACGTTCGTTAACTTCAGCTAAGCAAACCCCCCACTCCTACCCGGTTCTTTCTTCAGGTTTCTGTTGAAAAGTTATTTGGTAAAAGAAGAGGGCCTGAGCAGTGATTTTTAAGATGGAGGGAGGGAAACCTAACACATAATCTTTGCAAAAATCCCCGAGCAAGTTGGTATTATTGCCATGACTCCATGAGGAAACCAAAGCTCAGAGGATCTGGAGAATCGTTGAGCAAGGAACCCTTCCTTCGTGCACCAGATCTCTTTCTTTCTTTTTTTCTTTTTTTTTTTTTTTAGATGGAGTCTTGCTGTGTCACCCAGGCTGGAGTACAGTGGCGCGATCTCAGCTCACTGCAAGCTCCACCTTCTGGGTTCACACCATTCTCCTGCCTCAGCCTCCTGAGTAGCTGGGACTACAGGCGCCCGCCACCACGCCCAGCTAATTTTTTGTTTTATTTATTTATTTATTTATTTATTTATTTATTTATTTATTTATTTATTTATTTTAGTAGAGACGAGGGTTCACTGTGTTAACCAGGATGGTCTTGATCTTCTGACCTCATGATCCACCTGCCTCGGCCTCCCAAAGTGCTGGGATTACAGGCATGAGCCACCACGCCCGGCCTGCACTAGATCTCTTTCTACAAAATTTTAAGTCAGTGAAATACAAATGAAAACTTGTTATTTTTACCATGACTGACGTCAGTGTTTTCGAGGGCAAAACAGTAGGTGTTCCTTTTTTTTTTTTTTGTCAAATTAGAATTCTTGTTTTTTTCTGTCCTTAAGGTTTTTCTCCACTCCTAGGAATGTTCCCTAAGGTTTTGATATAATTCAGGAATTTGTATTTAGGGAAAGGCACCTGACCCAAGTTATGAGAATTTTTAGAACTTTGGAAGCCCTGGGGAAAGACATCTTGCCCATTGCCGGTTGGACAGAGCCAATGTGGGGGCTTCTAAACATGCACAAGCCAACAGTCTCCATCAGCTCTGAATTCACTTCTGAGCTTAGCATTGTAAGCTTGTATTATATACAACTTCGTTTCTTCATGAAACGTTCATCATAATAAATTTTGATATACTCGGAAAACTTACCAGGTTTAAATATTTATTATTATTATTAAAATAAATGGAGGAATAATGGGCTGGACTTTAAAGGATCTGGAATTTGACCATTTTTCTTTTTCAAAACATGATAAATACAGAAAAACCTTCAACAAAATAATAACAGTAATAATAATAATAGTGGTATGTTTCCTGGGCTAAATTTAGAAAACTTTTGAGTATGAGGCAAATATGGAAAACATATTTATATCAAAGGAGGACCTAGAAGCAAACTACTAAAACTTGCCAAATTCAACTTCTATGTTTGTTATAATTTAGTAATTAGCTATTTTAGAAAAAAAAAGTGCTTCAATAGGGAATTAGGATTTTCAGAATTTTGAAGCCCTGAGAAATAATTACACCCAGTGCTGTTTAGGTAGAACAAAAAATCAAATCACTTACCTGGAGTAAATCTAAAAAAGTGAGACCATTTTAAAAATTATCATTTTAAATTTCTAAATTAACACTATTTAGGCATATACATTGTATTTTGTATAGCTTCTTTTTCAAATTATTATTATTTTTATGTATTTTTTTTGAGATTGAGTCTCACTCTGTCGCCCAGGCTGGAGTGCAGTGGCATGATCTGGGCTTATGGCAACCTCTGCCTCCTAGGTTCAAGTGATCCCCCTGCCTCAGCCTCCCAAGTAGCTGGGATTACAGGCATCTGCCACCATGCCTGGCTAATTTTTTTATTTTTAGTAGAGATGGGGTTTCACCATGTTGGCCAGGCTGGTCTCGAACTCCTTACCTTGGGTTATCCACCCGCCTCAGCCTCCCAAAGTGAGGTGTGAGCCACCATGCGTGGCCCAAATTATCTTTAATAAAGAATTAGAGAGACCCAAGACACCAGCCCTACTGCGGGAGCATGAGGGAGGCCGTGCATTCCGTTCCAAGGCATCTGTGAGCCCATGGAGTAGACACCATGAGCAAAGCTCACCCTCCCGAGTTGAAAAAATTTATGGACAAGAAGCCGTCATTGAAATTAAATGGTGGCAGACATGTCCAAGGAATATTGTGGGCATTTGATCCCTTTATGAATCTTGTGATAGATGAATGCGTGGAGGTGGTGACTGGTGGGCAACAGAACAATATTGGAATGGTGGTAATATGAGGAAATAGTATCATCATGTTAGAAGCCTTGGAACGAGTATAAATAATGGCTGTTCAGCAGAGAAACCCATGTCCTCTCTTCATAGGGTCTATTTTACTATGATGTAAAAATTAGGTTGTGTACATTTTCATATTAGACTTTTTGTTAAATAAACTTTTGTAATAGTCAAAGAAAGAATTAGATATACTAAAAAATACCAAATATTTAATATTTTAATACCAATTTTCTAATCCCTTTAAAGTACATAATGTGTTTTAAGAGGATGGGTTCCAGGGTTCTAGACTTTGAGCTCTTAATCTTATGTTCTTAAATCGGCAAAAGTACCCCCCAAATAAAACAAGATAAAACTTTGACTGAACACAATGGCTCACGCCTATAATCCCACCACTTTGGGAGGCCAAGGCAGGAGGATCACTTGAGCCAAGGAGTTAGAGATCAGCCTGGGCAACATAGTGAGATTCCATCTCTGCAAAAAATACAAAAATTAGCTGGGTAGGGTGTCACAGGCCTGTAGTCTCAGCTACTCGGGAGGCTGAGGTTGGAGGATGGATTGCTTAAGCCTGGGAGGTAGAGGCTGCAGTGAACCAAGATTGCACCACTGCACTCCAGCCCAAGTGACAGGTGAGACCCTGTCTCAGAGGAGAAAAAAAAAGAAAAAAACTTTCAACATCATAATTTAAAAAGATATTTTAGGCTTAATTTAGAAAGTTTACATTATTCAACAGAAGCCAAGTTTATTTTCAGAGGAATATTTGGGTGCAAACTCTCAAAATTTTCTGAACTTAATGTTTACTTCTGAAACTGCTAAGCTTTGTCTTTTTACAGGCCTTCAGTTTTAGCTTTATCATGGGTTAATCAGCCATCCTGGTGTTCCTGGGACTGAGGAATTTCTTGGGATGTGGGACTCTCAGTGCTAAAACTAGGGATATTTCAGGCAAACTGGAATGACAGAATGAGTTAAGATGGGTTATGTCCTGATAAACCCATCAGTGGTTGGAAGTATCATAAGTTGAAAATGCATGTAATACACCAAACCTACAGAACCTCATACGTAGCTCAGCCTGGCCTACTTAAATGTACTCAGAACAATATACATTAGGCTGGCTAATGTAATCAGCCTACAGTTGGGCTGAATCGTCTAACACAAAGCCTGTTGTATAACAAAGTGTTGAATATCTGTGTCATTTACTGAATACTGTCTTGAAAGTGAAAAACACTGGTTATATAGGTATGTGAAGTACAGTTTGTGTATTGTATTGTACCACCATAAAGTAGAAAAATCCTAAGCCAGCCCATCGTAAATAGGGGACTGAGTGTAGTCAATCACCCTATTCTTCTTGAACCTCAAAAAGCAAAATCCATCAGTTTGAATTTAGACCCACATGTCTAGCCTTTACTTTTTTTTCTTTTTTTTTTTTTTTAAGAGCTGGAGTCTTGCTCTGTTGCCCAGGCTGGAGTGCAGTGGTGCGATCTCAGCTCACTGCAACCTCCACCTCCCAGGTTCAAGCGATTCTCCTGCCTCAGGCTTCCAAGTAGCTGGGATTACAGCCACGCGCCACCACATCTGGCTAGTTTTTGTATTTTTAGTAGAGATGGGGTTTCACAAGGCTGGTCTTGAACTCTTGACCTGAAGTGATCCACCTGCCTCAGCCTCCCAAAGTGCTGGGATTGCAGGCATGAGCCACTGTGCCCAGCCTAGCCTTTAAATTTGATTAAGGTGCTTTGATTAGTTTATTTCCTTGGGAGGCAGAAGTGTTTACAAAGAAAGAGGCCCCAGGATAGGCTGTGTCCATGTGGTTTCAGGACGTGGGCGCTGCTTTCCGGGTGGGCTGGTGAGGGCATTTTTTGCTGCCCAGCTCTCACGTTTCCCAGGCTTGCTATTTGTTTTCTAATCCAGGCAGCAGAAACACCACTTGTGTCCATGATTTTCATGCTGGATCTAAGATGTTGAGGCAGCAAATTCTTATTCTGACTAATTTAACAGTCTTTCGGTTTAGCCTGTGCTTTGGGCTGTGCTTAGAATTTTGATAAAAATGGTTGTATCTGGGTCATTTGGAAAGGAATTTGGCTGTCTGGAAAATAGAACATATAATAGAACAAGTGGTTATTAAACCACCAGGCCAAGTGGAGACCATGATTTCTCTTTGATTTAGATGCAAAGATTGCTATATATGTTGACACACAAAGATTTATAATTTGTAATTTAAGAAAATAATTGTTCAGGGAGCAGAAACCGGAAAGTAATATATGAGAATTTTGTCTTGAACTGCATTTTCTTCTTTCTAAAAGCATGGAACTCTTTAATTCCCCTTCCACGGCTTTTAAGGCTGTCAAATGTAGTGGGAATGGGGCCTGACCCCTGAGATGTGTAGGTTATACATCATACAACTCAGGGGCCAGGCACCATTCACATCACATTTATCCTAGATTTGTCTTGAAGGGGTGCTTTTTCTGACCCACATGAGAATTTCCCTGGGCTAGTGGCAGCCAGAATGACTGCCTCGCCAACCCCTCTAGCAAGAAAGGACTCTTAGAGGAAAACATGAAGGAAATCACATTTTTCTTCTGCTAACATTTTATAGACTTCTTCACTCTACTCCAGACCTTTGGATGTCTGACCTGAGGACAATCAATATGTTTTTCTAGAGTTTTTAACATGCAGCAGCATAGTGGCTTAGAGTGCAGACCAAGGAGTCAGTGCCATAATTTTCTACCTGTATAATCCTGGGCAAGTTGGCCTCTCTGTGCCTCAGTTTCCCCGTCTGTAAAATGGGGGCAGCACATTCCTCATTGGGCTGTTGGGGAGGTTAAATGAATTAATGCTGTAAAGGACTTAGAATGGGGCCTGACACGTCGTATGTAAATGTTACCAGCCTCGTTCAGCTTTGCCTCTGACACTGAGCTGATATACCTGGGTCTGGCAACACAGTATTGTAGATGCTGATTAAAACTTGAGGCACACGTGAAGAAACCATGACTATTCCCATGACCCCGTGAGAAGGCTGGGTAAATAATTTCTTTGTCTTCTGCTGGGTTTCACTTCCTGCTGTCTCAGCTGCACCCCCTGATGTTGGTGTGTGGTTGTCTCCTTCTGTGCCAGCTACTCCCATGAGAGGAGCCCCTCATTGCCGGGACTTTAGTGGCTCGGGACAGTGCCCCATGAGCGCTCCAGTTAAGCCAACAGATGGGTACTTCTAGGCTGGAGGCACTGCCTCGCCAAGGCAGTATCTGCTCTCTGTGGATGTCCGAATTCTCACGGGTGGGCTCAGTGAGGCAGTACTCTCCATGTGCCCCACTCTGGTCTCAAAAGCTAGAAAAATGCTCTGGAAGGATATTAAACACCTGTGTGGGACTCTGTGGTTCAGGTTAGGTTACTCCATTAGATCATTTCTATCTGGAAAGAACGGGGATGGCTCCAACACTGTACAAGCCTGCAGTCCTCCTAAGGCTAAAAGACACAAGGTGGTACCCGTGTCATGGTGGTGGAAGGTTAAAGATTAGTGTTTGTGTGTGTCTGTGTGTGTACATGTGTTCGTGTGCAACTCTTGCTTTGTGTGTGTGGCATTTCACTTTCCTAATCAAATTTAGGCAACCTGTTGGGGCTTCAGAATAGTGCATCTAGATTGGGAGTATCTCCCAGTGAATGGATCACACTGTCACACTGGGATTCCAGCAGACCCCATACCACCCACTGGTGAAACTTGAATAAAGCTACTCTAAGAATACAGAGCATTGGAGCAGTGCTTTATTCGGTTAACTTTACCACCACCAGTGAATGTCTGGGTTGTTCTCATTTTAATGATCAGTATGAAGATCTGTGGGGTTGTGGACACATTCAGGGTTGAATGGGGGTTCGTGTTAGTCAGTCAGCTGGGTATCTTTATTCACAGAAGAGGCAAAATTAGCAAATAACCCCATCAAAATCATCTTGACAGTTGTTCTCACCAAGGTTGCTATCACCTCTATAATTATGAAAATGTTATATGAGGTAGGCTTGGGAATTTGGACACCTTTTGAGAACTGTTGGGAACAACCTTCTCAGTTAAGTAAAGAAACTACTTACCAGAAACCATGTGGAGGACCCTGGGGTGATAACTCATGGTTATTTCTGATAAGCTACTTCTGGGGCCAGAATCTCTGCTGAATCTCAGCTTCCTGATTTAATGAAGACAAGGAAATGAAACTACCCTGCCGACTGTTTGTGCTTTTAATAGGCAGAGTTTTCAGAAAGAGAAGACAGTTAAATTAGTTTTCCTTTTTGCCCTTTTCATTCTCCCTGCTTCTGTCCTGCAGATGGAGGCCTTTGAAAGGAAGGGTAAGAGGAAGTGTTTTCTTGCTTAGTGAATAGGATGCACCTTTCCCCTGAGGAAGATTCCCTGTGTGTGCTTGTATGTAAATGTACATACTCTCTTACTGTCCTCTTTTTCCTCCTCACAAATGTAAGCCTGTATGTGCTTCATATTAATACCTGGCCTTCCCATGAGCCTGCGAAGTCTGGAGGGAGGGGCCAGGCCCATGCTCCTGGCCGCCGTGACCCAGCACCTGGCAGAGGCCCTCACTGAGTCCTGTCACCTGAGTGGAGGTGAAAGGTAGACCAGGAAGACCCCACAGTTGGAGAGCCTGCCATGGACAGGTCGCCCACTGTTTCACCTGGGCCTGGTTCAGCGTATTCCTGGGAGTGGGGGAAGTTGATGCTGTGACGTAGTCCTGGGGCGAGCTCGGAAGGTGCTCTGGGCTTGTCAGTTGACAGTGTGTCATTAGGGATATGGGCGGCAATGAGATGTCCTCCCTGCAGGGAAGGAGATGTTTCAGACTTATCATTGACTAAAACAGGGAGACGAGTGCTCTCTCATGAAACAGGGCAGATTTGAGATCAGTCACAAACACCAAGGCCCAGGTTCAGTCCACTCCTGGAGCTTTGAGGGGCTAGTATTTAAAGGGCGCAGGAGCCCCTTTGCTGGGTGTGCTGGCCTGAGAGCTTCGAGGGGATTTGCCAAGGGGATTGTGCCACAGTTTTTATTACTTTTTCCCTAGTCTTCATGGTCTAAGCTTTGTTTTCTCAATCTTTATTTTTTCATCTTCTTTGTGTGGAGTTAACTTTTAATCAGGGAAAGGGAATACATCGAGCTATTGATGAATCACTGGAGAAAACAGTGAAGTGGGATTTTTATTTCAGGGTGTCTTAGGTGGCAGTGCCGGGCGACAGGTGGGGGTGTCCCTTCTCTTCCATTGTCCCAGAGATTCATCAGCCTCTACCTAATCGAACGGCATTTTTATGTGTTTTCCGAGCTCGCCCCAGGACTATGTCACAGCATCAACTTCCCCCACTCCCAGGAAGGAGGGAGGGAGGGAAGGAGGAAGAAGACCCATGGCTTTCTTGTAAATGGCAGCTGCCCTGATGTCTGTGAAGGGCACACCAAGAGTCTGGCTGGGAGGTTGTCAGCCAGGAAATTGTGGCCCAAGTTGGTGATGAGTGAGGAGTTACTTTCTGCCCTTGACCACTGGAGCAGGACGGACTCTGCCTGCCACCCATCCCATGAAGAAGACTTTCCTTCTCAGTGCCTTGGTTTGCACTTCAGGGAAGCCACTGACACTTTCATTACCTGTTTCCTGAATTACACAGCTAGAGCTCCCTGTCTCAGTGTCCAAAAAAACCAAGGGGCCCCAAGTGCAGAAACAAGGGCTAAAAATGTATGTTTTACGGACAGGAGACAGCCAGCCTGTTTAAGTGGAGGCTTTTTTGGAAACCCCACTTTCCCAGTGAGTCACAGTAAACACAGACAGAGCACACTGCTTCTCTGACACCAGGGCCAGGGCAGTCCTGGGCTCAGAGTGAATTAGACCAGCTTGCCTTTTGTGTTCACCATTCTAGCGTTTCTTTCCCTGCTTGATTGCCACCACATGTGCACACACATGTCCACATGCCTGTGCACACATGTACACTTTCTTATTTGCTGACCCTGACAGCCCTGCCATCCCTGGGTTACCAGGCAGACTTTCTGATCTGGAGCTTATCTGGCCCAGACACTGGAAACACCAAGCAACTGGCGGCTGGTAAGACTTTTACCCCATCAACGAGGCTTACGAAAGAATAAACTTACCTTAATAATGCCTGGTGGCCAGGTTTCCAGGAGTGGGGGACAGCCTGGAGCTGTTTGTAGGGGCTGAAGGGAATGTTTACTGAGGGGATCCTGATGCAGTGGCCACTGTGACAGCCAGTCAGGAGGTCTTGTCCCCACTTTAAAGAGCGAGAAACTGTGGAGTTGAGAGGACCACAAACCCTAGTGCAGCCGGGTTTTCTGCAGGGGTCTCTGCAGCTCAGAGCCTCTAGGCTTTGTCACCTCCTGGCTATTGGAGGCTTCCTTGGGCCCTCAGCACAGCCCACACCTACCAGGGCCAATCCAACCATGTAGGCTGTCCAGAGCAGTGAGCCTTTCTGAACAATGTATAGGTGGTGCCACCAATCCTTGTCCTCACCAGGAATCCAATCAGTCATCCCACAATTCGCCAGGCCGGGCCACAGCTGGCTGTGCTCCTAACATCCCTGCACTGACCAGCAGGTGACCAATACCTCTGGGAGCCTGACTGTGGCAGCCGTGTCTGAGTGATGACTGCCAGAAAGTTCTGGTTTGTTATTCAGACATATAAGACATGCTGCTTTGAAGACAGTGGCCTGTACTGCTGTTGTCCTTCCTAATAGGGGTAGGGTCTTGCCAGGTCAGAGCAGGACCCATCCAGGGCAGTGACCTGTGCTGATCTCCTTGGCTGTGCTGGATTTGACCAGAACACTCTGTGGTCAGGGATTTTGCCTTTCAGCTCAAGCTGCAAACAGACCCTCTCTGTCCTGCTGCTTCCCCAGATTCTGCCCATGGGGCATCCCCATGTCCTCTCTACCTGGCTGAGCTATGTGGGGTCAGCTCACTGTGTAGGCTGCCTCGGGAAGGAGGGAGAGCCTTGTGCTGCCAGGGCCCTAGTTTCCATTTGGCTTCATCGGAGAGTTTCTGACACATACCTACTGCCAGATCACATGTAATAGCTGCAACACGCCATGCGGCTTGTGGCTCAAGTTACTTACAAAAGCTGGGTTGAGGAATCCATAAAGTGTAGGCGTCTCTGGCCTTTCATGGGTCTGATTAAGGGGTGTCCTGGTCCTGAGGAGCACCCAGACCTGCAGCTGCTGCTGGCTCCTGAACAGCTGGCTCTGAGTGTGCAGAGGCCTGGCTCTGACAGTTGAGCCTACCTGAGGCCCTCTGTGACCACCATCCACAGCCGGGGGCATCCTGCATACCTGCATGCAAGGGGAGGCTGGGACTCCAGGGCTACTCTGTTGTGATTTCTGCTGGGTTGTGTGACGGTGGTGCGTTGGCTGTCATCGGCCTGTTGGTGGACTAGAGTCCTTGATTTTCCTTCTGTGCAAAGTCAGGACTCTCTGGGGCCCTTCACACCTTAACATCCCAAGAAGCATGTTTTGTTATTTTCTTCCACAATGCCCCGGAGTTACCATGTTTGGGAGGCATGTTATTTATGGAGAAGTTGGTGACAGGGAGACCCTGATGTAACTTGAATTGTGATAATGTCTATACTTGCTCTCACAGCCTATGGAAGAAGAATTTGTTTTTCTTGATTTGGTTCTTTTCACTTCTTTTGCTTCGTGGAGGCTTCACATAGGTACATGTGGAGGGAGCTTTATTCAGACAAGTTTCCTTGACATCTCTGGGAGGTCTCTGTTTGTCTGGCTCCAAGAGCACCCGGTGTTTGGACAGCCTCTGGGCCAGGCACTGTGGGAATGGCTCTGGAAACTGTCAGTCATGTGTGTGCTACACCGTGCACAGCAGGGGCTCTGCAGACGATATCCATGTTCTCAGACACCTAGGGGTTTTCTTTGCTTAGGTTCTCTTTTCTTCCCTGGCCAGAGATATCTTTTCCAAGTAGTAATGGTAATTTTTTTGGTGGAGGGTTATTTGTGATGTTTATCTCAACCCTGGGAATACCTTTTTGAGAGCAGAGAGGCTCTCTGGGATCTTTTCATTTTCTAAATTCTCAGTGCGTTTAGAGAATAAATGCATTCCTGAGACTTTCCTGATGGCTGTTGATAAGCCTGCAGTGCACTACTGATGGTTGGCAGCCCTGTGATTTACCTTCCTCTCTCTAGTGGAAAACCATGCAAACTGACCCCTAAACCCAAGCGCCATGCACAGTCACTGCTGACCCCAAGTGCTAGGCAAAGCCCAGGTGAGGTGAGTGAGGGAGACCTGTGACCCAAGGTCAGGGAGCTGCATGTGCCCTTCCAGGAGCCACCAAAGCAGGAGAGCAGGTGCAGTTGGCTTGGGTGGGTTCAGGGCCAGAGAAAGGTGGAGAAAGCATCTGCCTCCCAGTGGCCATATCTGGGTTTTAATTCCAGTTCCATACTTAACCCTCTGTAGAGCTTGGCACTTTCACTTGTAGCATGGGCACAGGGACACCTTGGTCATAGGCAAGAGGGCCCCCAATCTTGTATTTGGAGTGCCTGAGGCAGGAACTGACTGGTGAGGTGGCCCATGGCTGAGAGCTGACAGGCTGTCCAGGGCCAACAGATGCCCACAGGAGAAGCGGCCTGCAGAGGGTAAAGAGAAGACTTGCAATCTTATGGCCTGATACTGTCCATGGGCAATCCAGGGACAGAAGGCACGGAAGCTTCAGGTGACCCTAGCGTGTGTCTGAACCAAGTTCCTAAGTGCGTAGTTTCAGGGGAGGGACTTCTTCCTCCCCTGTAGAGAGTAATGGAAGGCAAATGGACGAAGCCAGGCAGGCAGGTGACTTCAGAACCCCATCCTGCCTCTGCTGTGAGAGGAAGGCCACTCTGTTTACAAGCAGTGAGGCTGGTCTGTTTGAGGTGTTCTCAGCCCCATGTGCCCTTCTCTGGATGACGAGCCTTTCCCTCCCTTTAGAGGGGGCTGTGTCTGCAGGAAGGAGGTCAGTAGCATGAGCACTTGGCCTGAAGTGACTTACACGGGTCCCTTTCTGCCGAGACGCCCAGTGGGGGCCCAACAGCCAGGGCCGTGAGCTAGCCTTCTGTTGTGTGGCCACATCAACATTTCTGGCTCTGTCACACAGGTATGGTCAGGGCCCTTTCTAGTTGCATAGGTGTAAAGCGAGGGCCCTGGCTGATGGTTCTTCCTGTCATGCAGAACAAAGCAATGATATGGAGGCGATTGTCCCCTCCCCAGGGCTCCAGGAAGCCTTGATCCTCACATTGTGCTGAACAGCACACAGCAGGAGCTCTAGTTAATCATGAAGATTGAATTTTGTTTGTTTTCATTATAATTACAGCAGTGCAGTAAAATGTGCAGTCTGTGGAGCTTGACAGGCAAAGGTCAAATATGTTTGCTTCTTGGCTTTGGACGTGTCAGATGTGTGTGAAATATGCTCAGCTGACCCATGCACACATATGTGCATGCCTCCCACCTGTGTGTGCAGCAGCCAGGCACCTCCCATCTCCCAGGGACAAACACAAACGAGTGCATTCGAAGGGAAGGGTGTGCCCAGAAAGAAGTGGCATGGGGCTGCAGATGGTGTTCAGTGTTCATTGAGACTCTGATGACTGTGTGCTGGCCAGGCCCCATGACAACAGGTAAAGCTTAGGACTCTTATTGAATTGGGCATGTATTTAAAATTTGGCTCATTGAGAATCAGTGTAATCGGCAGGCATTTCAAGCCTTTATCATGGATTTATACAGTGTTTGGGAGGTGGGTCACCCTACTGGTCAGCCTCCCCACCCCTTCACTTACAGTAGGGAAACTGAGGCTTGCCTTTTTTTTTTTTTAATTTATTAATCGGGCTGTCTGCTGATACGAGACATGTTGATGCATTCAGTGTGGTGTGTATTAAGATCTTTACTGGATGTGTAGCATTCCACTTCATTACATCAGAGGAAGGGCCACAGAGCTCTATAAAACCAGGTCCCCTAAGAGTGGCCAGAGCAGGAGACAGGTCGGCGGCCCAGCTGCCGATGCACCAGCCCGGACGGTGCCAGCAAGCATGAGTAAGCCCACAGGTGCCCCTCGGCCTCAGGGCAAGACAGCCCTGGGAAGTGCTTATTATTACAGTGCTGGGGTCTTTCCTGTTATGGTTACAGTTGTATTTGTCTAACAGTCTTATTTAAAGAAGACCAGCATCATGATTCTGCATTTAGCCATCTGAGGCTTGAAAGCTTGGAGAGAAACCAGTTGTCTAAGTGGTTTTGTAAATGGGAGAGATAAATGTCTCGAGTAACCACGGTGGAAAAGCACCAGGAGGGTGGTGCTTTCACTTTACCTGGGGGCAGCCATGCTGATTGCAGGAGCTTTGGGGTTACTGCCTTCAAGCCCTGCTTTTGATGCCCTGGGAGCCTCTCACGGTGCCTGTGGGGTACTTGAGAGCCCATAGGACAGTGTCCGGAGGCCCCACTCTCTGCAGCCAGGTAAACCTACCCAGGCCCTTTCCTTGCGACCTCATCCTTCAATTTATTATTTTATGTAATTTTGTTTCTTTTAAAGAAGCTGAGAAATGAAAGAGCAATTATATGTCTACAACTTTTGTGATATTAACCTTATTTTGAATTTCTGGTTTACCTCATTTGTGTTGGTGCATTCAAGTTATTATCAGGAGATAATTCTTTATCCGCAAATAGCTTTGTTCTCACTCACCTCCTTGGTTCCATTATTGGAAAATACATTACATTTATATATGTAATGGGCCTAATGATAAAATTATATTTATATTTTTATACAATACTTTCTTTTTTCTTTTTTATTTTTTTGAGACAGAGTCTCCCTCTGTCGTCCAGGCTGGAGTGCAGTGGCGTGATCTTGGCTCACTGCAACCTCCGCCTCCCAGGTTCCAGCAACTCTCCTGTCTCAGCCTCCCAGGTAGCTGGGAGTACAGGTGCCTACCACCACACCTGGCTCGTTTTTTGTATTTTTTTGTATTTTTAGTAGAGACAGGGTTTCACCACATTGGCCAGGATGGTCTTGAACTCCTGACCTTAGGTAATTCACCCACCTTGGCCTCCCAAAGGGCTGGGATTATAGGTGTGAGCCACCATGCCCAGCAGCAATCACTTTGTTAAATGAGTTAAGAAAGGCAGAGAGACATGTGCATTCATACTATCTTTTATAATGACCCGGCTATCTTTGCTAGTGCTCTGTCATTTTATGTTGGTTTAAATTATTATCTATGGTCACTTGATTTTAGCCTAAAAAAGCTTTCATTGCTATTTTCTGTAAGGTGGGTAGATCAACTAGCATCAAATTTTCTCAGTTTTTGTATACCTGGAATGTGTTTATTTTGTCTTTATTTTTGTTAGGTAGCTTTCCTGGTTGTAAAATTCTTGATTGACAGCCTTCAATCAAATAAGTAATGAAGTAATAGCTAGAATATGGAGACGTTAAAATGCCCTCTGTGGATTAGGGGGCTGATGCATACCATAGAAAGATTGATCTCTCAGTTTTATTCCTGGGGAGCCAGGTAGAGAATTTGCTTTTAGGAGGTGGATTTTCATTCCTTCAGCAAAGCCAATAGATGAACTTAGCTCATTCTGCCAGGACAGTCCGTCAGTGGAGAGACTGTACTATTAATAGAAAGGAATGTGAGGCCGGGCGCCGTGGCTCACGCCTGTAATCCCAGCACTTTGGGAGGCCGAGGCGGGTGGATCACGAGGTCAGGAGATCGAGATCATCCTGGCTAACAAGATGAAACGCCGTGTCTACTAAAAAAAAAAAAATACAAAAAATTAGCCAGGCATGGTGGCGGGCGCCTGTAGTCCCAGCTGCTCCAGGAGAATGATGTGAACCCGGGAGGCGGAGCTTGCAGTGAGCTGAGATCGCGCCACTGCATGGGCGACAGCGAGACTCCGTCTAAAAAAAAAAAAAAAAAAAAAAAAAGGAATGTGAGCTGGACATGTCATTCCCTGGTCAGGACACTCCAGAAGCCCTACATGGTTTGCAAAGCCATCTGGGCTGCTCCAGCTCTTCCCTGTCTTTAAGCTACAGATCTCAGTCTGTAGGTGCTACCTGTCCACCTCCCCAGGATCCACTCCGAGTCTGTGGGTGCTCCCTGTCCCCCTCCCTATATGTCCTGCTGGGCTTCTTACCCTTTGAGGTGCTCGGTAGATAGAAGATGGCAGAATGAATCAAGTCTCAGGGCCAAAGCCCGGCTTTTTGTAAGATCTCAAGGCATGATTTAAAACCATGTGCGTGAGCTGACAGTTGGAAGTCAGGAGGTCAGGAGTCTAGGTGGTGGTGAATTTTACAACAGTGATGATAACAGCCCCTCCCACTGAGCCCAGTAGATGCCAGATGTTTCCGTAAGGGCTTTCTGTGTATCCTTAGCCAGTGCCCTTCCCAGGCCCACCGGGCGGGCATCTCATTCTTCTGAGGGCCGCAGAGTCTGGCCATCACCTACCATGCATGCCGCACCCTCCTGAGGCTTTCTGGAGTGTGCTATTTTCCACTTCCTCTTGGACAGACATATTAAACATCCTTATGTTTCCCAGACATCTCAGTCTGCCTTCCTAGCACAATTCTTCTCGTAAGAAATGTAGGATTTTGTGGGTGGCAGGGGGACTAGGAAACATGTGTCAGGGATAGCCGCATGCTCTGTCTTAGAGGCATCATCAGCCTGGGGGAACCCGGCTGGCTTTTGTGGACCGCAGTCTAATTGGCCTGCTCCCTGCAGAGTGAGTGGGCTGCTTAGACTTTGCCCCCTGAGGCTTTGCAAAATAGGATGGTGTGTGTGTGTGTTTTTTTTAACTTGTTTATTAAGAAGGAACATTGAAGAGAGCCAGGAGAGTTCCTAGTGGAAAGGAAGGCAGGGAGAACAGCTACACATTAGGATTAAAGGGCCAAGGCAGGACAAGGCCAAGGGAGCTCTGAGGGCAGCTTGTGGGCTGTGTTCGCCAACTGCTGAAGATGGGTGAGATGCAGAAAACAAGCAAAATACTGCAAAATGGTAGAAAAATTGACCTTTCCTATTACCATTCTCCTCACAGTTTATCAGATGGTGGAAGGAAACAGTGTAATTTTAGAAATAAGCCCCACCCTGACAGTGAGCCCCCACCTCCCAGCGTGGAAATAACCCATTCAGGGCAGTGGCACCCTGCTGCCCACCCTTAGGCTGCTGTAGGCCAGTGTAGGCTGGGGTCCCTGCAAGCCCAGGTCTCCTTCAGGGCAGGTGTGGCTCTTGCTCTCCCTGAAGACTCAGAAAGCCCCCCAGGGGCCTGCATGGGTCCTGCCAGGTGGCCAACGCTGAAACAGAATGTGTCTTTGATTTGGGTTGAATTTATAGCCACAGGTCATCTGATTATAGTCAGAAACTCTGAAAGGAAGTTGCAGGGTTTTTATCAATAAAAAATGTTTAATGTAAAAAAAGAGATTGGCACGTAAAAGCTTTTAATATGCAGGGTTGCAAGGGCAGAGAGAAATAATGAGAGATCCTGGGTGGGTCAAGGGGGTGGACACCACTGAGCTGGGGCATTGAGACCCTGCCAGCACCAGCTGTGCCCAGTCTGAAGTTTCAGAGATTGAAGGAAACTTGAAATTACCCACCGAGCCGTGGAGAAATCCTTGGGAGCCCAGACATTTGCTTATGTGCACGTGTGTGTCATGTGCATGTGTGTGTATTGTGTGTATATGTGTATTTGGTGTGTTGTATGTGCATGTGTGCTGTGTGTGTTGTGTATGGTATGTGTGTTGTGCGTGCATGTGTGTGTTGTGTGCATATGTATGTTGTGTGTATGTGTATTCAGTGTGTTGTGTGTGCTGTGTGTTGTGCGTGCATGTGTGTTGTTTGCATGTTTGTGTTGTGTGTATGTGTTGGGTTTGTGTTGTATGGTGTGTGTTGTGTGTGTATGTATGTATACACAGGATCCACTCCGCATCCGACAAGAGGCTGCCCCAAGCAGGAGTATCCTCTGATACAACAAGACTCACAGGAACAAGTCTGAGGACTTGACAAGGGACACCTACGTTTGGGAGTGGTCCCAGAACGGCATCCTTAATCTGCCCCTTCACTGCCTTCAACTCTCATTGTTCTCCTCAATACAGTGAAGTCCTTAAACCACTGGTGACACCAGGGACGTTTTGTGCCTGATGCCCATCACTGAGACCCCGGAGTGCAGAGCAGGGCTCCCCTCAGGGCTCAGCTTAGCAGAATCCTCAGCATAAAGGGCAACTCAGGAGCCAGTGCTCAGCCACAGATTGGGAAGGCTTCCAAACCATGGTCAGTGGGCAGTGATACGGCCCACGCTTGTTTCATTAACAGCCTAACAAGAGGCGGGTGAGCGTGTGCCCACTCGCACATGCATGAGAGAGCCAGGGAGAGAGTCACCTCATGTTATTTAATCACCCTCCAAATATTGAGAGCTGGAGACCACTGCTGCAGACCGCCTCCCACTAAGGACAAGCTGATGTATGTCCCTGAGCAGGAGAGGATGTCTGTGAGCTGGCTTGTTTACAAATACGTGTAAGTGGCAGTTCTTAATTTGCAGATCTATGTCTTTATAAGACTTGAAGAAGAAACAATAATACCTGCAGAAACAGGTAGATAAAAGCATTGCTCAGTACCGAGATACATTATCAGTGAAGGCACCCTGAATGCCTCTGGTCTCTGATGGGGATCGCTCAGTAATCAGCCAGGGAGGTGGTCAAACAGGATGGGAGTTGCTTCCGATCGGTGATTTCCCCACGTATGCTTAGGTTTTGTAATATTTTTTAGGAATCTCCCTTCCTCTGAATAGGAAGTGCATGTCAAGGCACACAATGGAACCAGACAGAGCTTCCCGTTAGGTCTGTGGGAGGTCATGGCTGGCGAAAGGGCAGGATCCAAACACAAGCATACCGGGGAAGAAAACCCAAACAGACGCCAAAGATGATCACTGTGCGCTTCGTACAAGTACCGAGCTTGCCCAAAGAAAGAGACGCAAAAGAGAAGCAGCACTGAGGAAGCCTGGCTCCCGGGCTGCTTTTCATAAAGACAGAGTCAGTGTTTCTGAGACACAGGTGGAAAGTCTTTGTGCTTACTTCTTTGATCAGCCCCACTCCCTTCCAACAGAGCCTATCAAGTTTGCTTCCTAATAGAGGGCCCCTGAGTGCCGGCTGTGATGGGTGGACCAGGCTGAGGGAGGGCCGGGAGCCAGGGGAGCCACTCCCAGCTGCCACCCCTGAGGTCTGGGAGGCAGGAGCCCCACCCGTGATCCCCTTTCCCTTCTTTGACTCTCCCTGCCCTGTTTCTCAGTGCACGTCAGGGAAGCATCAGACAGAACACAGTTCTGCGTCTGTCCCTGGAGCGAGGCCGAGTCAGGCCCTATTGGGGAGGGAGAGGCCCTGTGGTCGGGCTAGGCTCCTGCTGGACAGAGGTTGCTTGGGAGGCCACTGAGGGGAGAAAGGAGCTGCTGCAGCCGCACTCCTGGGCCCCTGGACAGGACAGGATGGGAGAGGACAGAGCACCCCAGCTCTCAGCCCTGCTGCAGTTTTGCGGGTGAACCGGACATCCCCACTAAGGGTCCTTGGACTCTGTGTCCAGTCCTTGTGGGCGAGGGAGTCTTCCGGACTGTCCCCCAATCCCAGCTGGAGCCCAGAGAAGGGGCCGATGGGGAGGAAGGGGCTGGGCGGCTCCACTCACCTCCTTTGGTCATCACTTTTGCTGATGTTTATGATGTTAAAAGAGATGGAGGGGATGGGCAGGCTAGAATAGGTTTATCTTCCCCAGTGGTTTCTGTGTGGAATTGAAAACCCTGAGCCCTGCTTGCTGAAGTGAGGTGCAGGTGGTCCCCCACTTACCGTGGTTCCACTTAACGATTTTTAACTTCAACATGGTGCAGAAGCAATACACATTCAGTAGAATCTGTACTTTGAGTTCCTACACAACCACTCTGTTTTTCACCTTCAGGGCAGTGTTCAATAAACTGCATAAGTTATTTAATACTTTATTATTAAAAAAAGGCTTTGAGTCTGATGATGTCACCTACTGTAGGCTAATGTGCGTGTTCTGAGCATATTTAAGGTGAGCCAGGCTGTGCTATGAGGTTTGGCAGGTTGGGTGTATTCAATGAATTTTAGACCTAATGATATTTTCAATTTATGTTGGGTTTATCAAAATGTAACCCCATTGTAAGTCAGGAAGCATCTATATCTTTTTCCCTTTTCTGGGGGACACAAATGTCCGAGGAGGACCTTCTGAGCCCTAAGACATGCCCAGGTGATGAGGCTTGAGGACAGCTCTTCCCAGGTACGGCCCTTTCTCTTGGCCCACACTGTGCTCTGTCCACGGAGCCACGAGGGACAAGGGCCGCATGTGGATTTTGTGCTGAGTGGCGTTGGAAGTGTGGGCATCATAGGCAGGCTCCCTGGGGGAGAGGGGCCACAGGCTGAGATTCCTCTCCAACCTTCGCCCTGGGAGCAGCTGCTGTGATAGAGCCAGATTCCCAAGTTCTCATTCATGGTATTTTGAAATGACATAAAGGGACTGCCACCAAACAAGGCAGGATAGCAGCAGCCAAGATGGGAAAACTTTGCCTTCCCCCCGGGAGAACAGAGGGAGCCTCCCCACACACCGTGTAATTTCCAGAAGACACTGGTGTCTCTCCATGGCTCTGCTGGCCAACCACGTCCTCCTAACCCTGTAAGAATCCAGCCCCTCTTTCTTCTGACTTTAAGCACCAGGTAGTGCTTAAAAGATAGTTGCCAAGCCAGGCGTGGCGGCTCACACCTGTAATCCCAGCACTTTGGGAGGCCAAGGATGGCGGATCACTTGAGCCCAGGAGTTGGAGACTAGCCTGGCCAACACAGTGAAACCCCATCTCTACTAAAAATAAAAAAAACTAGCCAGACATGGTGGCGTGTGCCTGTAGTCCCAGCTACTCAGGAGGCCGAGGCACGAGATTCGCTTGAACCAAGTTGGTGGAGGTTGCAGTGAGGTGAGATTGTGCTACTGCACTCCAGCCTGGGTGACAGAGCAGCCAGGAGGGGTGAGGGGCACTGAAGATAGTTACCAAGGTACTTGTGCATTTTAGGAATTGGGACCAAGACTCCAGAATGCTCATGTGCTCAGGCATTTGTTAATTACATCAGCCTCAGTCCCAGTGTCCCCTCATCCCCTCCCAGGAAAACAAAATGTAACTACTACTAATAAGCTGGTTGTACAGAGAATTCCTGGCTGTACAGAAATTAATGAAGCCCTAGGAAAGAGAATGTGATGAAATACTTAATAGATTGTGGATTGAAGCCACTGTCTGAAGCTGAAGGAAGCAGGACGCTGTGAGCTTGGCTGCCGTGGGGCAGGGGCACCAGTCCCTCTTCTCTACCCAACCACCCTCCTCCCAGCAGTCTCAGCCCCCACCTGGGGGTGTTGGAGGAGTGTTTGGATTGATGATCAGCAAATTGGGGCAGCATGTGGCCTGTCACAAGGAAGATCTGTGGGGTGAGGATGCTGGTTAGGCGGGGAAACCTGAAGCGTAACCTCCTTAAGGCGAGTCTGTGATCGCCTAAGGTGGCAAGCAGCCCCGTTGGAGTGCCGGGCATGGGGAGGATTGCCATTCAGAGGCAGAAAGCTGCCTAGTGGGATAGGCAAGCTCATAGAGTGGCTGCAATTCTTGCTGTAGGACTAGCTGAGGGTGCCTGCAGCTGCCACAGGGAAGGAAACGTTTCTTCTTGTTTCCACTGCCTGAGCCGGGGCTCTGAGCCACTGGACTTAACATGGACAGCAGGGTGAGTAGAACCCATCCATTCCTCTGTGATCAGCAGTGACAGCCCGGGGCAGTGTGGCCGTTTCAGGTCAAAGCGGACTTCATCCCAGGAGGCCACGGGTGCAGGGCATGAGCCAGAGATACTGGGTGCTAAGCAGAGGTATGACGTAGGTGTCTTGGCCCCGTATCTGGGCCACGCAGGTGGCGTCTGGAGCATCGTTTGGAGACCGTTCCTGGACTGTTATTCCTCTTATGTAGATTGACCTTTCTCTAGCTGGGGATGCTGGGCCAGGCATACCTGCCCATGGAAAACCAAAACCGTTACAGACAGAAGTCACAGCGACAGAGCGTTGGTAGGATGGAGTGGCGAGGGAACCTGTGAGAGGAGCCTGTACTGACACTGCCCGCCTCGCACAGCGTCAGGAGTGAGACACGGCTGGGCCCTCCATGGCTAAGTGGGTTCTACTTCTGAATTGCAATTTCTTTTATATGTTTATTCCATTTTCTGGGTCACCCCTCATTCAACATTTACTATGTGCCTGGTGATGTCCTGAGTGTACATTAATCTAAGGCTGAGTCAGTGTTGATCCATTCCACCCCAGCTCAAGCACCCAGCCAGCGAACAGGGTGAAGTGCAGGCAGAGAGCCAGAAGCAGTGAGGGCGTGTGCTTGGCTTCCTGGAGCGTTTGCTAATGAGCAAAACAAAGTTTGCCGGCTCGAAATGGAAAAGCAACAGGAAACCAGGAAAGAACTGCTCCAGAAAAGCCCTGGCCCTGCACCCAGGAGTCTCCTACCTTGTTTGGTGTGAAATCTGTAGACATCTCCTTCCTCAGAGACACAGCTCCTCCCAGGAGGAACCTAGAGGGATGTGCAAAGAAAATCTCAACCCAAAAGCTCGAAACTGTAGAGTAAAACATTTCACATTTGGCTTTTGGAGTAAGAGTTTTTAAACAATGGATGCAGACCATATTGGTGTTCACTTTCCCATAAATCAACGTGAGACTTTGCCGTCAGCCAACATGACAGCAGTGAACAGAGTCCAGGGGACCCCTCAAACTCAAGATAGTCAAGTTGTAACTATGGCATCCCAGCCAGGACCTTCTGGAGTGGGGACCAACAATGGGGTGAGGCCCTGCGTGGTTCCCAGAATGCCAGAAGCCCCGTATCCAGTTACGTGGTGGACGCTGCATTGTCGTTTAGGATCAAGGGCCCCCCTCTGCCAATTCACTGCCTGTTTGCACAGCAAGTCATGTGTCCTCAATATTGGACTTCTGTGGTATCAGTATTGAGGCCCACAATGTATCTGACCATCTTTAAAATGTTGTACAAATCTGAATTGAATATGAGTATCCTAGAACTGGAGTACTGAATGCGGCTAGAATCATCCCAAGGCAGAATTGAGATTCTAACCGCTACACACACACACTCACAGCCCTGGATCCTCCATTGTGTGTGTTCTTTCAACATGGTGATGAATAAGAATGGAGTCTTTAGGTGCATCTGGTATGGGTGAACCATGTCTTGACACTGAGTGACATTGGGGTGCTGCCCTGTCCCATCCCTGTGTCATGGCTAGGCCTCCTGCCCCCACCACTCAGGGCAGCCCGTCTGCCTCTGGCCAGCTGTCGGAGCTGGACTTATCCCTCCCTGGTCTGAGGAATAAGACATACCCTTGGGTCAGAACACCCCACAGCCCTCTGCAATGACTGTCTGACAGCCTTTTTCCTAGTAAGCTGCTGCTTGCTTGTCTCGGCGAAATCTCTAGCAATTGCCCAACCAAAAACTGGGTCTTGGAGCTGATGGCTACACATCCCCTGAGGGTACCTCTGAAAAGCAAGACCTTTTGAAGGATAGAACCTTGAAGAGCTGGTGCAGAAGCAGGACTGTGCAGGCACCATGAGGGCAAGCACGAAGCCAGCCGTCTGCACAGACCCGCCAGCAATCCCGCAGCTCCACACTGCTTTCCTGGTGTGCGGGACGCAGGGAGCCCCCTTCGCCTCTAACTCTGTGCTGCACTCACAGGGGCCGAGTAGTGTGTGTTTCTTTTGGTGATGATGTCTACTTGGGCTGAAGGCTCAGAGCACTCGTTCCTTTGGAGATCCCGCTGCAGGCGAGTGGTGAGCACATGCTTCTGCACAGACACAGCTGCCAATGGTCCTCCTCCACACCAGCGCTGAGTTGTTATGGAGACAATACAGGCTGGGCTGTGTGTGGTCAGCAGAGGGGCACTGGCCCAGCTGGATGGGTATGTGAGAGGATTATGAACCAGCATGAACGCATCTCAGTTAAACAGCCCCCAGTACTGCCGCACACGTAGGACATCAGGCTTGGTGTGTGTGGGTTCCTGGACTGGTGTTCTGTTGGCAAACACTCTCCAACATCCCCGACTTGGCTCCCTTGTCATGCCAAGACAGTTTCCTAGCAGCCTTAATCATGAAAGGAATCACAAAGGACCCGTATTTTTTCCCTGTTAAGCTACTGGAATGAATTAAAACAGGGAAAGAAAATGGTTACCTTTAAAAAGTTGGTTTTAATTTTACCACTGGGAGAAAGACCAGTAGTCAGATAGAAGTTGTTCACTGAGTATTTCGGGTTGAAGAGATACGGTTCTTGATGACCATCTGGATGATTTAGGATGAATTTTAAAATCTGCTGTACAGGAAAATAAGGCAGTGCTCGTTAACTAGGAAGATCCTAGGCCTGTCCTGATAATAATTGCACAGTCATCTGTGCAGTGCTGGCTGCCAGGCTGGGAAGGCACATGTGTTTCTGTGAATGTATCTGTGGGGCACTCAGGGCCCTGGAGGCAGAGTCTTCCTGAGCTTGTCTGGGAGGAGTGCTTCCCTTGGTCATCCCAAGCTCCATTGAGCCTTAACGCATGGATGAGGGAGGAGGCAGGTCTCCAAGGGGACCCTGAGACCCATGCCTGCCCCCAGGAGATATGCGGGGCTGGGCAGAGGTCGGGAGAAGGGGGAACTGAGAGCCTGCAGCATGTGCCAGTGGAGGACCAGGTGAATGCAGTCCCCACTCACTGGGCAAGTGTTTAGTGAATGCATGTGAGGTGCCAGGTGTCTTGCACAGGTGGGGAGTTTTGTGGTGGGACAGGCTTAGAGCCCTGCTCTGCTAGAGCTTATGGCTTCATATGATGATAGACATTAAACATGCGCAACTGCTGATGGGGACACAGGTTGTCAGGGACGCATGAGATCTATCACGTTGCAGGGTAGGAATCACATTTAGAAGGTCATAGATGTCCCTTTCATATGGTGACAGGGTATGCAGGATGTGACTGAAATCCAGATATACTGCTTGAGACCAGGCTCAGCATACATACTGGTTGCTTATAAAGGGGCTGCTTGATGTGAAAGGAAACAAGTAGGCTACTAGAGGAAGAATGTGGGCTCTGGTGTGGTAGGACTGGGTTTGTGCTTGCTTTAGGGCTATGTGACTTTCTGTATGGAAAATGGAATACTAATTATGCTGGCAAGGATAATACTTACCATACATAGTTCTGGGCTTATAAAAGAGTGCCAGTAATATGACCTCCTATGTGTGATTATTATTAACATTACTGCTATTTTATTATCTTTATTATCATGTCAAGGAAAATCATTTGTGGTAATATGTCAAAGGCAACTTGTAGTTCTGGAAATCTTCTAGGATCTGGATTTCTTAGAAAGTTAAAAAGTCATTATTCCTTGGAACAAACATTATGGAGATTTGAGATTTCAAGTTCATTGGTCCTAAACATGTTATCATTTTTTTTGTATATCAAAAGTGAATTCTATTAATTTCACTCCTAGGTGTATGCCCAAAAAAATTAAAAAACAGGTGTTCAAACAAGTATACAAATGTTCATAGCAGCCCTATTTACACAGTAGCCAAAAGGTGGGACCAGCCCAAGTGTCTATCAGTGGATGAGTGGATAAACAAAATGTGGCCTGTGCCTGCAATGGACTTTTATTCAGCCATCAAAGGAAATGAAATTGTCATATATGCTGCATCTTGTGTGAACCTCAAAAACATTATGCTCAAAAAAAGCCAGCCACAAAAGGTCACATATTGTATGATTTCATTGGTATGAAGTGTCCAGAATAGGTAAATCCATGGAAACAGAAAGCAGATTGGTGGTTGCCATGGGCTGAGAGGAGGCGGCAGTGGAGTAGAATTACTCCACGGGGGTAGGGCTTTATTTTGGGGTGATACAAATGGTCTGATAGAGGTGGTGGCTGCATAACATTGTGAATGTAGTAAATGCCATTGAATTGTTCACTTTAAAATGGTTAATTTCATGTTATATGAATTTTGCATCAATAAAAAAGCTAGTTCTAAGCACCATTTATACTGTAATAGTTGTAGATTACCATAATGTAAAATTGTCCCCACCATATAAAAATGTTCTAGATAGAGGTGGTGGCTGCACAACATTGTGAATGTAGTAAATGCCATTGAATTGTTCACTTTAAAATGGTTAATTTCATGTTATATGAATTTTGCATCAATAAAAAAGCTAGTTCTAAGCACCATTTATAGTGTAATATTTATAGATTACCATAGTGTAACATTGTCCCCTTAGAACATCTCACTTAGAACAGCTTCCACCATTAAAAAAAAGAAAATGTGTTCCATGCTTGTCTGCCTTATTATCACCACAGCAAGAGCCTGAGGTTGACCTTTGATGAAGCTTTGCACAATCATCGTGAAATGTGGTTTCTTGTACTTTGCTGCATACAATGAGGCCCCGCAGAGGCTGCCACGTGAGACTGATAATCACCCTACCCTCTCTTGTGATCCAGAGACGTAGGAGAGCCTAGAGGCACACCAGGGAAAATCAGATCACCAGGCTTCACTTTATATTTGTGATAATGTTGATAAGTTGCTCAGAGCCATGCCTGTTGGTGAGTGTGCTGTGGCCTGAGGAGGGTTCCGTGACCCTCCATTCAGTTGGACCGACACCGGAAGTCTGCTGTAGGCCAAGGCAGCAGCTTAATCAGGGCCTTATTTATTGATTCTGGGTTGTAGGTTGTTCCTGATGACCTAGTTGACTAGAAAGTGTCACAGGAAATGTGCAAGTCAGCTGATGAGCACTCAAACAGCGCCCTGCACCCACCGTGCTTCTGCCCTTTTCCTGCCCTGCCTGGGGAACGCTTGCACTTCCAAGTTAAAGGATTAGCCGAGGTTGTCTGGATGCTTGATTAACGTGTCCTTTTAAAAAGTTCATTCCTCATCTCACTGTTTGCCGGCGTACCCTTCCTCTCCTGGACAGCCGCACCTGCTTCCCTGTGCTAATGACAGTTTATGAAGTGAGGCACTATGAAAGGGATCTGAAGGGTTTGTGGGGAGCTGATAATAGGATCTAGGCTTTTCCCTTCAAGGTCGGTTGGTTTTTTGAGTCCACTCTAGGTTTATGGAGAGGAAAATTCATTATAATCTGACATTATTTGGCTATGGCCATGGAATGGATTTATAGCCCACGTCATGTGCAGCTGGGTGAGGGGAGACAAACATGCCCCCATTTGGTCTCCGATCCTGGAGAGGATTTCATGTTCATTTGGCAGAGAGGAGCCCAGCAACTTTCATTCAGGAGGCAGTGCTCTTCCCAGGAAGGGGGATCTCGGACCCAGAGATGGTAGAAGGCATTCTTTGGCTGAACCCACGAGGGTTCGAGTTAGGAGCAGGCATTCAACTTAAGACCTGAGAAAACACCAGCGTTCTCCCCCATCACCATATGTGTGAGTCTGAACGTCCCTGGAGGTGGCATACGCTCACGTCTTAGAAGAAGAAAAAGTTATTTGCTCTAGAAAAGGGTCACGATTAGATGGCTATGGGATTTGTCCTTTGAGCTAGGAATGGCATTGATGGCAGATATGTGTCCCATAGTAGATGTAGCAGCTGTCACTGGGTGATGGCCTGAGAGTGACTGTCAGTCCAGGCCAGTCTGAAGGCTATGACTGTGCTCCAGGACCTAGGGAGGGCAAGAAGCTTTAGCCCAGGTGTTGCTGCATGGGAGGCCTTGTTCAAGCCACTTAGTGATGTATTTTCTCACCTGGAAAGTAGACGTAATAGTAACTGGAGAAAACTTGTGTTTCATTTGTATATTGTGAAACTAAATGGCATGGTTGTTATTGTTTTGCCATGGTGCTTTGGGCTAAGGCACTGGACAAATCTGAACTGTTACCAGACAAATATTCTAAGTCAGATAGAGACCCTTTCTGGCTTGTTTTAAATCACATTATTCCAGCTTTCGTGATACCTCAGCCTTCTCTGTTGTTTTGCTTCTAGAGAAAAGAGTTTTGACTTACATATATATATACTACCTTTTTCCTAAAAGGATCTAAGGGGCCTTATACAAACAATAATAGTTAAGCAAGATAAAATAATCTAAATTCACAGGGAAAAAAAATGAGATTAAGAGAGTAGAGATGACCAAGGTTCATGTTTGGGGGAGGGTGTAAGAAGGGGAGTCCTGAGCTGGGGGACTCGGCTTCTCCCTGAAAGGAGCAGTGGGCAAATGGACAGAAATCAACAGACTTCCCTTGAGCACCTGTCAAATGGCGGGCACCATGCTCTGTGCTGGGATAAAGCTGGGGTCAGCCCCATGCCGGCGGTCCCTCAACTGTCCAGAGCCCGCAGGACTGGAGGGGAGGGGGCATGGGGTGGCAGGTCAGCCTTCTGTATCTTCATTACGTAGTTAGAAACAGTTCCTAGAATTTCAGCCGCATCTGTGCCTGGCGTGTCCTGCATTTTGGATGTGTCACACTCGGCCTCTCCCTCACTGTACAGGAACCTGGATGTGATTCTGGAATCAGGATCACTGAAGTTTGCAGATGATTGTTTGATTGGATTTTGAAATGATTATTTTCTCAGTGTCATTTCATTTATGGCTCTTTATGTGACCCCGGCCTTGGTGATGGAAGTCAACTTTTTGTTCTCAATTACTACGACTGTATAATTTCATAAAATTTAGTATCTCCTGTGAAGAGTCCTACTTCTGCTAGGACATTGGGCAGCTGCCGCACCTCCGAGCAGTCTGTGGAATACCAAGTGACAGGCGCCGGTCTGTTGAAAGTGCCTCCCTGAGACTTATGTGTACACTGTCATTATCTATCACCCTGTACTCGTCCGCGTGCGTAGCTCAGAACTGACTCTGAATTAACAGGCAGTGCTTGGGTTTGGATGTCCTCTCCCACTCAGGGTCCCTCCCATTCATGAGGAGCCCCAGGTGTATTGTGTGTCAACAAGATCATTACCATAAGCGTGGCTGTGGGTGGATGTGTAGGTTTTGGGAAATGATTACTTGGAAAATTAAATTCTTATACCTGGCAGTCTTACCTCTTAAAATTGGAGGAACAGTGGCCAGGTAGACTTTGCTGTGAATTACAAGGGCATTTCTTCTGCTGAAAGCCATTTCAGGCCAGGTGTGGTGGCTCACGCCTGTAATCCCAACATTTTGGGAGGCTGAGGCGAGAGGATCAGTTGAGGCCAGGAGTTAGAGATCAGCCTGGGCAACAAGGAGACCCTGTCTCTAACAAACAACAAAAAAGGCCAGGCATAGTGTCATGCCCCTATAGTCCCAGCTACTCAGAAGGCTGAGGTGGGAGGATGGCTTGAGCCCAGGAGGTCAAGGCTGCAGTGAGCCATGATTGTGCCACTGCAGTCCAGCCTGAGTGATAGAGCAAGACCCTATCTTTTAAAAAAAAAAAAAAAAAAAAAATCAATTTCAGTAATTCACTGGGACTATTTTCTCTTCACTCCTTTGTGGAGGATGTTTCCCTGAGCCCACGGTAGGCACTTTATCAGCAGGGCCCCGTGCTTCAGCCACCCTGGTGCACACATAGCAGCAGGCTGGTGCCCGTAATGGGGGTGGGCCCAGGGGCATCCCAGTGGGGCTTGCCAGTCTGCAGTGCTGATGACACTTCTGAAGGAATGGGAGAATTTCATCTAACTTGGTGTTCAGTGCTGTCTGTTCAGCTAAAATAAACGTGCCCGATGAACAAAGACTCATGGTTGACGATGAGGCACAATGATTCAGCAGAAGGGCCGGCCAACCCTGGGGTTACTGGAATGTCGGGCACTTTATCTGGCAGCCAGGGCCCCAATGTCACTGCATAGCGATGTATCCCAGGAGTCAGCGGCATATAGGATAAGCACCTGCTGTTCACAGTCACTTGTGAACATCTGCCTGGCTTGGCTTCAAGCTTTGATTAGGTCCAGGTCTGCTGAATTTTACCTTTTTTGGACCAGCAGCTTCCAGAGCCATGTTTCCCTGGTGAAAGGCAAGTCCCCAGGGATGCAAGCCCATCTGTACCCAACTGAAACCCACGTTACCCTTCACCTGCACCTGTATCTTGTTTGTGGGTATTGCATCGGCCAAGGCAAATCGTGTGGCTGAACCCAGGGTCAAGGGTGGGGACGTGCACTCTGCAGAAGTGGAGGGTGGGGGTGAGTGTTTGCTGGGCAGTAGTATACCCGAGGCTCCGTGAGAATGTCTACTTTCAGCAGTCAAGAGAAGACACAGATTTTAGGCTTGCAGGTTTCCTCATTCCAAAATTGGTGTGCTTGTACTTGACTTTGAAGTGATCTTTCTTCCAAGGTGACGGAGGAGCATGAAAGTAAGAGAATCTTGGGAACTGCTGTGCCCATTAATTTTATGGCAAATCCATGTATCACCTGGAAAACCATCCATGGGATATTGAGTAGTGGACCAAGAGCTGGGGTCCGGATTCCATGCATATGTTTTGGGAAGAGGCTGACATGAAGTGTGCTATTAGCTTGTCGAGAGCCCTACTCACTTCTGAATGTGGCTTAGCTCCAGCCACGTCCTTTGTTCTTCCAAGGCTAACCGCTGCAAAGGGATTGCAGTGGCCAGTGGAGGGCCAGTGAAGATTCAAGCACACTGACAATTAGGCTAAATCGGCAGTGGCAGGTTCTTGCATGGAAGTTGCATCAACCTGCTGGAGTGACTGTCCCTTGACCACCTCCTGTCTACCGGGTCTTCCTCCACCTCACTTTAATGCTGCTGTGCTGCTAATATGAACTCTGAGGCTTTAACTGGGAAAGTCACCACCGCCCCCTCCATCACCCATGTCCTACAGGTCAGGGCTGGAATAAGGAGCACTTGCAGTTGCCTAGTGGGTGGGATTTCAAGGAAACGGGATACCTTCCTTCCCCACCCCTTCACCTTTTCCCAGAAATGGTCTCATCACTGTTTCCTTTTGGAATTCTGTCATTGGAATTTCCTGCTTTTGCAGCTCTTGTCAGCTTGCGTTTCTTTTGAAATTCAGTACCCTTGGAAGTAGTGACGCGAAACTAACACAGACGCTGACCTCGCTGACAGAGCCAGGCGGGCAAGAAGAGGTCTGGGAGGATCTATCAGGAGTGTGGGGGCTGGCGGGGCCTGCCCTGTAGCGAGGCTTAGGGTATGGGCCCCTGGGGGGTGAGGGAGGACAAGGGATGAGAGTTGGGAGGTAACTGGGGGGCAGTAAGAGGTGGAGGGTGAGGGGTGAAAGGGCACCAAAAACACACCCCCTGGGCCACGGTTTCTCTTAGGCTGTGCTGCCCCAGGGTGGGAGTAGAGGAAATTCCAGGCTTCAGAATGCCAGCCAGGCTCCCCTCCTATTTTTTTTCTATCCCAGAGACAACAGAGTTCTTTTTTCTGCATGTTTTTGGGGGCTCCTCTTTTCTTGCTGCAATGCTGTCAGAATCATAAAGAGCTGACCTCTATAATTAATTTCAATGGCCGGCACTAGTGAATGCCTGTGGCACACAGAACACCTGGCTGTGGAGAAGCAGCAGCAGGACCTAGCGTGTTGGCACTGGAAGGAAATGCAGAGGCCTTTTGGTTTAATCCCCTCATTTCACATGCAAGGAAACTGAGGCCCAGAGAGGGGGCCCCACAGCCAGCCAGTGGCAGTGGGCTCTGAGGGGCTCTGGACAGCAGCGTCCCACCTGAGTGCATTCTTGGCTGGGCAGGGTGATGGGGCCCCAGTCTGGTGGACGCTCAGCAATAGCAAGGGGAGCAGTGGGGAATCCCTTCTTGTTCCCGGGTGCTGGTCTACCAGACTAGGGCTCCACTGGGGCCATGGTCCAATATCAGTCCTAACAGTCTCAAAATATGGGGTTTCAGGCTCCCAATCCTGTGTAAGGAGACTCCAAGCTAAAAACAATCTACTCTGATAGATCTGCTCATCAAAAGATTATTTTGAGACCATTCAGGTAATATAAACAATCTTTCTGCTTGTAGCACCCAGCAGTGAGTATCTGGAGACGTTGGAAATGGGGCTCACCCGATGAGGGCTGTGAGCATGAGCCTCGAGGGCGCTGCAGGGTTCATCTCATTTCTCTTTCCATTTATTGAGCACCTGCTGGATAACAGTGGTCAGCTGTTTTATGACCATTGCACATTATTGCATACCGTGTCTAATAAGCCTGTAGAAGTGGGTGCATTATCCTCACTGCAAATGTGGAAACTAAAACTCGGTGCTAGGAACTTGCATTGGGTTCCCTAGGTGGCAGTGGTGATGCAGAACACACATAGATCTGCAGACCTCAAAGCCTCATGCTTCTGACAACTGAGCCATGCTGTCCCCAGAGCCGACCTTGTATGCCATGTCAGGGCCAGAGAGAGAGGACTGGTTACTTACTGCACACTCTGAGAGACAGGAGTGGGCAGAGTTGTCACCTATGCCATAGGAAATGGAGTGCCACCTGCACAATGCAGTGAGTCACGGTTCTCCCTGTCCCTCCTGCGACCCCAGCTTCTGCCCTGGGCTGCTGGAGGGCACACTTAGGGGCACGAACATGCCTGACAACAGGTTGTGGGTTTTGTTGGGATGGAGCACCCTCAGACTCCTCTTGCCTCCTCCTTCCCCGGGCCCCCTCCATTCTCCATCAGGAATTCTACTCTTGGGACTTGGAAAGTGAGGAGAGGGAAGGACTAGCTCTGCTGATGTGACAGTCTCAGAACAGGATGTCCCTCTAGTATCCAGCACACGCACAGCACGTGGACTAGAGGCAGCTCTTCTGGTTCTGACTCTGTGGGTACCTTTCACCTGCTGGTCCTCAGCAGAGCATGCAAAGGGATGAGGGAGGGTGATTCACTGTGGGAGAGTTAAGGATGGGAGCCTCCGGGATCGAGCTCCAGGTCTGCTGTTTGGTAAAGTGCTTTACTTAATTTGAGTATAAGTGTTTAGAGTGAGCAGCTGCTGAATTCCCCACAGTTCTTAGATTCAGGGTAGAGGAAATCAGAAGAGTCCATAGCTGATTTCCATGATGGTGGAGTGGGTGCAGGCCCAGAGAGCAAGAGCAAGCCTGCACAGAGGTTCTGTGCCAATGGACACACTGACTGTCAGGGGTATGCTGATCATGGGAGGGTGTTGGGGAGCACACAGACTCCCAGCGGGCTAGAGCTGACACTTCCCACTGAGAGGGAGGCAGAATGTAGAGATGGCCATATGGCAGGAGCTGAAAGGCCTGCCTGGCTCTGTGGTTTGTCAAGCAGGAGCCCCATGGCCGAGTGCTGGGCCAGGCTTTCAGGGTGCTCCAGGGCTCAGTTTCAAGATGCTACATCTCTGCTTGGTGTCAGAGGGGACGCTGGTGGGATATGAGCGGGGGCTGCATAGCGGAGCCTGTCTCTAGTTGCATTCTGTCTCAGGGAAGGCGGGCTTACTTCCTCCCTAAGAAGAAGTTTCTGATTGATGATATAGCAGCTATTTTCCTTTTATCTTATTGCCATGAGTGTTTATTGGGGTTAAACCTGCATCTTTCCTTTACACATTAATGTAGGGAGATACTGGCTTTGAGAAATGAGTGTAGATTAGATTGATTATTTAGTCTAACGTGTTCATAATTGGTGCAAGTTGTCTGCATTTTCTTAACCAAAAGAATGTACACCAGGGAAAAAGTAGACTCCGGTTTTGCTGAGATACCAAAACATGGGTGTAAAGTAAATGGGAGAGCTCTAGGAATCTTCCAGTCCTGCTCTACCACCTGCCAGGTCATGAGCACTGCAGGAAGGCCCAAGGGTCACCGAGATGCCGGCCTGCCGTGCGGTGGGAGGACAGGAGGGGTGGTACTGCCCTGTGCCTCAGCTGACTGCAGGGCCTGGGAACACTGGCCAGGAGAATGGTGCAGGGAGCCACTGCACGCACTCCACCTCTCGCCTCCATGGTGGGAGACGTCCGAGCACCCTCATTTGCTTGGAGCACTTCACTTAAAGTGGGTCTGGCTGGTCATTTTCTTGTACTTACCAGCTTTATGTCTTTGTTTCATGGTTTAGTCCTCAGAACGACCAAAGGAGAAAGCTGCAGAAGAGCTCACCAGGAGGTAGACCGTGTCTGTGTCCTCCAGGGCTGGCAGGCAAGAGGAGGTGGAGGGGTAATGGTCCTCCTGTGAGGAGAGGAGCCATAGATGGGGAGTCTGGTGGCCCCCGTGGACTCAGGTGACAGTGAGGAGGAGAAACTCAGTGTACCAATGGTGGCATATGGGCTGGCTTGTTACTCTCCCCGGGTCCTACTCTCTCACGTGGAGGAAGGGGTGACTGCTTGGCATGGGTGGGCAAGGACTGCATGAATTGTGTATGCAGACAGAAGGTAAGTCCAGTCTCGGCCAGGGCCAGGGTCATGGGCAGCAGCGCTGATGATGGCAGATGATCAATCCTGAAAGATAATAAAAATGCCCAGGGTACAGCCCAGAAATGCCTGTGATAGTCCCAGAGGTGCCTGGAGCATGCCTCTGTTCGCTGCCTCCAGGCTCCAGCCTGGCGATCTCCCCTCCGGGTGCTTGGGCCGTGGCCACAGCCTTCCCTCCACTGAAGGCCTCTGTTCCCACTCCCTGCTTGTGGGCCTGCTGGACACCTGCTCCCCTGCTCCTTCCTTGCCGCCCCATTGCCAGCCTCCGCCAGGTCTCACCTCACTGCGTTGAAATTGAGTGCTTTGGTGGCCAGCATTGAGCTCACAGAGGGAGTGGAGCTTTGCTCCCCTGTGGAGGAGCACTCAGAAATGCTGGTGACCACAGAGACCCCTGATGTTGTCCACAAAGGTCTCCAGAAGAGAGTAGGGGAGGGGTGGGCCACCGAGGACCGAGGCAAGACCCTGGTGAGCAGGATAGGGGCACACTTCAGCCCCTTCCTAAAAGCTGGGGCTGAGGGAGAGTGCTGCAGGGAGCTGTACTGTACTGTGATTCAGTGCACGTGGGGACCTGGAAGCAGGGGACAGTAGCTCCCTTTTGTGGTCGAAAATTTGAGAATTGGGTATGCTAAATGGCCGGCCTGAGTCACAGAGGTGCTACGTGGTAGATTTGGGATTTGAACTTGGCTCTGCCTGGCTCCTTGTGTTTGTTCTCTCTGCTCTCTGGGAGGATTTGCCAGCCTTGCTGCTAAGCCACCGGGGATGCTGGGGAGTGAGTATTCTATATGCGTCAGCTGGTGAAGCGCTTATCAAATGACCCCCAGATTCCGTCTCACTTGGGGAGGCCGTGTTTCCGGCTCCCTCCTGTCCCCACACCTCTGCCCGTGGGTGTTTTTCCAGGAGAGCTTGTCCTGAGTAGGAAAGCCAGGGGGGAGGGTGGCATTGGGCTGCCTTCTCACTTGTTGTCACCTCCCTTGTCCTGCCCCCTGGGCCTTCCCAGATCCACTGTAGTGAAGGACCTTGAAAGAGCACGATCCCTCAGGCACTCAGCCCAGGGTCTTACGGAGGGGCGACCCCAGGGGAAGGGCGTTGGGTCTTGCAGTTTTCTCACGTGTGGTGTGCCCCTCAGGGATTTCTTTTTGGTGATCTTGTCATTTTGGTGGGTGTTAGTTTCCTTGAGCATCTTCACTGTATTAGTAGCCGTGAGTATTACTGAAAGGCGTTTTTATTCTTAAAGCATTCAGGGACTGATAGCAACCAAAATTGTAAGACAAGCTGCAGGAGATGAAATCAGTGGAATTTGGCAATTGTGGGACAGGACCTTATTCTCGAAGGCGGCTGGTCTAGGGCGTGTGGACTGAGAGGCGGGCATGCAGAAGGGGACACACCCCTCCCATCACTGTCCTCTCATCCACCGTTGGAAGCCACTGGAGTCACATCTGCTGCAGGAAACCCTGTGTTTGAATGATGTGAGGAGCAGTCACAGGGTGGTTTTGGCTGGAGGAAGGGCATAGGGTGGCATCTAGAAGTGCATGGGAGGCCACTGCCAATGTCGTGGGTTAGACCATGTTTTTGAGGCTTTAGTGATTTTTTTGAGACCCTTCGCAGTCTAGGCCAGGCAGATCATCTTCTGTGCATACCGCTGTGGGTGAAGTCCCCGCATGGCTAAGCACATGTGTGTGGAGTGTGTGTGCTTAAGGATGTGTGGCCTTGTGTCAGGTGACGTGTGTGGAGTGTGTGTTTTTAAGGATGTGTAGCCTCATGTCGGTTGATGTTCTTGAACGTGCTGACTTTAAAAAATCCACACTGGGCTCATCTGCTTCCCTGATGACAGAGTTTGGGAAACTAATGAAAGACATTCTGGCCTTGTGCCATCAGAAGTGAAGTTAATGTGGGGAACAGCTGCTTCTGGGAGGACGCTGTCTGTGCACTGTGCCGCGGGGCCTCTGCTCCATGGCCGGCCACACAGCCCTGTCCTGGAAGAGGCCCAGGCAGCCGTCACCCCTTCGCCCAGTCTGGAAAGAGCCCAGGGTCTGGAGTAGGGGTAACAGTGACGCTTTCTATGGAAGCTGCTTTAAAGAAAGAATAAATTGAGCCTGGCACTGGCCTTCTGGTTTTGGAGACTGAGTTGCCCTGCCTTGTGCTTGCAGATCCACTCAGTGTGAAGGGAAGGACAGCTTCCCCTTTCCACACCTCCCCATAACCTCCTGGGAAGCTGCTGAAATACAGGTGTTCATGGCGGGGTTAAGCCAGCTTGTGAGTCATTAGCATGCCTTTCCACAGCCAATGCACAAAACTTTTGTCTTAATTAGACTTGAGGCACAAACCGCTGATTCTCTAGTGCAGTGTGCTTGCTGTGCCGTGCGTTTTTGTTAATGTGTCTGGACTTGGTATTCATATATTAACAGTGCATGCTGGGGCACTTGGACTGCAGGGCAGTCGCTTGCCTGGCGGTGGGAGCCCAGAGGCTGAGGTGGCGCATCGTCTTCTGGCCACGGTCAAGCCCCTGAGTGTGTCTGTGCTCTGAGGGGAGCCTAAACTGTCATCTGTGTTAGTCCTCTCTGAGAGTTCTGTGGGGAAAAGTTCACTTGGGGCTCACGAAAGCTTGCTTTTGCATCTGTCCCTGATCCTGGTCCAGTGTGAGCAAGCTGATGCCTTGTGGAACCTGGATCCTGACCCAGCAGGGTGTGAGTCTGCACATTAGAGAGCATCCTCCTTCCAGTCCTGGCCTTGTTGGCTCCACTGCCTCTGCGTGGCTCCAAGCCTGACCACTCCCTTCCTCCCTTGCCCCAAGAGTGCCTCCTTCTACTGCATTCAGATTTTTGTCCACTCACCCGGTTTTCCTCTTTTCTGCCCTGGGTTCTGAGGGTCCATGGCCTGCAGGACAGTTTGCCTAGGATAAGCCATGACACATCAGAGGCTGGTGGAAGCCTGATCTCCTGCTTAGTATCAATGGTGTTCCTGACATGGAGAGGTGGACATTCAGGTGCCTATCATTACATGGCAGTAGGAAGGTGCTTGGACCCTGCAGGCCTGGTGCTTTGTACCTGTGGATTTTCCAAGTCACTTTATTCAAGGATTTCATTTCACTTTCAGTTCTTAAAGTAAGGGCCTGGCAAAGGGATAGGCAGCATTCTGTTTCTCTGAGGGAGGTAATGCTCTGCCGTCAGCAGATTTCCTTGTGATGATGGAAAAGTGTGGTCAAGGGATGTGTTTGACCCTCCTGTAAGAAGCATGAAGGTGTGCTGCCCACGTAGTGGTCACTCCAGGGGGCCCTTGGTTGCAGTTCGAAGGCAAGCAGGAACCTGGAGGCCCAGAGGGGCAAAGGGCATGGGGCTCAGGTCCTGTGGTCACTCAGCACGTGCTCTCTCAGCTGCACCACAGTCCCACACAAGGCGATCTATGCTTATCACCCGGGTGCAGAAGACCAAGTCACTAAAACCCGAGTCAGGGGTTTGCTCCAGGTAGGCCTGGACTCTCAGCTCAGCCCCCAACAGGTCATCAAGGCACCATGCTGAGCTGATGGCTGGCCCACTGCTGTGACCAAGGCCCCTTCTGGATTGGCACATGGTGAGGGGAGCTTCCACATCCATGATTCTAAATCCCAGGAGCTCTGAAGCAGGAATCTTTTCCCCCTGTTTGGCACAGCTCATCTGATGGCAAAACCTGCTTTGAGCTACCAGGAGCCCCAGTACCTTTGGGAGTGTTGGGTTTTCCTACAGAGATGTGGTGCAGAGCAGACGCTGCCCCGTACCTCCTGGGAGGAGTGACATCTCGCAGGGCCAGTAGCCATTCTACCTTTCCCAGATCCAAACTTCTCCAACTCCAAATTCCTTGGCTGGTCTGTCCCCAGAGGTAGCAGTCAGTGCTGTGAGTCTGCATCTGAAAAGACAGCATTTGTGGACCCTGCCCAGGTGGTTCCGCCATCCTCCACAGGCTGGCAGCACTGAAATGGGACGCGCACTGTCCCCGTGCCCAGCTCTGCACTGCTCTCTCCTCTCAGCAGCCTCCTGATTTGCATCCATGCTTGCTCTCCATGTTTCTGTGATCTCATCTGTGACATACAGATGACAGCCATGGTATTGGCCTCATGGGGGTTTGTCCATAGATAAAAAAGACCCAGTGATGATATGCCACAGAATTTTGCATCCAAAATTTGCATTTTAAATTTTTCCAAGGGACATTTTTCTGCTCAGGTCCAGCGAATGGCCCCTTGGTCTCTCCTGTGTGGTGTTTTGTGGTCACAGTAACCCTGGATTCCTGATGCGCTGGTGGAGAGGCGATACCAGTGTCTGCAGACTATAAGAAACTACATCTTGACTCTGAACCACAGATATAAATAAATTGACATGTTTATCTGTGGGCTTACAGTGACATATAAAATCTTTTCTTGAGGTGCTTAGGTATCTCTAGGCTGCCTGAGATACCTAAGAGAGATACCTCTCTTCTGAGAGCACCATGTTGGGACACCACGCTCAGGTGATTTCCATGCACCTTGCAGAGCCACCCTCCCCCTTGACCCTGTTCGTGTTGGAGGCTGCATCATCTGCACTATGTACCCAGGCGCAGGTGGTTGGATTTGTCCAATGGGAGGCGGGAGGGGAACTGTGAGATCAAGGTGTTCCCCTTCTGGGCCCTCCCTCGGATCCTATCAGAGGCCTCAGATCCCATCAGAGGCCCTCGGCACAGAGCTCTTCTCTGTGGCCTCTGTAGAGCTTTTTGGCCCTTCCCTTTCAGGCCTCAGATATTAAAGCTTCGCACTGTTGCCAGTTGTAGGGCGTTGTTCTCTCCTGTGTGCAGTTTCCTAAACCCGACTCATAGTCCTATAGTTTTTCTTTTGCTAACTCCCCTTAGTGACCCGATTAAGTATGCCACCTCTCTACATCCAGGACCTGCCTGTTCAAATAAGCAAGCCAGAGAAAGGTTCAAGTTCTTATTTGAAAGGTGGAGTGAGCCCTGGCATGGGCCATCCCATGGCCTGTTGGCTGACTGCCACCAGCAGGGTTGAGCTGTCCTGTTGTCACATCACTAGCCTTCATGTAGTCTCATGCCCTGAAGTTGTCTTGTTTGCCCAAAAGACAAGGCTACCAGGAAAATGCTGTGAACCTTGGTTTCCAAGAAGAACTCAGAAACCTAGATGCATTGTGTTTGCAGCCGTTCAGAATAGGTGCAAGGATCCAAATCCCTGGGCCTCATGAACAAAGAAAGTTAAAAATCGAGAAGACTGTCATTAACTGTAATCGCTTTTGCATAACTCCTTTCAGAGTTATTGCAGGCATGGAGTCCGGGGAGTTGCCCATAGTTCTTAATGTATTAGGGAACAGGAATACTCAGAGGTATTCTCATCTAAAGACCAGTTCACAAAGGAGGCATTTGAATGTGAATATGCCAGCTTTAAAACCCGATAAAGCCAGAAAGTATGGGAGCCCACAGAGATGTCATTAAGGAAATTATTTCCTCCCAAAATAGAGGCACCCCAGGTGACCTCTCAAAACAGAATTTTTGTCATGTCGGTCTGGAGTCACCTCCATTTCCTTTCTGTTGAGAATTGTTCTGTTTCCTGACAGCACACTGGGATTTTTGCAAGGCAAGGCATTGTCACCTAAGAAGACTGACTTCTTTTCACTCAATTACATTTTTTTCTCCTTGCCAGGAGCCTGGGAGATTGCTGGACCTGACCCCTGCCTTAGGAGCGTGGGTGAAAGTTGTCATGATGGAGGACTCATGGCTGGGACAGCAGATGGCTAGAAAGCTACTACAGGAGGACTCAAATCACTTTCTTATTTAGTAGCTTCTGGAAATCTTTATGCCCATGTGGTAGAAAAACAGATGGGTGTTCCGTAAAGAAAGTGGCACCAGTGTCTGCAGAGCATAAGAGATTCATCTTGACTCCAACCCATAGCTATGAATAAATTGACAAATTTATTTGTGGGCTTATCAAGGACATAAAAAATCATTCTGGCTGGCAAATGAAAATGGCATTGTGTTGCTCACTAACATTCATTTGTCAACTGTTCTTGGAATAGGTGTTAAATTATAACTGAGGAGCTGGCGTTATAAAGCTGAACTGGGATTTTCCAAGCTGTCATATGAAAAGAAAATTATTAACTATCTCCTCCTCCATCCCCCCCTCTCTGTCTCTGCAGAAAAAGCCCCTTTCTCTGCTGTCATATGACTTGGACTGCACGCTGTATGTGCACACGGTGTAATGAATGCCACATTGTCACCCACTGGCTGGGGTGAGCCTTCTTGTTATTTATTTCCAACTGGAACAGGATTTCACATCCAATGCTCCCACACAAAGTCATCTTAGAAACAACCATTTCAGACAGTTCTTTGCATCAGAGTTTTAGGGTACTCTTCTACACACAAACTGTTGTTGGAACATGAGCTTGGATTTCTTGATGCTACATGTCATGGATTGGCAGGAAATGGTCTGGGTGGTGCTGCTCTTATACGCACTCTTGGTCAGACATTGTGTGTGGTGGAAATCTGTGTAAGGATCTCAGTAATTATGGGGACCATGGTGTAGCGCTGGGATGTCTTACCTTGCACTTAGATGTCTCTGCCTTTGGTTTTGAGACATCACGTGGAAAGCTATGTTGGTTTTCATCCTGTTCCACGGCTCTCTGGTGTTGGCAGGCTGCACTTCATAGCATAGAAGATGAAACATGATATGACTTCAGGAATGCATGCTGAGGAAAGATGTGTGGTCATGAAAATACACTTTTTTTTTTTTAATGCCGGAAACTGAGTGATAGTGAAATCTTAAAAACTGGGGAAATCAGGAAATCAGCTAACTTTCTTAGATCTTGGTTTCCTCATACTGTGTATCGCATTGCGGGCTTGAACCAGAGGATTGCTCAGGTTCCTTCCAGCTCTGCTTCTAGTTCTTAAATCCAAAGCCTATGGGGCTCTTGGAGTAGCTCAAGGCTTCTAATCTTTAAGTTTCAAACAGACCACTGGGGGGACCTTGTTAAAATGCAGATTCCAATTCTATAGGTACAGGGGGATGCCTGGAATTCAGGATTAACCAAAGAATCTCTCTTGTGATGCCAGTGCTGCTGGTCCATGGACTGCACTTTGATTATCACAGATATAGATGGCCAAAGTTGCATGGTCCTAGATGAGCCAGATCCCTTCTTTGTCCAGGTGGCTTAGGTCTGGATGGCTTCTTCATATCTTCAGACACATCACATCATTCCATCTCTTTGTCAATAAAGACAGACAAGGAGAATGAAGTGAGAACTTCTCTTTCCAGTAATATAACACATTGCTCCCAGGCACACAGTACATACTTATTACAGTAAATGAGTGATAAGAGAAATTAGTGTAATCAGGGATAAATGTACCATAAACACTCAAAGGCCCTCCAACCTGCCACACACGAACACACACATATATGCACGCACCAGATTTCACTACGCATAATCCTCATGTTCGTATTCTGTAGCACCCAACTTCTATTTTCCTCACTGTCTCCTACACATATTATGCCTAGATACACTATGTCCTCTGACTATCCTTTGGCCAACCCAATGCCTATCATTTTCTAGATCAATGCAAGTCCTAAGTCTTCTTGAAGCCTCTGGATTCCTCCAACCCGGACGCCCTCCCTCCCTGTTGTATCCATGGTCTTTGGGAGCAGGGATGCAGACCCAGACCTGACTGCTGCACCTGCCCAGCTGCACTCAAGGGAGGCACTGCTGTTGCACCCATACCTTTCCTGGGCTCAAGACTGGGCTTCAGATCCTTTACAGCACAGCACTCTTGATGGCTTCTAACAACTGCCTGAAACATCTTTTCCATCCCTGATTTAAGGCTTAAATATTATTTTTATTCTTCATGTATATATTCTCTTCCTGTTTTGCCAGATGGTAAATTCGTTGAGAATAGCTACTTTTTACTGTTTTCCTGGGGTGCCCAGCAATATGCCAGGTGCGTAGTAGGTGCACGTTAAATGATGAGCTGACTGCCTGGAGCAGCACTGACTCATACATTCTCATGTGCTGGGGTAATGCCTAACACAACAAATAACCCTATAGCTTCCTTGACCCCAGAAGTGTCCAGAACCAGTCACTGAACAGCTGAAATGGACCCTGATTTGGGGCACTTGTCTCATGAACGTGGGGAGAGTGAGAGGGCACCATCTCACGTGATTCCTTTGAAAATGCTGTCAGGATATTATGGAGAAATGCCAGAAAGCAACAACAGAAGGCTGTTGGGAGAAAAAGAAACAGAGTAATCTCTTTTTTTTTTTTTTTTGCATTATGCTTGAAGGAGGTTGTTTGCTCTTCAGTGTTCTACATGCAGCTGCCTCTATTGCTTTTGGTTGGACCAGGCCCATCTGCCCAAAAAGTGAGTGGGGATTATGCATCTCAGTTCCTGCAATCTTGCCTGGCTGCCGTGCAGGAGTCAGATGGTAGGGCCAGGAGGACCGGGCTCAGGGCCAGGGGCCTTCGGGCACGTGCTGCGGAGGAGCGCTTGTGAGAGCACACGCCGTGTCTGCACCCAGCGATGCCCTTGGAAGAAGCTCCTGCTATTCTCCCTGTGATCTGCTGAGCCCAGGCAGCCACTCATAGTGGGGAAATGTGTGGAAGAATTTTGGAAGACTGGATATTGTTCCAGTGGGGTGTGAGGTCCTCTGGCCTTAAGTCGCTCCTCATTGCTCCTCTTTGTCTCCCAGGCCAGGCTTATCTGCAGGTTTCGAAGTGAGGAACCTGAACTTGGTAAGGTCTCCAGTTTCAGGTGACTGTTGTGTCTCAGGTCTGTCAAGGAGCAGCTCCAAACTGAGCCACATTTCATGCCTCCTCAGTCTAAAGATAATATACTTTTTTGTTTGTTTGTTTGAGACGGAGTCTCACTCTGTCGCCCAGGCTAGAGTGCAGTGGCACAATCTCGGCTCGCTGCAAGCTCCGCCTCTCGGGTTCACGCCATTCTCCTGCCTCAGCCTCTCAAGTAGCTGGGACTACAGGCGCCCGCCATCACACCCGGCTAATTTTTTGTATTTTTAGTAGAAACGGGGTTTCACCGTGTTAGCCAAGATGGTCTCGATCTCCTGACCTCGTGATCTGCCCGCCTCAGCCTCCCAAAGTGCTGGGATTACAGGCATGAGCTACCGTGCCCAGCCCCAGTATGTATTTTTAAATGTTTCCTTCTAATTAAAAGCATAATTTATGTTCTCTACAGAAAATTTGTAATGTATAAATGTATAAACATAATATTTTTAAATAGGAATTAAGAGTTGCCCTTTTCAGAATCCAGAGAGTCCCCTTGTTAGTGTATTGGGGTTCCACATATGTGTTTGTTTTTACAAACATGGCTGGGATCATGTAAACATGAAGTTTTGTATCCTGGTCTTTTCACTTAATGCTATGTTTAATTGGAATATTTTCACTACACTAAAATGTTCTCAAAATAGGATATTTCATAGCTGTGGAAGAAATCATTGCACATATTTCCCATGATTTCTGTAACTGTTCACCTATCCAATGTTTAGCTTGTTCCAGTTTTTCTCTACTTTAAATGACATCATCCCCTAGTTTCATATTGCATTCCCTGATTTCTATTTTGGGCATTTTTCTTTCCTCTTTTGCCAATTTTCTATCTATAGACTCTGCCTAGAAAAGCGTCTTTTTGGGATGGTGCTGAGAGGAGCACGAACCTGCCTGTCCATGTAACAGCAATTTGACATTTATTTATTCATTTTTTATTTTTTTGAGTTGGAGTTTCACTCTTGTTGCCCAGGCTGGAGTGGAGTGGCATGATCTTGGCTCACTGCAACCTCTGCCTCCCAGGTTAAAGCGATTCTCTTGCCTCAGCCTCCCCAGTAGCTGGGATTACAGGTGTGCACCAGCATGCCTGGCTAATTTTGTATTTTTAGTAGAGACAGGGTTTCACCATGTTGGTCAGGCTTGTCTCGAACTCCTGACTTCAGGTGATCCAGCCACCTCATTCTCCCAAAGTTCTGGGATTACAGGTGTGAGGCACCACGCCGCAATTTGACATTTAAGTGGCATCTGTCGGCTGCAGTTCAGGGAGGGTCCCTGCACAAGCAGGAAGGACTGTCTTGCCATGACACTGCAGGGGACACACTAGGAGGAATGGGACGCAGGGACAGAGCTCCGCAGGCAGTGCCCTGGGCCTCGGATGGTGCTGTGTGGGGCCCTGCAGAAGACTCACCTGCCTTAGGGCACCCGCAGGAAGGAGGACACAGGGATGGCGGAGGGAAAGCTTTCTGCTAAAAATACCCAGCACTGCACTGCGAACAGGCAGGGCCACACAGCTAACCGGCGGTCTCCTCCTTCCCATGGGGTTTGGATTACAACTTGTAGGACACAGAAGTGTCCATTTGTGTGTCATCAGGGGCCAGAAAAATCTGGGAAAGGGGCTGCAGCCCTGTTCTCTTGTCTGGACTGATCTGGACATTGAGTCCCTGATGTCCCAGGCTACCCCAGTGGTGACCGGGCTGCCTGCCCTACCCTGCCCCCTTCTCTCTCCACTGCCAGTGGTGGGTCAGCCCCCATGTCAGGCAGTCATCCTCTGTCCCCTGCATGCACTGACCACTAGAAAACAAAGGGTGTGAAGCCCACGCCAACCTGGGAAGCCCCTTCCTGAAAGTAAGTCAAGTTTCCAAGACTCCTTCATTTGTCTTTGGGCAGGGCCCTCTCAAAGTGGGGATGAGTTATATTGGAAAGTGAGTGTCCTGTCCTAGCAATGTCCATGTTGGCTGTCAGCCTTCCCTGAATCACCTGCTCAAAGCCATGTGAACAGGGTGCACCCTCTCCCAGCTGTGGGTGAACGCTGGGGCTTTGTTACAGATCAGGAGTCAGGAATGCTGGGAGCCACAGCCCAGGCGTCTTGCTCCTCTACCCCACATTTCCCTCCTGTGAAACAGCCTGAGGCTTGTTGCCAAGTAGCCCTGACTCTTTACCAACGGCCGGCGCCCTCCTCTATGTTCTCCAAGAGCTTCCCTGCGTGGGGGTCTAGCATCCAGGGGGCAGTGCTTGGCCAAGCAGCTGGTTGTGTCCCATCCCTTCTTGGAATGGTCTTTCCTCTGCCTGGAAAGTGACCTGGATTCTTCCTTCTGACTTGTAAGATGGAGCTCTGTTGTGGTTTATGATTCCTTCTTGGGCCCCTCCATGTGATCAGTTTACTCTGCCCGGAATTCTTTTTTCCACTGTTTCAAAGGAGGAATTTGTGTGTCACATACAGCTCCTTGGTGGGGGATTTTGCTCGAGGCATGGAGGACTGCTCTGAAGACAGTGTCCTGCCTGTATAAAGAATCATTGTGCCATGTGCGGTGGTTCATGCCTGTAATCCCAGCACTTTGGGTGGCCAAGGCGGGTGGATCGCTTGAGGCCAGGAGCTCGAGACCAGCTTGGTCAACATGGTGAAACCTCATCTCTACTAAAAATATAAAAATTAGCCAGGCATGGTAGTGGGTGCCTATAGTACCAGCTACTCGGGAGGCTGAGGCACAAGAATCACCTGAAGCCAGGAGGTGGAGGTTGCAGTGAGCCAAGATCACACCACTGCACTCCAGCTTGTGTGATAGAGGGAGACTCAGTCTCAAAAAAAAATTAATTAATTTAAAAAAAATTGAAAAAAAAAAAAAAGAATTGCTGTGAGAGCCATCCTTGCATTCTTCCATCTGATCATCACAAGCTTGAGCAGCCTGCTGCGTGATGTGGTGATGGGGCGGGGCTCAGCTGGGAGGAAGACAGACACAGCCCTACAGGGGGAGCTAGGGCCACACCCAAGAACGGGGCAGTCATGACCCGAGTGGGAGGATGGCTCCAAGCGAGGAGGCACCAACTCAGCCCAGGCTTAGCCAAGCCTCTGCCCCAGAGCTGGGCATCTTGGGGTGCACAGAGGAGGTGCTGCATGAGTGAGAAAGACTTAGTGAAGAGAGAAGCAGGGAGGGAAGGAAGTGTGTGGCAGTGGAAACAGCACTTTCCCAGTTGTTCTTTCAGCTGGTGTTCATTCAGGGCTCATGGTAGCCAGGCCTTTTCCAATCTATTCCATGGATTAGCCATCCCTATGAATTCGCCATCCCTATGAATTTGCCATCCCTGTGAATTCTCAGGATCCCTGCAGGAAATGCCACTGTCGTCCATGACAGTGATGAGATGAGAAAATTGAGATGCAGACTTAGAGTATCTCACCCCGTGGCATGCAAGTACGGAGCACCCACGCCTGGCCTGCAGGTGCCTGCCCCTCCCCACCCCTGTCCAGTGATGAGCAAGCTCATGGCAGGCATGCAGGCACCCTGGGCTCCTCTGCACACACTCCCTTGCTTGGGCCTGTGGTGGCTCCAGGAAGCAGGTGCTCTTGTCATCCCTGATTTGTAGATGAGGAAACCACAGATCAGAGAGGTTAAACAATTGCCCAAGTCACACAGCTGGTGAGCACCAGCCAGGCTGTAACCCAGGCCGCCTGGCTCTGAAGTCTTCAGTGTCTAAAGAACCCAGGGCGGGAGCCGAGGGGCGGGAGCCGAGGGGCACGCAGAGCAAGGAGAGGACCCTGGGAGGTGAGGCTGGGAAAGGAAGCAAGGCTGGACCCTAGAAGCTTTGTCCTTCTTGTGAAGAAGGGGGCTTCATGTTGAGAGAAGGAGGTCTCACTGTGGAAGGCCAGGTCGTGATCCCAGCCACATGCTTGCAGCCACCTGCAAGTGCCCAGGCACGTTGCAGACTCACTGCAGCCCCACAGGACAGGGGCCTGCTGTCTGGTTGGTGTCAGGAGGCCGGCATTTGGGGACATGAAGATCAGGGAGGGGGAGGTTTACCTGGGGAGGTTCACCTGAATCTCCCGTGGTTGTGAGATCTTGTGGGCACGTCTGTGGTGGACTCTGGCTGGCTTTACAGATGGCTACAATTGGCACTCCCTGCATGGGCATCTCTGTGTAGCTTGAAGCTGGACTCTCTCTCAGGTGTTAAGTGGGAGCTCCTTAGAGGTGGGGCTTGGGGACAGAACCCAGCCTCCTGCCTGTCCCAACACTACTCCCTCTGTGACTGTGAGAGACATTGCAGCCCTTCACTGTAGCTTGGCTGGAGACTGACACATCTGTGAAGGGTTGATGGGAGGCTCTGAAGGTGCTGTAATGAAGTTTCCTCCTCAGGATCTCTTCCCTACCCCAGCCAGGTTGGCCCCCGAGAAGGCTGCCAGGTCCATTCACTGTTCTGTACGTCCGTGTGCAGCCCCAAATCCTCCCATGTCAGCATTATCCCCCAGGACCCAGAGCCTCCTCCCATCTCCTGGCTTCCACTCGAAACAGAATGACCTTTTATTATTATTATTATTATTATTATTAATTTGAGATGGAGTTTCACTCTTGTTTCCCAGGCTGGAGTGCAATGGCGCTATCTCAGCTCACTGCAACCCCCGCCTCCCAGGTTCAAGTGATTCTCCTGTTTTTTTTGTATTGTTAGTAGGGACGGGGTTTTACCATGTTGGTCAGGCTGGTCTCAAACTCCTGATCTCAAGTGATCCACCCGCCTCAGCCTCCCAAAGTGCTGGGATTACAGGTGTGAGCCTCTGTGCCTGGCCTTCAGAATGACCTTTTAAAGGTCATCAGGGCATGATTTCTGCCCCTCCTTAACACCTACCTGTGGCTTCTCAGGGACTCAGGGTAAATGAGCTGGGCCCTGCACCATCTGTTCTTGCTCCCTTTGCTCCTGTGGGTGGAGGCAGGTGTCATGGGCAGCAGAGGTTCTGCAGAGTCCCCTGTGAGGTGAGGGGAGTGCAGAGGATTTGCATGGCCTGGGACTTGCTGTGGCGTGTGGAAACAGGCAGTGGTCAGCCGGGGACACTGGCCATACCAGCAGAGCTGCTGCCAATGGCCCCCAAGGTGTCTCACCTCTTGACAGCACTGCTATAGCATTGCCAGATCTTATTTTGAGTTTTAAACACAGGAGTGTGGATTGGGCTGCAGTGTGGATTAACTAGGCCTGGGGACCTACCCTGAGGAGCTAGTGATTTACCTATTTCCTCCTCCATTCCTGTAGCATTCTCTTACTAAGCACCTGCTCTATGCCTGGCCCTGGATATTTGGTGGGGCCAACTAGACTGCAGCTGTTGGTCTAGGTGGGAGTTGACCAGGGTGGGAAGCCCAATACGGCTCCACAGAGAGTAAGAAAGCCACAGGGGCAGTGATCCAGGGAGGACAGCAGAGAGAGCAGGGCCTCCGCAGGGGAGCGAGTTCCCCAGGAAGACCCTGGGATTCATTCAGCTGTTTTTCATTAACATCGTCATCATCATCATCATCATCACTGTTAATACAAATGCTGTACGTAACAGAGAAGATTGATTTCTGCTTCCATCTTCGATGAGACCCTTTGCTCAGTTGAGAGAAAACCCACCAAAGAGGGGAAGGGAAGGAGGAGAGATTCTGCCCCCCAGGGGAGCAGCCCACATAGCCACCTGTGAGAGGCCTGTGTACCCACCCTGGGCATACCTCCTCCAAAGCCAGAGGGGTGCCTGGTGTGGGTCAGTGCTCCCCACCAGACCAGTGCCCCCAACCCAAGTCAGTGCCTCCCACCCAGGCCAGTGCCCCCAACCCGGTCAGTGCCCCCAACCTGGGTCAGTACCCTCTGCCCAGGCCAGCCCCACCCCACCAGGCCAGTGACCCCCACCCTGGTCAGTGCCTTCCACTGGGCCAATGCTCTCCCATCCTGTCAGTGCCCCCCATCTGGGTCTGTGCCTCCCACCAGGACAGTGCCCCTATCCAGTCAGTGCCTCCCACCCAGTCATTGCCCCCAACTAGGTCAGCTCTCCCTACTAGGTCAGTGCTCCTGACCAGGACAGTGCCCCCGAACTGGGCCAGTTCCCCCCACCCAAGCCAATACCCCCCACATGGGTCATTGCCCACAACCATGTCAATGCTCCCCACCCAGATCTGTGTTCCCCCCCAACCCCCAGACTAGTGCCCCTCAACTAGGCCAGTGCCCCAGGCAGCCTTGGGTTTGTGCCTGAGCTGGTGATAGCTGAGGCTGGTGTGTGGTGTGGTGTGGGAATGTACCCTGTGGGATGTTCTGCACTGGAGGTGGGGATCTATCCCACTCAAACCTGCTTCTCAGGGGGATGCAGAGGTGGACGGGGCATTGAGGCAGCAGCCAAGGGCAGGTGGACGGCCCAGCTGATAGAAGTAGCTGGGGGTAGAGAAGTCATCAGATAGATGGAGAGAAGGGAAGGAGAGGCATGGAGAGCAGGCAGGAGCATGATCCAGCTATGTCCCCCAGGAGCAGAGAGAACTCCATGGCTGGCTAGACAGGTGGGAAGGGAAGTGCGTCTGTGTCTGTCATCCTTGTCCGTGCAGTTCTGGAGCCTGATTCAGTTTCTGCTGGGGTAGAAGCACCTCAGAGCAGAGTGATGGCTGCCCTAGTTCCCATGGTCTGTGGGTCATTGAAGGAGGGTCCCTCACGGCTCAGGGAAAAACCATTTCTGAGCCCAGGCTGGGTGGGGGATGATTTAGGTCACTTTTCTCCAGGTGGTGAGCCCCACCCCGACCTTGACTTTGGCCAACTGTGCTCTGCCAGTCCTGCAGGAGGATGAGCCCCGGGGTCCTCAGGGAGTCCCAGCTGAAAGGGGTGTCAGTCAAATGCTCCTCGGAGCACACCCGTTCCGTGCTCCCTCTGGCCAGGCCTTCCCTGGCTCCTGTGGGTCCAGGTCCGTTTCCCCACATTGACATACCCCATCAGCTCACCCTGTGAAATATCCCTGATCTAACCTTCTCCCAGCCCTGGTCTGGTCCCTCTGTGTCTCTCCCCAGGATGACAGAGCTGCCACCGGAGGGTCCTGTTTCTGCCCTTGCCCTAGCATCTATTCTCAAACAGCGGCCAGAGTTATCCTGTTGAAAGGAAAGGCAGATCATGCCAGTCCTCAGCTCAGAATTCCCCAGTACCTCCCATCACTGTCAGAGAAAAAGCCAGGCCCTATGACACGGCCCATGTGGGCCTGCACCAACCCCCACCCACTGCCTCTCTGGTGATGTCTTCCCCCAGTGCCCTATGGGTCACCTGCTTCAGCCACACCAGCCCTGTCTTCCCCACAAGCCACTGGGCAGGCTCTCCCAGGGCATTTGCAGACGAGGCCCCCTCAGCTCCCCTTCCCGTGGGTGTTGCCTCCATGCCACCTGCTCACGGGGCCTCCTCTGACCATTCCACATTAAAACTGCAACCCCGCCTCCCCAAGGACTGCCTGCTGCTTTCTCCAAAGGACCTCTCACTCTTTAGCCTTCTTGGGATTTTATTTATAGATTTTATTTTGTTATTTCAGATGAAAATTTGAAGCTCGTGGAGGCAGGGATATTTTCCCATTTGGGTCACTGCTGTGACCACATATTCCAGAAAGTGCTTGGCACATCAGGGTCCTTGACACCCTAAGGGTGATCTTAAGTCTGCCAGTCACCAGGGCCTTTTGAAGCAGGGAGACCTCCCATGATGTACCCCCAGGCCTTAGCCTTGCGCCCCAGGACAGGAGGACTGCGCTCCCAGGGGAGTCGCCAAGCATCATCATGGGGTGACATTTCCTTCCATTTCCTAAAGTTCCCTCGCATGAGCTCACAGGAAACCTTGAATTGTAAGGCCCTTCCTTTGCCCTGTACTTGCTGAACCTAAAAGCCAGTTCTGCCCGGAATGTTCTAAATAATCGGGGGATAAAGAAAGAGAATCCTCAAGCAAGGCTTTTCTTTCACTCTCTGCTCAGTTGGCAGCACCAGATGGAGGATGTGGCCGTGGTGTGGGCTCATTTATTTATTGATTAAAATGCTTACAAAACCCAGCATGTACAGCCAGGCTGAACATTCAATTAAAAAGCCCAAAATGAAAATTCAGAACTCCTGAATGACAAGTAGGATGTACAGAGCCAGCTCTCAGCAAATGAATAAGATGATAAAGCTTTAAGCAGGGAAGGATTTGTTCTATTTATTTATTTCGCCCTTTCTTCTAGAATTTGGAAACTGGAAGGCACTGCACAGTGCCCAGTCATTGCATGGGTGAGTGAATGAATAAAGCTTACACAGTGTTGGGTGAGCAGCAAGGATAAGAGAGGTGGACATTTGACGACAGCTAGGTGTATGTGTCCCTGCACACAGAGGGATGGGGAGAATAATGGCCCTGAGATATGCTCTCGAGAGGGCATCCTGAGTTTTTTGTTTTTTGTTTTGTTTTGTTTTTGTTTTGTTTTTTTGAGATGGAGTCTCACTCTGTCGCCCAGGCTGGAGTTCAGTGAACCTCCACCTCCAGGGTTCAAGCAGTTCTTCTGTCTCAGCCTCCCAAGTAGCTGGGACTATAGTTGCATGCCACCATGTCTGGCTAATTTTTGTATTTTTAGTAGAGACGGGGTTTCACCAAGTTGGTCAGGCTGGTCTCCAACTCCTGACCTCAAGTGATCCACCCGCCTCGGTGTCCCAAAGTGCTGGGATTATAGGTGTGAGCCACTGCGCCCATCCGCACCTGAGTTTTTATACCAGGTAAGCCCTTGAGTGAGGAAAAGACATGAATCCATGCTCCAGAGATGACAGGCATCCTTTTCCACAGGGGATGGTTAGGGGTATGATTGGCAAATATGCACTGGGACTTCAAGTTCTTCCTGGTGGTAAGAAACCACTCCTCCTCTATCCATCTTCTTCTTCCTCCTCCATCAAACCACCTTCCTCTTCCTTCTTCACCGCCTTCCGACATCAGACTGAGCACACTCTTCAGAGCCCACCAGCTGGAGCAGACTTCATGTGGGTTGGGCTCCACCTCCTTTCTCAGAAGTGAGTGTCATCACCTAGAGTGTCATTACCATAGTCCTTGCCTTCCAAGTCTCCTGCTAAATCAGAACAACTTAAAAAGCAAGCAGAGTGCCCTCAGTGCTGCTTTGAGGCAGCTGGGCTGTGGTTAGAGGGTGAGGGCCACAGCATGGCTGGTGGCTACCAGCTGCAGATGCTGGTGCCGACTAGCTTTGCCTGATTCTGGCTTCCTCATCTGCAGAGGGGCAGGGTGTCTCACTTTAAAGTTGGGAGACTTCAATACAGTTGTGTATAATGTGCACAGTACAGTAAATTCTCAATAAATAATCATTACTATTTTAATACTGTGGGAATAGAAGGCCAGCTCACTAGCTGCAAGCCTTAGATTTGTCCAAAGACAGCAGAGTCAAGAGAGGAATTGCCCTGGTTCCTCTGTGCAGGTTGATGTCCGGGGTTTGCTGATCTCTGTGCACCAGGACTCAGACTTTCTCCCATGTGGCCACACTTGCTGCGTGTGGTGTGTGTCTGTGTGTGTGTGTGGCGGGGGGCTGGCTGTGTATCTGTGTGATGTGTGTATGTGTGTGTGTATGTTTTGTGTGTGGTGGGGGGGACCTTGTGTCTCTGTCTGTGTATGAGCTCATGCAGTCTCCCCTGCATTCCTCTCTTCTGGGGGTTGCTGGCCCCTTCGCCATTTGATGACAGGTGTCTGAGGATGGAGAGGGCAGTGCCGCAGAGTGACAGCACAGGGCATACCAGGACACCGGGGTGCCCAGAGCCCGTAAACCACAGCCACTGACAGCCTAGTGTCTATGCTACCACCATCCCCAGGGCCTCTGTGGGCTCAGAGCATTCTCCCCACCTCAGGCCATGCCAAGACCACTAGGCTCCTTTGCATAGAAATTTGAGCTGTATTTTGTTGTTTTAAGGAGAAAAGTGGTTTCTCAAAGGCCTTTGATTCACGTGTATTTGCTAAGCTGGCCTTGCACTTTCCTACCCATCCTTTTTGGGTGGGTGGCCCACAAGTACCACCCTTCTTGTCTTGATTCTGACCCTGTCTTGCCTCCTTAGAATGTTTGAGAATTTTGGACAAATGGAGAGAAGTCTGTTCTCAAGGGTGTTGGCTTAAGTAGCTCCCCCTGTGCGGGATGGGGTCCATTTTCTGCCCTCCTTCCCACAGCTTCTCCTGCATGTCTTCCTGGACCTGTGCTGATTTCAGCATCTTCGTTGTGTGACTCAGTTCTTCTCAGGAAGCCATAGAGGTTTTTCTTTCTAGAGCTTTGAGCATTTGAAGAATTCTGCCCACTGTGTCTTCTCTTCTCCCACTCCAATCTATAGCAGAGAATGGAGAGGCTGGTCATTTTTCCAGACTGCTCCGTTGAACACGGATCTGCAAAGCTGGTATTGGTACTCCTACAGCCAGTGCTGGGACACATGCAGTTTGTGGTGGTGATGCTTTCGGGTTGCTCTAAGTGTCTGTTTGACATACCTGAATCCTGGGGCATTTTTTGTGACTGTAATCATCAATAACAGTATATCTGTGATGGATCAGTCAGGATGGGAAAGTTAGGCTGCAGGAACAGCAAGGTGAAATGCTTGCCGCTTCTGTTCATGCTGACCATACCCAAACACAGAACTGGGGCAATCCTGCCATGCCATGGAGGCAGAGAACCAGGAATAACCAGGCACAGCATGGTTAGGCCCCATAGAGGAGGGCTCTCCTTGCATCGAATATGCTCCACGGCCCTCTAGGAGCTTGGAGACCAGGCCAGAGACCCTGTGCTGTGCTGCTGACGGTGCTAAATTTTGACAGTGCTAAATTTCACTGCTGCATAGGGGATTAGCCAGCCTGGGCCGCCAGGTCTGGCTCAGGATGGCGCAACCTCTGGAGTTTTTCACAGTCCTGCCATTGGAAGTGATCCCGGGAGACAAGGCATCACGGTGCTCCTATGTTCTTCGTGTTTTTAGACACGACATTTCACCTGCCCCTCGGAAGCTGAAATAAGTTAAATAGGGTTATGCTGGAGAAAAGGGGACATTGTGGTGATCTCTACATCTGAACATGAAACCAGATTATCTGATCACCTTAGCTTTTTTTGTTTGTTTGTTTTTTGAGGCAGAGTCTTGCTCTGTCCTCCAGGCTGGAGTGCAGTGGCATGATCTTAGCTCACTGCAACCTCTGCCTCCCGGGTTCAAACGATTCTCCTGCCTCAGCCTCCCTAGTAGCTGGGATTACAGGCATGCACCACCATGCCCTGCTAATTTTGTATTTTTGGTAGAGGCGGGGTTTCATCATGCTGGCCAGGCTGGTCTCCAACTCCTGACCTCAGGTGATCCATCTGCCTCAGCCTCACAAGGTGCTAGGACTGCAGGCGTGAGCCGCCACGCCCGGCCGATCTCCTTAGTTTTTAAACTCCACTGTAGCCAAAGAACTTTGGGAGAGATTCACTTGGCCCCAACAGGATCTGAGGACCACCTCCCTCCCTCACATATGCTTCCCGGTGAATTTGGAACGTCCATCCATGTGAGGAAAGAGCTTGCCTCTGGCAGGGTTAAGACAAGGTGTGCGTTCAGTTGAATGAAGGTGGGCACTCCCCACTTTGGGGGCCAGACTTTTCTCCTTCGCTCACACTATATTTTTAATGTAGGATGATCTTTGTGTAGACTGGTATATGGCAGAACACTAAGAAGATGAAACTTTTTAAGTGAAAATATTTTCAGGCCTAGGTAGCCAGTAAGGTGACCCTGCAATGGTCTGTTTCCTTCTGAGCCTCGAGGAAGGAAACCCACCTGATGATGCCCAAGGGACGGGAGAGGGCCGCCACACAGGCTGGCGAGACAAAGTCAGGGAGGCAACGGAGCCAGCCGGCAAGTGCAGGAGACTGCCCACATTCGGGTTTTGTTTTGCTTGGTTTTTTAGTTTTTTAAAAACCACTATATTGAGGCCTGGTTGGCATATAAAAAGCTAGGCATATTTTATATACTTAATTTCTGCATCTCGATGAGTCTGGGGGTGAGTCTGTGAAGCCGTCACCACCATCAAGACCATAAACAAGTTCAACACCTCTCAGAGATTTGCATCGCCTCCTGCCTCCTTTGTTATTAACATCGTTACTATTTTTGGTAAGAATCCTTACTGTAAGATCTAACCCCGTCTCTACTAAAAAAATACAAAATTAGCCGGGCATGGTGGCACATGCCTGTAATCCCAGCTACTTCAGAGGCTGAGGCAGGAGAATCGCTTGAACCTGGAAAGCGGAGGTTGCAGTGAGCTGAGATCGCGCCATTGCACTCCAGCCTGGGCAACAAGAGCGAAACTCCATCTCAAAAAAAAAAAAAAAATCTACCCTGCTAGCAGTTTTAAGTAGACAGTACAGTATTGTTAGCTGGAGTCACACTGCTGTGCAATAGATCTCCAGAACTTACTCATCTTGCAGAACTAAACTATAGTCTTGGACCAACACCTCCCCATTCCAACCCCAGCCCCTGGTAACCACCATTCTACTCCCTGCTTCTAGGAGTTTGAGTATTTAGCTCCAACAACATATAAGTGAGATCATGTGGTATTTGTTTTTCTGTGACTGGCTTATTTCATTTAACATAATGTCCTCCAAGTTCATCCATGTTGTCGCAAATGACAAGACTTCCTTCTTTTTTAAGGCTGGATTGCCCCACGTTGTCTGCTAGGGGTTCCTTGTTCCCTGTCTCTGGACCTGCTTCCTGAGTCTCCTCTCTCCAACCCCAGGGTGTCAGTGATGTTGGCTCTGACTGGGTAAGAGTGGTTAACTCCGCTGCACCCATCGGCACTGCCCTCACCCTCTATCTTTATGTTCAGACTATGTAGAGCTATTTGAGTTTGAATTTAAATGAATTAAAAATAGATAAAATTAAACATTTGATTTCTCAGTCTCACTAGCCACTGTTCAGTGCTTGGTGCTAGTGACCACAGCATATAGGAGCTAAGCTAGGGAGAGGTGTGGCCCGTGGAGGAAAGGAGCAGGGACCCGGCTCAGCCCTGCCCAGGACAGCTGTGAATTGCTAGATTAGACCTCATGAGAGCCACTTCAGGGGGAAATGGGAGCTCAGAGAGCCACCTTAGAAGACATGGGGTGATGCTGCTGAGGTCAAGAGCCAGAGTGAAAACTGCTCGGTTGGTTTCTGTCCTGTCTGTAAAATCAGCGTCAGCTTACGAGTAGGAATGTTTAATGTGTGTTGAGTGCCTAATTTGTCTGGATATCTGGTTTCACTGGTACTTCCTCAGCCTGGGTTTGTTGCAGTTCTCCGTCTGAATGTTATTTGGGTCCATGCTGTAAGACTGCCTTCTAAGAGACTTCTGATTATTCCGATAATATTAATCTCTTAGAAAGGGGTCCACAGTGGGGGGTATGTTGATCTTCTGGATTAGTTGCCAGGGTTGTGATGTTCTAATATATCTCTTTCTCAGCTGGTTTTAACCTGCTAACAGTTTCCTCCTGGGAAGTTCAGTGATTCATTCCAGACTGGAGGCGTTTTGACTGAGGCCTGTCATGAAGTTCCCTGAGAGGATGAAGTCCCTCTTCTGTGGTTACCTTTAATGGCAGGTATGGCCATGGAGGCCCATACAGGTGTCTCGGGGCAATCAAAGGCCCCTTCTTAGGGAAACATCGTGCTTCCTATTTTCCCTGTCTCCAGCCCAGTTCTGGCCCCTGGAGGCTCAAGGAGCACCTGCTAGTTTCCTTCTGGTCTCTCCACCTTACTTCCCACTCTGGGCGCGGAAGTGCTCTGTGGAAATTATGCACCAGGGAGCTCCGTACAAGCAGTAGAGAGTCTCAGCTAAGCTAAGGGAGATGAGAATGCAAAGCTCTGGCAGGTCCTCTTGACTATGGGCCTCATCTGCATGCAGCATTCACTCAGTTCCACTGCATGCCTGTCACTGTACACTCCTTCATGTGCTGTGTGTGGCTACAATGCGGGAGGACGCACATTCCAGGCAGTGTTCTTTGTGGTTCCCTGAGACAGATGCCACAAAACTTGCTGGAGGTGGTCTCAGAGGCTGGGGCTGCTCGGCATCTCTCATTGAGAAAGAGCAGGTGACAGAGAAGAAAGCAATCCACGCAGAGCCATTTCCCACACCAGGAGTTCCCGTGAGCTCTGCCCTTTGGGCTGCTCCTCCAGCCGCCCCTTCCTTGCTCATTCAGCACAGTATTTAGTGAGCACAGTAGATCTGGGCATTATAGAGCTACGGGTGACTTTAGGAGTGATTCGCTGCCTTCTGCTGGGCTCTTACTGGCAGTGCCAGTGGGATGTGCTTGGGATATTGCTTTTGTCCTACCTCACGCCAAGGTTGTTTCATTCAACGTCAGCAGGAAGCAGATAACATTGTCAACACGTCACTTATAGAGAAAATCCACTAAAATGGTCAGAGCAGACCGTCTTTCAGAAGAGATGCAGTCTGCCAGATGCAGACCCCAGGAAGTGTCAGCAGTGGGGCCGGGATGAGGGGTGGATAGAGGGGTGCCACGTGTGTGTTTGCAGTCCACCCTGCGATGTTGTTCTGACCCCTGCGTGTCCCTGCCTCCAAACCCTGCGCATACTCCAGCAGCACCTGCAGAGTGCTTGGAGATTCCTCCTGGAGGCTTCCCAGGGCTTCCGATCCCATCCTGCTGCTGCCTTTGCAGGCAGGCTGCACATACTACAGAAGGTATGAGAGCAGAGCAGGTGCCATGGAGGGGCAGGGCAGGGCCTCTCTGTCCGTACTTCTCCAACCTGCCCTTGTGGATGCTGTTTCTCTGACTGTACAGTGGCTGGTGGTGTTCTCCAGGCAGGAAGCTACATGCCATGGCTGCAACCCACTGTTATGCAAGTATCGGAATGATTTCATGCTGTTAGCAGTCGGTGGACTCCAAATGCCCAGTAACCTAGCATGTTACTTAAGACAACTCCAACCTGGATGGCAGGATCACATTTCCTGTTGCTTGGTGATTCCACTAGGGGATGGTGCAGGAAGAAACTAGAAAACTACAGGGACCTTTGATAGACTGGTTGATTACATATTTTCTAGGTTGCTGTGGTCGATGTGTATGTTGAGTAAGCCACAGGAGAGCCAAAGCTTGGTTCGACAGGTGTGCGGTGCCTGGCAGTGCCGCGGTGCCCGTGTGGATGGCTATGGTGTGCCAAGGAGGTGCTTTTGCTCAGTTGCTTGCCGCTTGGCATGAGCAACACAGGTAACATAATTGAGGGCACACGTTATTATTGCAGTGCAGTTTTAGTTTATAAATGTGAGGCTTTTGTGTCTTTATTGATTCTTTATGTAATCAACAGACATTCTTTATTTCTCTCTTACAGTGGCTTGAAATTTAAAAAAAAAAAAGTGCCTGTTGTACTCTTCATCAGGGAACATTCACATTTAGTTTCCACTGCTGGGAGGTGCACATTTGAAAATTGAATATTCATAATTACCTTTTTGCAAATTGGACTTGTATATAGCCACATTGATTTAATTTGCAAATTTGCGTTGTAATATATGATATTGAAGATGTTCTGCTAGGATGCTCACAGGAGCACTCGGCCAGAAGTTAGGAGGGGAACAATTTGTGGGCAAGCAGGACGCTGCATCCGTGCTCTGGGCGGCAGCTTGGAGCAGATAAGATGTGCTTTTATTCCAGCTTCCTAAAAGCAGTGGCCCTTGATGGCAAGACTGAAGGACTGCTGAGCACTTGAGAGGAGACCCAGTCTGTGGACATGCCTTTCTGACTGATGTACCCTGGTGGTGGTTTTGTTTTCCCTTGTCTGACTTCACTCTGAAAAGGGCGCTAATTTCAAGCGAAGAGCAAGTCATATCAAGGCTACCCATATGGCACAGTCAGCAAACTTTACTAAAATGGTGGTTTGTCCCTTTCTTTATTGTTATTTTTTTAATTGAAGCTTTGAAGTTGTTTTCTCATTTTCTTACATCCACGTTTTCTTCTATGCCCTGCCAGTGGATGAGATGGAGTCATACAGATTTTGGAGCTGATGTCTTCTATGAGTCGCGGCTGTGTGGTGGTGAGGTCGGCTGCTGCTGGTGCTGTCCAGTTGTGAACTGACTTGAGCGTTGTGGTGGCCGGTGTAGCAGTCAGCCATAGACTAGGGGAACCTTGGTGTATGTGTTTTTATGGTTTCTTTTAGCATTGTTAGTTCAAAAATATGTCACCTATTCAGAACTGGTTATCTGGTTATTTCAGAACTCCAAATCTTACAAAGTCTAATAAAAATCTTACACAATCTTACACAGTTTAGTAAACAAAACACACAAAGCGAGAGCAACAAATGTACCTCAGAGCTGGGGCTCTGAGTCCTGCCCACTGTTCTTGTGAATGAGCTTTCCACTCCAGGTTGGCTTGCTCCATTTTCTAATAATTCTAACAAGTTTAGTGGGTTTTTTATTGTGGTATAATACTCATAACATGAAAGTCATTATAAAGTGTACCAGTGGCATTTATGTTTTATTATATTAATGATGTTGCAACCATCAGCACTGTCTAGTTCCAGAAGTTTCCTTTTGGGAAGTTTTCATCTCCCTAAAAGGAAACTCTCTACCCATCAGCAGCCACCCCCCGGGCCCCTTCTTCCTGGCCCCAGTCCACTGCAACCTGCTTTCTTTCTCTATTAATTTGCCTACTCTGGAGATTTGATATAAATGGAATCATCCAATACATGGCACTTTGGTCCAGCTTCTTTCACTTCGTATTTTCGAAGTTCATCCAGGATCATAGAGTATATCAGAATTCCATTCCCCTCTATAGCTGAAGAATATCCCACTGTATGGTATTTCCACATTTTGTTTATCCATTCATCTGCTGATGGACATTGGGCTATTTCCACCTTTTGGCTCTTCTGGGTAGAGCTGCACTTAACATTTGGGTACAAACATTTGTTTGAACACCTGTCTTAGATTTTGGGTACGTACCTAGGAATGGACTTGCTGGGTCACGTGGTCATTCTAGGTGTATGTTATTGAAGAGCCACCCTATGTTTTCCACAGCAGCCCTTGGATTTCACTTTTATCTACAGTAAAGTGGAAGAAGGGGGCCAATTTGTGATAGGTGGACAAATCTGCAGTGTTAAGAAGAGGCAGGAGGCAGGGAACCCCATGCAATCCACATACCTTCAGAGGCAGGTGGTGCTCCTGGCTCACACCATAGGTAATGTTTGCCCTGTGCCTGTCAGCTTCATCTGTGTGCATGGGCTGAGCTGGGAAGAACCAGGGGACCTGGAAAGGGGTTATGGAGCTTGCCTATGCCAGCATCCTTGACACCGGCATGATATCAGGATCCTTATTCCTCTTCATGAGGCCCAGGCCTTACCCCAAACCTGCTGTACATCCATCCCAAGGGGGAAGGCTGGCATCTGTGTTTCTTGCTGCATTTATTTAAATGTAATTCAGCCTAATGCACAGCCCGGGATAAGACTGCAGGTGAAGCGTCAGATTTTAAGATGTGCCCATGGACACAAGGCCAGGCCTCCATGGCTGACATTTGGGTGCTTGCCATGGGCCAGGCCCTGCCGTCCTTGCTGGGTGGGCGCTGTACCAGTTGGTCATCACAGTGGTCTTAAGCATCACTGAGGAAGACATTGAGGCCCAGATAGGGACTGTCCTTGGCCAAGGCCTCCTAGCCTTGAGTAGGGGCCCCGGCCAGCAGTGGGGCTCACTGCCTCTCAGACTCAACATCCCAGGTAGATGGAAAGAAAACATTCCGGGAGGTGAGTGGAGAGAGACTGATTCTCTGTAGGTGATGGCATGTGCCTTGAGCTGGAAGGTGCTTCCGGTTTCTTTGTAGCGATGGGGTCAGCTGCTTCAGGCAGCTGTGGCAGCATGAGTGAAGCAAAGGGGCTTATTCCAGTGCATGTGGGGGAGAGGAGGGAAGTGGGCTCAGCCAGAGCAGAGGGGTTTCAAGAGTGGCAGTGGAGGAGATATTTGGAAAGGTGTGTTGGGACCCGTATGCAGGGTGCCGTGTTTGGACTTTGTTTTGTAGGGCACAAGACAGTTGAAGGCTTTGGAACTGGGAGGAAAGTGACAAGAAGGAGTACCAGGCCATGGGACACTGGACATTGAGAAAGGGAAGAGGCTATGGGGGAAGAGAGGGGCCATGAGACCCGGGGCAAGTGTGGACTTGGGGGACACAGTAGTGGAAAGCAGCAGGCCTGGGCAGTCGCCTAACTGCAGGTGCCAAGATCGTGGTCTGTGTCCCAGGAGACCAGGGGGTGGGTATCCAGAGATGAGGGCACCAGAACCATGTGGGTCATATATATTTAATGCTGCCTGCTTGAGAAAGCAGGGGCTTGGCATATGTTTTAGAAGAAAGTTTTATTTCTTGAAATGGTTGAACTGATAAATCCTCAGTTATCCCAAAGGCTCAGGGTTCCAGAAAATGGCTCCGTTGAAGGGTGAATCCCATAGATCTTAGAAGAGTGATTGTAACCCTGCCTTGGTATAGCCAGGGAGCAGAGATAGAGGGTAGGAACCAGATTGCCCTGGGGAAAGCAAGTCAGCCTGAAACAGCATGACCTTTGATGTCACCTCCGTGCAGGAATGAATTTCTCTACCGTATGAATAACACCATCAACTAATACATTTTTATTATTCCTGCCACTTCATAAATAGTGTCTCCATCTTAATTTGCATGTGTCTGTCATTCTCCATGGTCTTTAAAGGTTTGTATAAATTTGTAAATTAGTCTTCCTTTACATGTATAAGGCAAACCAGCTCCTTGATGAAACCTTTGATGAATCTTTTTACAAGTGCATAATATCCACCAGCCAATTTCTTATTCTGTAAATTATTTTGCCATTTTGGTTTTGTTTAATTTGGGGTGTGACAGTACTGGCATCAAATTTCTGTCTAGTGAATAGGAGAATCAGACCACCAAAATATTAGAGGAGATCCTCTGAGTTGGTAGAGATTGAAGCAGAGCTAAGCCCTCGCTGGTGACCAAAAGAAACTTCGTCTCCCCGTATGAATCTCATTCTTGGCGAAGCCCGCAGTTTGAGAACCCCCAGCAGGCATTCCAGAGCTGCGCTGTCCCGTAAGGTAGCCACCGACCACACTCAGTGAACAGCTACCACATTGAAGAGCCCATACACAACACATTTCCATCAGTGCAGAAAGTTCCACTGGACAGCACTGCTCCACAGTAATGAAGAAAAAGGAAACCTGTTTTACTTTACTGAGTGTAATTAGCAGAAGGTCTTATTTGATGACTGTTCTCTGGGGCCCCCTTGTCAAGTGTGAGTCCTCTGAGTGGAGAGGACTATAATCTCTCCATAGTAAGGCAGAAAGACGTGCCCACTGGGAAACACCCAGCAATTTAATAGGGCCCTGGGTCCAACACCAACTTGGGGTTCTTAACTAATGCCAAGCCAGGTAAAGTGCTTTGTTCATTGAGTCTTGCAACTCCATTAGTGATCCAAAACAAAGTAAACCTCTGTCCCTATCTCTGTAGGATAGTTGGAGGGAAGCAATAGCTTATGTCTGTAGAATGCACTTGCTTTTACTAAGAGGCAGTAAGGAACTGTCTCAGTATGAAAATGTGCATATACAGAACGACCATCCGTTTTTGGTGTAAGCAAAGAGGACGATGTGTGCCTGTTGTGCACTGTCTGTGCAGAACTTTCAGAAATTGTCAGTGATGCACAAGGACATGTGTGTCCATAGAAGAGACGCCTGTGCAGGCTTTCCTGGCAGCCTATGAAGGGGTGAGCTGTGTCTCAGTCCAGGCTTTCCCACCCAGGGTTCCTCTGGGGCTCTTTCATCTCATTATGTCTGGCTATTGTGACATTTAGAGCATTCAGGTGAATGCCGGTTGCTGCCTTGGTGTGGAAGGGACATCGTTGCTTTTCCACCCTGGAATGACCTTTGATCTTACCTGTCAGGACGTGATCTAGGCATCAAAGCCACCAGTTCCCAGAACATCACCTGTGACCAGCGTAGGTCTCTGTCTCTGTGTTGTTTTGGAGAATATGGGGCCTTTTTGAGATGTATTAGCAGAAGTCTTTTTGGTCTGACCTTGTGAGATTACATGTGCACGTATCAGAGGCTTTTTTCACCCAAATTGCAAAGATTCCTAGTATTTAGAGATTAGATGTGGTTAGAAAAGTGCATTTCCAGTATGCAATTGTAAAGCAGGAAAAACCTAAAGCTGTCAAAAAGAGAGGGCAAGGCAGGCTGGAGGAGGTGTTCAGAGCTGGTTTTGTTGAACTTTTGGGCCTGGGGAACGTTCCTCCAGTGTCCTGGCTCTTGGGCTTCATCTCTCGCAGCAGATCTGCACAGCTCCAACTGGGCTATCAGTGCTGTGGGCCTCGGTCCAGGAGGCTGGGTGGATGCTGAGAAGGGGATGGAGGGAGGACATGTTGCCAGGTGATAGTGGCTGGCTCTGCATGCCCCTGCTCCTGGAGAGGCCGTGGGTGTCATGTTTCTCCCTGGCTCTGGCTTCCTGTCTATCACAGGAGGAACACAGGTGTGATGTCAGTGTGATCTTCACTACACACAGCCTTTAACAAGGTAGCCCATGACATGAAGAGAACTTATCATTCCTCTTAGAGATTTCTTCTGCTTTTCTGTTTTAAATAGACTTTCTGTTTTAAATAGACTTTCTGTTTTAGAGCAGTTTCAGGTTCACAGCTAGATTGAGCAGAAGGTACAGAGAATTCCCATAGACCTCCTGCCCCACCCCCATGTGCAGCCTTTCCATCAGCATCAGCCACCAGAGTGGTGTCACATTAGGGTTTACTCTTGGTGTTGGACATTCCATGGGTTTGGACAAATCTATAATGTGATGTGTCCACCATTAGAGTTTCACACTCAGTACTTTCCCTGCCCTTAAAAATCCATGTGCTCTACCTGGTCATCCCTCCCTGGCCTCACCCTCTGGCTGCCGTGGGTCTTTGTACTGTCTCCGTAGTTCTGCGTTCTCCAGAACATCATACAGTTGGAAGTATACAGTGCGTAGCCTTTTCAGACTGGCTTCTCTCACTTAGTAATTCATGTTTGAGGTTCCTCCATGTCTTTTCATGGCTTCATAGTTGATTTCTTTTTATCGCTGAATAACACTCCATTGTCTGGGTGGACCCCAGTTTGTTTATCCACTCACGTCCTGAGGCTATCTTGGTGGCTTCTGCATTCTGGCAGTTACGAATAAAGCTGCTCTAAACTTTCATGAGTGGGTTTATCATGAAATGTTTTCATGAGATGTAAGTTTCATGAAATGTTTTGTGAATGTAAGTTTTCATCCTCTGTTTTCATGGTGTTGGGGTTTTCGGGACCCCAGCTCACCTCCCACCCGGATGGAATCTCCTAGTGTAGCATTTCCTGCTTGTGCACAGATAGTGTCAAGTCTTGCCCATGGTGACAGGGCGACAGCAATGCCTGTCCCTGAGGGGGCGTCTGTGGGCAGGTGGGCAGGTGCCACCCCAGCCCCGGGAGGTGGAGGAGAGTCCAGAGGTCTGGGGCTCTTTTTCCCTGTTAGCTCTCAGAAGGGACACTGTCTACTCCATGCTGGGGAGGCCCAGCCCCTGACCCTGACCTTCCCCTGGGTCTGGGAGGCATAGCTTTGGCAGCAGCCCCGCTCACAGCAGAGTCTTGGTTCTAGGTCTCGTTCTGCCAGGCCTGCCTCATCTCTTTCCCTGCTCCTTCTGAGGTACAGAACAGTCAAAATCCACCTTGGTTTCTGTGACTTGCTGGGCCTGTAAAAAGAGAACTGGCTGAGTTTAAATGACTTCAGGTACATAAATATTAGTGGCTGCGGTTTCTCTACCATGGTTTCACAGTGAGGTCAGTGCGGAGTGCGAGGGTGCCTCCCTGTGAACAGGCTTCTGCTCACACGTGCCTTTGTCGTGTCCTGGTGCTAACTGGGGATGTATCCTAGGACTTTAAGAACTAGCGCATCTGTCTTGGGCCACATTTCTCAGGAAGGTACATAACTGGAGTCCCAGCCAAGAGGAAAGATGTATGTGGCCAGGAGCAGCTCGCTGGCTGCACCACTGAGGGGACTCGCACAACTCTGCCACCTGTCCTGATGGATTCTGTGGCAAAGGCCAGGGATGGCCTGCATCTGAACGGAAGGCCAGGCATTAAAAAGCAAAGGGCAGGGAGGATCATCGTGATCCTTTCTCTCTGTTTTTCTAAGCCATGAGCACGCTGAATTTCAGTATGCAAAAAAAAAAAAAAAGCCCCCTTTAAGCAGAAAAACCATTCTAGGGACATTGAGAGACTAGAAATCCTTGCCTAATTTCAGATTAAGCAAAACATAAGCATTTGGCAAATGCCGAGATCGCAAAGTTGTGCAAGCAGAAGAATCACTTTGAAATTTGAAGCACAGCCCCAGATGTTTGGGAGCGTTTCCATGCGGCTGCTCCTCCTAGCGTGACTGGCTGGTGCCTCCCTGCCCCCAGCCCGGTCCCCAGTGCTTGTCCTCTGCGCACTCACTGCCCAGACCTGGGGTGAGGAAGAAACGGCGCCGAGCACCAGAAGATTAGGAGGGAATTGTGTGAGGCCTGCTCTCAAAGCCAGGGTGGCTCTCGGCATACCCCTGTATCTGAGTGATTGAATCATAGCACAGTCATTTTGGCGACCGTGGGATAAATGCTGTGAGAGAACTGTGGTTTTCCTTGTCGGTGTGTTGGTTCAAAGTCATGTGAGTAGAGACAGCTTCTGAGGGGATCGTCTCATGCCCACACTGGGGGCAGCATTTGTCTCTTGTCAGCTGTGAGATCAGAGTCCTAGGGAAGCCAGAATGGTCTCTCAGATCACACCCTGGCCAGAAGCTGGGGCTGCCCTGGCCAGCCGCCAGACACTGACCCTTCTGGTGTTATCCAATCTAAAGACAAAGCATGAAAGCCCAGCCCTGATGAGCTCTGGCCTGAGGCCACCCATCCACTCAGAGGCAGACATTGGCTTGGAGTAGAAAGAGGGATGAACTTGTGGAACCAAAGCCAACTGGAATTCCTTGCCTCTGGTAGGTGAGCCAAGTGGATTCATTATGCAATGAAACTGCACTTCATAACTTCCCTGAGAACATTTGTATTTCAAGTGTCTGTCCCGGAACAGATCAAAGCCCTCTGCTAACTGGGATTACAGATGGGAAAGGAGTGGCTCTCCATCAATCCTGGTGTTTGTTTCCTGCCTGGAACAGCTCACTTTAGGGAAAGCAACTGCTTGTAGGTGTCTGCAGAAGAGACACTCTCATCTCTGCCTAGATGGGTGCATGGCTTGGTATCTCTCCAGTACCCTGTTCTTGGCTGTCGCCCTGTATGTGCCAGATAGTAACAGTGGCATGGTTTTGCAGGACCAAGTGTTGAGCTTGCTGCATTTTTTGGAGTTGAGAAAGAGTTGGTTCCTGGCATCGTGATAGGAACTCTACATTTATTTCCCCTCTTCCTAAGCCAGTGCAGGTCAGTTGGCTGCAAAGAGACAATGTCCTGAGCTATGTCTGCCTGTGGGCTCAGTGGGGTCCCGGGGATTACTCAGGGCATCCTTTTCAGCCTGCTGGGCTGAAAGCTTGGATTTACAAGTGATGTGTTTTCTCACTCTTGCACTTTTGCTGGGGTGGTGACGGTCAAGAGAAACACATGTTAGTACAGATGTGTATTCTGAGTGAGAGGGGGCTCACAGGGCCAAAAACAAGCCCAGTGGGGCTCATTCCAGAGCAGAAAGGCCCACAGTCCCCCATCTTCTCTTATCACCCTTGTTGTTTTTAAACATTCCCCTTATCATCTCCTCCTCTCTTTTTAAAGTGTGCGATCTTGAAGAGTGCCGTGCCGGAGCTAAATGGTGTGGGCAGGTGCGGCCTGCCTGCCCCCAGCCTGTCCAGGCTGTGTGTAACTGTTTCCCTTCACTGCCCAGTCCAATCTGGAACTTTTTCCAGCCAAACAAAGCCACCTCTGTCCCCTTAGAGGAAAGAGAGCCAGTAGGACTATCAGCCCATTTGCCCTGCATTTGAGACCTAGAAATCCCCCAGTGGTTACATCTGGGGTCCCTCCTTGCAGGGGCAAGGTGAACCAGCTGCTGGAGAAGTCAGAGAGGTCAGAGTGGGTGATGGAGAGTGGGGGGTGCTATTCTGGAGGTTTCCAGCTAGAGCTGTTTCCATTCTAGATCTTCACAGAGCTACTTCCTCGAAGCTGGGGGTAGCCTTTTATGGTCCCTTCCTTAGGCCTGGAACCAAGTCCTACTAGTGCTCCTGTAAAGCCTGTAGAAGCAACACAACTCTTCTCTCAGCCCAGTTCTCATGGCCTTCACAGCCCTGAGCTTGCCTCTGCTTGGCTCGTTGACTCTAATTCCATTTTTGAGGGCTGCTTTCCGGGCAGAGGAGGGTGGTGGGAATGAGACAGATTTGCTTCCTGTTCTCTGCACAGCAGCCAGTGGCCGCCTGGACTAGAGAGGGAAGTACAGGCCTTCACCCTTTCCCAAGCAGCAGGTACAACGTTGGTACCTGGTTCACCTTGCCCCTGCAAGGAGGGACCCCAGATGTAACCACTGGGGGATTTCTAGGTCTCAAATGCAGGGCAAATGGGCTGATAGTCCTACTGGCTCTCTTTCCTCTAAGGGGACAGAGGTGCCTTTGTTTGGCTGGGCAGTGAAGGGAAACAGTTACACACGGCCTGGACAGGAATGTTTAAAAACAACAGGGGTGATAAGAGAATCCAGGATCCTGAGTGCAAAACCATCTTTCCTGCTGGAACCACCACAGGCGCACATCCTCAGCAGTGAGCCATGACTTCCTCCTCACGTCTTCTCAACCAAGGCCAATTATACCCTTTCATGCTCAAAGGGAGGCTGTCCTACCTGCTGGATACGTGTTTGTTATCTGGGAGAAGTTTAGGCTGCTGCCCACCTAATCAGAATGTCTAAACCCTCTGCTTACTAGGTCACAGCTCTATAACACGGAATATGCACAACTGTTGTTCTTGTAAAATTACTGGCATTCCTCTTCTGTAAAGATACCAGCCCAGGAGATGAACAGACAAGTAAACAACATCAGGCAGATGAACTTTCTGCTGGGAGAAAATAAAACTGGAGGCACATTGCTTTGCTTGCTGTACATGGACAGGCAGAGTGGTCAGATGGAATGGCCATGGACTCGGGCACCAGACCAAGATTCAAATCCCTGCCCTACGATACTCATCACCTGGGTTAACCTTCTGAACCACAAACACTTCATCTGTAAAGTAATGATAATATTGCCATCTTGCAGGGTTTTAGGATATAGATTAGATTGTATGTAAGGCATCTACATACCTACGTAGATTGTTCCATGGGAGGTCAAAAATGGCTGCTCTTACTGATAACTTACAGACATGTAAGTAATGATTACTACTGATAATGATTAGTGATAAGTAGTATTCATGGAAGAAAGACTCATGGACACACAAGACGCCATGTGCATGGATGCATCTCTCAAACGCTTCTTTGCAGCTCTTCACATTCTTTGAGGTATGCAGTCAGTAATAGAACTCAAACCTTATATCCTCAGATTCACTTTTAATTAGGCTGTTCTCATCAAAATGCCATTCCTTTATTATCTTGCCACTTAATTTAGTAAATTGGTAGAGCAAATGTGGCATGCAAATTGCCTCTTCCATACCAGAATGTCATCATTCATTGCCAAAGCCTGTGTGGATTAGGAGCATTTGAAGTGGAAATTGGTTGAGTTCAGGGCATACAGCTGTTGAATTTTGATTATCAGCTTATAGTATTTTTAAAATTAGATTATGCTTTGTTTCTATTTAACAAAGGAAGATAAATGTTGTGGTTGATGTTTTTATTAAAATATAAATTTAACAAACATTCTCCAATAACTGGATGGATTACAGGAGATGAGACAATCAATAGAGGATTACATTTTGCAAAGCCAATTTAGGAGCCTTGTCTAGATAAAACCCTCTTGTGGCAGAAGGGATCTGGCAAAAATGAATAAATTTGTAATAAGTGTCAACCCTGGCCCCCTGCCGTACAACTCAAGGATAGACAGATTTTTGGAGGGAAGATCTACTTTCAACTACTGTCATTCTGCTAGAGAGATCTGTTCGCAAGGGATTGGTCACATGTTGACATCAGAGGCTGGCCATGACAATCCCAAGGTTCTGCCAAATTCCAGTGGATTCCCACTGCTTGCTTCAAGTCCCAGTTTGGTCAGGACTTCAGGACTTCTCTGAAGGGGAGATGGGGCCCTTTTCTGGAGGATCAGAGCTCTGAAGATGATTGGTCCTGGCTATTCAGTACGAAAGCAAATATCCCATTTCAAAAAGTGGATGGCTCTTTTTAAAATAAGTCACCTTGACAACTGGAAGGCACAGCAAGGAACGAGAAAGGGTAAGGGAGAGAAACGGGGAGAAGGAAAGAATGAGGAAAGGGAAAAAGAGAAGGGTAAGGAGTAAGGGGGAGGAAGAGAGAGACAAGACACGGATAGACAGGAGACTCAGCGCCCCTTCAAGCATCCTGGAATCCCCCAAATAATCACCACTCCTTCTCCCTTCTTGCTGGAACTTTGTGTATTTTGCATTTCCTGTTGAAGTCATAAATCCAGATCCTGCTCTGTAAACCCATGAAGTCTGAGGGCAGCCAGGGCCGGCAGAGGCAGAACATTTCAACATGTGCAGAAATGTTCCCACAGACAGACTAGGCAGTTGGGGTGGCAGGAATCCAGGATCCTGAGCTAGGAGGCGGGTGAGTTGTGTTTGCCTGAGAGTTGAGCTTAAATCAGCCAATAAAATTGTCAGTCTTAAGGAAGCTGAAATTTCTAAATAAGCCTATAAATAATTTCACAAATACGGCCTGTGCTGTGTAATAGTGTGCACTGATTTTGAGAGTTACTGCAAGAATAAATTTGCTGAATGAATAAATCTGCAATAGTCGCCAGTCAAATGTCAAAGGCTGGTCTCCAGCAGAAATAACCTTTTAAAAAGGACTCATTAGCTGAGCACACAGGGCACCCACATAAGTGATTTCTAATTCATTAAGAGGTAGATGATCAGCTCATATTTTGCTTTTCCAGCAAATAAGAATTCAAATAAGAACCCTTCTCCAACTCGGAAATCAGGCTTCTGGTGCCTGCAAATCTCCCCACGTCAGGATATGGGCAGACAGCTTTATTGCTATCAATTAAAGTTCCATGCACAAACCTTGTAATGTTAAGATGAGGCCAAGAGGTGGCTTTTCCCTGGCTAGATTGGAATTTAATGAGAGTGGGAAGACAATATAAAGAGGCCAAGTCTGACTGTGGGCAAGGCTGCTGAGCTGTGTTGCAGAGGGATTTTCTTATACCCCTAGGTGGTCTCATTGAAATGTTATATCAGAGACAGGAGGGAGCTTGCAGACTTTGTGGGGCTTCTGCTTTTTGCCACTGTGCCTGGGCTCCCAGCATATGCTCCAGAGAGAGGCCTCGGCTTCCAGAGACAGTGCAATGGGTGGGAAGGGGAGGTGTGTATTTCTGGAGTGGGAAGGAGGGCCGGGGGCCATCAGATCTTGGGTTGGGAGTCATCGGGTGTATAGCAGGCACTGACTGGCACAGGGGCAAGTGTCTGTGAAGCAGGTGACACAGAGGAAGACAAGCTGAAGAAGAGACCCGTATGACTCCAGCTATAGGATCCACATATTCACCACAGTGGGTATTTGTGTAAATGAAGAATCACAAACACACATATGCACATACTATCCCAAAGAATATTCAGTGAGATTTAGAAAAACAACCAACCCAAGTGCATTCTCTGTTAGTGATTGGTAGCATGCTGTCCCTCTTCAGGAAGAATATTGTAGGTGGTGGTAGATGGGTCATAAGTCTGAGCCCCCAGTGAAGCTTGACCTCAGCTGAATGTGCATCTGCACTGGGGCTGGAGACTCCTGATGTGCATGGGGTTTTGGTGAGGTTGAGCTGTGTGTCCTCCAAGCTCCCTGAGCCTGTGCCTCGAGGAGATAAGGTGAAGGTGGCCTGCTCTTCCACCCTCCTGTAAGAGTGGGCATGAGGATGCTGGCTCTAAGCTGTCAACATGTTTTATAGATGTTAATTATTTTTGTTATTTTAGGTCTCCAAATATTTCAGAGTGCTAATCTTTTAGCTTTTCTTTGTTTTTAGTTTTTTAAAAGTGATTTGTAGTATAGTGACAGAGCTGTGCAACCACCACCACTGTCTAATTTCAGAAACTTTCCGTCACCATAAAAAGAAATGCCATACCCATCAGTAGTCACTCTCTGTTCACCTTCCCCCAGCCCCTAGAAAACACTAATGTAATTTCTGTCCCTGTGGATCTTTCTTTCTGGACATTTCTATGAATGGAAGCAGATAATATGTGGCCTTTTGTGTCTTACTTCTTTCACTTAGCATAATATTTTCAAGGTTCGTCTTGGTTGTAGCATGTATCACTACTTCATGTTTTTATGGCTGAATAATAATCCATTGTATGGCTAGACCATGTTTTGCTTATACCATTAATTAGTGGATAGACATCTGGGATGTTCTCACTTTTTCACCATCACAAGTAGTGCCCTGTGACTATTCATGTACAAGTTTTTTGTGGACAGGTTTCCATTGCTCTAGGAGTAGGGTACTGTGTCACATGGTAACTCTCTTTAACCTTCTGAGGGGCTGCCAGGCAGTTGTTCCAAGTGGCTGCACCATTTTCCATTCCCACCAGCAATGTATGATGTTCCAGTTTCTCCACATCTTCGTCAACACTCATTATTGCCAGTCTTTGTGATTTTAGCCATCCTAGTGGATGTGAAGTGGTTTTGATTAATCTTTTAGATTTTAAAATAATAATGAAAGTTACAATTGTCATCTCAATGGAAGGAAAACCAGGTTGATGATCTGTTAACTAATATTTGCAAAGTGCTAATAAGCCCTTTGAAGACAGTATTTGAAGAAGGCGAAGTTGATCCTTTCTCCTGGAACTCCTTTCTCCTGGATCCAGAAGCAGTGGATCCCTGCTGGTAGTAAAGTAGATGAAATTAGAATTGCTGCATAAGCACCAAATGACTTGAAGGAGAGGATGAATGTCCAGACGGGGATAGAGACAAACTATAAATCTGCCTCTAACTCCAAGGACAGTAGTCTCCATCCCTTGTTCTGCAGAGCATTTGAGTCTCCTTGAGGTGTGTGCAAGCACGCACACTGGCACACTGTCTCCTGGAAGGAACAGTGGAGCTGTCGCTTCCCCAAACCCTCTCCTCTTCCCATTCCCATACAGTAATGACTAGTTTAGACAAATGCAATCACACAGTTTTGGCAAGGAAAAGTTTGTTCTGGGACAGGCCTTTGGCTTGCGTAAGAGATGTTTTTAAAATGTGTGTGGTTTTTGTGTCTTGTTTTTCCTAGAGCCTAGAAGGGAGGATGCCATGGCTCTGACAAGGCCCAAGAGGTCAGGGAGGGGTCCCTTGGCCACATTTCCTCTGCAGTGCTCGGAAACAACTTACTGGTCTTTAATTTTCTGCGAAGATCAGTGTCTCACTTCATCCCTCCAGCTGGCATGGCTGGAGTCGAGGTGTGTCGGTTTACACAGAGTAAGCCAAGAAATCATAGAATCCCAGGAGTGCAGTGGATTTCAGGGACTGCCATTTAATTTCTTTCTTCTTCTTTTTTTTTTTTTTTTTATTTTATTCTTATTTTTGGAGACGAGGTCTTGCTCTGTCACTCAGGCTGGAGTGCAGTGGTGTGATCATGGCTCACTGTAATCTCAAACCCTGGGCTCTAGCAGTCCTCGCACTTCAGCCTCCTGAGTAGCTGGGACTACAGGCATGTGCCACCATGTGCAGCATATCATTTCCTTTCTTGGTTCCCCGCTTCCCCCAGTGACACAGCCCCTTTACAACATCCCTCAATAGGGCTGCTCTGAGCCTACTTTAATCCAAAACAGTTACAGAACTCACTCACCACTTCCCAAAGCAGCCTGTTCCATTTTCAGCAGGGATCGCTAAAAGGTTCTTTTCTATATGCCCACTCATCTCCTGGTTTCCACGCCAGGCAGCACTACATGTTCCTTGGAATGTCCTGCAGACTCTGCCAGCCTGGAGTAGTGTGTAGGGGTTCAGGTGCCTGCTGCACCCTCCTTGTTACTGCAGGGCAAAGATGCTGGCCCGAGCGGAGACCACACCTCCCTTTGTTCCAAATGACTCCTGGGAAAAAGTTCAGAGAGGGTTGAAAGTATGCATAGTATTTCCATTAGAAATGAATAGTCTTTCTGCTTTATTTTTAATGATATTTTCACTGTGAACCGTAACGTGCATGTCATGTTTAAAGAAGAACAATACAACAAACGTTAGTGTATCTACCATCAGCCTAAGAAATATGGAGACGTAGAGGCCCTCCAGGGGTATCCTGAGCGTACGCCACCTTTTCTCCACCGTGGTAAAACATTTAAGGACACACACGTATGTGTCTCTGCATTGTTGATTTGATTTTATCTATCTGTGCTTGGTGCTGAATATTACAGATTTAGCCTCAGAATGTGTTTTTCTGTAACTTGCTTCTTCCACCCAACAAGGAATCAGCCATGTTGATGTACATAGATGTCGCTCATTTTTTTTTTATATAGTGTACAGTTTTTCATGATCTGAGTATATCACAGACTATCTACTTCACAGTTAATGGGTATTTCAGTTGTTCTTCCTCTTCTTTTTTTTAATGTTCATGTAGAAGTACATCCTTACCCTGGAGAATACTATGTTCTTTGGAACAGGATAGCTTGGCGATCAGGCAGCACTTTGCACTCCTACCAGCAGTGGTGAGAGACGTTTCCTTCTGCACCCTTGCCGACACTTGCTGTTGCCAGACTTTTAAATTTTTGCCAATCTGGTGGGTGTGAAATGGCATCTCATTGTGGTTTAATTTTCAGTTCTCGGATTACCAATGCTGTTGAGTCACTTTTGAGGTCTTTGGGGACCATTTGTGTTCATAGCCTTTTCTACAATGCCTGTTTGAGTTAACTTATCTTTTTCTTGAAAGATCTAGCTGTTCTTGAAGATAGATGGGTAGTACTTATCTGGTGTTTACTGCCACTGTTCTAAGTGGTTCTGGATATAGTAACTGCTTCAGTCCTTCCCAATAAAGTAGGTTTTCTTAAGGGGATGCCTGTCTCACGGGTGAGTATCCGTAGGTGCACGCAGCCACTGGCCCAGTGTTCCCCAGCAGGTGAGGGCAGAGCAGGGGCTCATACCTGAGCACACTGGCTCTACCATTCGGTTCCAATTCAAATGCTGGGTTATTGACGTATTTTGGATGCTAATACCTTGTTTCTGCAATGTGTTGTTAATATCTTCTGTTTATGGATTGTCTTTTTCCTTTGTATTTAATGTCTTTTGATAATAGAAGTTTTTTTAAAAACATTTAAATGTTCCACTGAACAAATTTTCTTTTATGGTCAGTGTTTTGTGTCTTATTTAAAAATCATTTCCTACCCTGGAGCTTTTTATTAACTTTTAAAAGTTTTATAGTTTTGCTTTTCACATTTAAGACGTTAATTCAGCTAGAAATAATATTGTATATAGGATGAGGTGGAGGACAATTTCTTTTTCCATCTACATAACCTAACTTGCCAACACCATTGATTAAACAGCCCAGCCTTTTCCTGCTGCTGGTAAATCACATCATCAGCACATGTTTCTGTGTCTGGACCCTCCCTTCAGTTCCATCAGTCTATTTGTCTATTCTTGATTCAACTATACTTTTGTAATTACTGTATCTTATTTAAAGCCTTGATATTCTAGCAGGACAAGGACTTTCACTCTTCCACATACATTTAAAATCAATTTGTCAAGTACTTTGTCAAGTCCTTCAAAATCCCGTCGAGATTTAAATTGGAAATGCATTTGAACTATACATCAAGTTGGGAGAAAATTACAGCTTTTCTGAATCCTCTTACTCAAGAACATCATATTTCTTGCAATTTATTTAGGCCATCTTTAATATCTTTTAGTAAAATTGCATAATATCCTCCCTAAAGGGAATGTACATGTTTAGTTAAATTTCTACCTAGTACCACTTAAAATAGCAACAAAAATATAAAGTATTTTTAATTATATATTTTAGCTACTTGTGCATGGTAGATAGAAAAGCAGTTGACTTTTACATATACCACTTCCCAGTGTTCCTGTTTTCATGTTTGCCCTTTGCATAAACCTTCCTTTTGTGTCAGTTTAGCAATTCATTTCTTTTTCTTGTTATTATGGATACCTTCAAACATATACAATCATGGAGGGTCTAGGACAATGATCCTGTGTCAGGTGATATCCAGCATCAGCAGCTGTCGACATGGTGCCAAGCTTATTCCATATGTCCCTCCACTATTTTTGTTTTTTGGGGAATCTTTTAAAGAAAATCCCAGACATCATATTATTTTAGCCTTAAAATATTTCAGTATGTATTACCAACAGATGAAGTCTTAAAACAAAACAAAACAAAAACAGTCAAACCATTGTCACACTGTCAGAGTTAACAGTAGTTGCCTAATATTAGTCCATGTGTGGATTTCCCTCATAGTCTCTAAAATGTCTTTTTATGGTTGTTTTGTTCAAACCTGGATTCAAATAAGGTCCACCCATGGCATAGGATTCCATCTCTCTTACTTCTTTTTATTTCTGGCAGTTCCTACTCTTTTCCACCTATTTTCTTCATGCCATTAATCTGTTGAAGAACCTAGTCCCTTGCCCTGCAGAGCTGCCCCACCCTTGACTGTGGGCTGCATCCTCATGGTGCTGTCTCCCCTGTTCCTCCATTCCCTGTATTTCCTGTAAAACTGGTAGTTACATCTGAGGACTTGGCTAGATTCATTTGTTTACACATATGTTTGTTTTTCCAACAACAGTTTCTAGGTGGGGCTGTGAGCCTCTGATTTCAACAGTGCATTCAGAATCACCTTTGTACTTTCTAATCTAGTGTTCCAGGTTATCCAGGATGCCTAGGTCATGGTACTGATATAGGAAGGGAATTCCAGAAACAGTGTTGGATGATGCCGTTCGCCATTGTAGGCTCCTGGTCATCACCGTGTCTTGTGATCTGTCAGTATGGTCCTCCTCACCCCCACATTTGTGTGTGTGAACCACAGCAGTTCATGACCACTTTGGTGGCAGGGACATGAAAATATTTCACCTGAACACAGTGTTATCCAGAGGTGGAATGTCTGAGTGTCAAATATATCCCTGGACTCCCAGTTCCCTTCTCCACGCTCTGAGCAGGGCTGAGAGCTGAGGCTTCCCTGGGGTTGTTAACAGGGTGGTCATGACAAGCTTGGCCACGTCCTTCCTCCCACGTCCTGGTGGCTGCACTGTGGTCTTCTTGAAGAATTGGCCATGTGTCCACAGAGGCAGTCATCTTAGTCCAGTGGCCTGGAATCCTCTCACATTTCTTCTGGGAATACTTACCTCTTCCTTTTCTTACTCTTTCATCTCCAAATGTCCCCCTCTCTCCTACATTGGTTTCTCTCATGTGGTTTCTCTGCACATTTGTTTGGTGTTCCCTCTAAGCTCAGCCTTCTCCTGGTTTTCCCAATTACCAGGCCCAGTCTCTGACCAGACCCCATGAAGTCTGGTCGATTGCTTCTAAATCTCTCCATCTGAGAAACATCCTGGAGATTTGGAAAAAAAACACAACTCATGAGAGGAAAGGAAAGGACTTTTGCATTGAGAGCAAATCCACATGAGGAAAAAGTCAGGCCCCAAAGAATCAAGTGGACCTGCAGGTGGGGTTATTCACCAAGACTTTTTCAATGAGATGTAAATCAGTGGCTTCAAATGGTTCCAGAGGCCATGGCTGGAGTGACGCCTTTCCCTCTGTGCTGGCTGGAGAACAACTGAACACATCCCCCCATTCTCCCTTCCCTGCCCTGGGGTGCAGCCTTCCTGCAGCAACTTTCAGAGGTGGAAGGCTGATGATAAGCCTGGAGCTGACAGGCCTCCCTCAGGGGAGGACACTTTGGCAGAGAGATTTGCACATTTCTAGAGGCTGCAAGAGGGCAGTGCTCAGCTTGATTTAGAGCCAAGAAGTAAGAAAGCAGGAGGAAGGTGAAATGAATTGCAGGAGTGTGACACAAACCAGGCTGGAGATGTCTTTTCTTACATAGGCCCAGCCTCACCTTCAGCCCACCTTCAACCCAGCTTCAGCCAGTTTTGTAAGATTTGGAACTGCACAAGAGAGAAATAAAAGTTGTATGAATGTGAATGGTTTCCAAAAGTGTCTCTGCAGAACCTCTTAACTTTAGGTGCAGATAAACTGCAACTTTCTTCAATGGGTTCTCAGACCACTAGTCCTGGTGACAGTTTGACTAGCATTGAGAGAATGTTGACCAGAAGAAGTCAACAATCCTGCCCCTTAAAAAACATTGGATGTCATCTAAGTTGAGCAAATGGTTTAAAAGTTTAAAACGTGTAATGAAATATATGTAGCACGGGCATGCATTTCCTTTGCTCCCACTCTGGGGCAGCTGTGAGATACTTGGAGGGAACGTGCTGGAAGGAATGTCTTCTGCCCAGTGTCTGTCCCACTGGAATGTGTGGTAAGTCTCCCCAACTCTGTGGGTTGCAGAAAGAAGAATGTTGCCTTTTCCTCAATTTTGGTTTGCATTTCAGATGTTATTGCGAAACTAAAGAAAAAGGGCAAAATTCTTTTCTTGTGCCTATCTCTCTCCGTCTCTTCCCTCTTTTTTTTTTTTTTTCCTTGTCTGGGCATATCTCAGAATTATCCAAGACTTTCATCCTGTTGATTATTCCTTAGTAATGTATATTCGATACATTATGACTCTAAATAAACATTCCATCTTCCTTACGAACTTTGTAAGAATGGGGGCAGGGAGTGTCCCCCCTTGTATTGTTAGATGTCTAGTACATCACACAGGCCTGGCACAGACAAGATAATCACTGTTTGCATGGGTGGATGGATGGATGGATGGATGGTGGATCAATGGATGTGTGGCGGATGGAGGGAGAGACGGAAGGGAGGGATGATAGATTGAGGGGTGATGGATGGATGGATGGATGAATGATGGATGGATATATGACGGATGGATGAATAAACAAATAAATGGAGAGATGGGTGGATAAAGGTAATTCAGATACATACACAGATACACAACTGGACACCATCATTCCCCACACACTCCTAAAGAGGTATGTGTCTTCTCGCCCTGGGTTTCATCAATAAGCAGGATCCCTCTTAAGAGACCGATTCCTCTGGTAAGGATCTGCAAGTCACTCATCTGTGTCTGGCACCTTGCACAGTGTGTGCAGTGGAAGTCCCCAGGAAGTGTGTGTTGAATAAAGGTTGTGCCATACATTAGTTCATGGTCTAAGTCCATATAAAAAGCCAGGTGTTTGGAGTTATTGTAGTATCTGTTGACTTTCGCCCAAAATCTAAAAAGGACTCCTCTGCTTTTCCTTCCAGCATAGCAGAAGCTCTTTCCAAGATGGCTAGGAGATAAACCCAAAAGCAGTTTCATTCTTCCCCATCCTTTACTTTTGGATCTGTTCCCTGGAGCATGGAGAATGCTGGGTGTCTTATTTCTTGAAGCTGAAATTTCCTGATATTGTGTACAGACCCCCACCCGCCTGTCCCGCAGGGCTGGGTGCCAGAGAAGATTCAGGAATTGGCCATCAAATGAGTTCCTCATTTGCAATCAATTAACAGCCACCTGGCCTGTTTTCCTGCCTTCCTCCTCTCCCCTTCTCTCCCTCCCCTTGTGTTGTGTCGTGAACTGATTGGAGTGTGAGAACCGGGGCCTTAACCAGGTTTGCAACTTCTCCCTGCCAGGAGCACTTTCTCCCAAAACCTCAGGGCTCCCCCGTCTCCTCCTTCAGGCTCTTTCTCACCCTCCTGAATTTAAAATTGCAACCCCTACCCCCCTTCCAATCCCCTTCTGGATGTATTTTCTCTGGAGTACTTACAGTCTTCACTATACTACGTATTTTTAATAGTTTATTTTGTGTATGTCTCTGTCCCCTTACAAAGTGTATGTTCCCTTAGGTAGAGATGTTTTTATCTATTTTGTTTCTATTTTCTTTATCTATTTTGTTAGTTCCTAGAACTATGTCTGGCACATATTAGGTGGCCAATAAGTACTTGGTGACTGATTGAATGAATATAATATTAAGATGATTTTTTAAAAGTCTCGTGTTCAGATCTTTGCCAGGGGCACCATGTAATACCCCTGGGGTCTCCCCTGACGAGAGACCTCTCACCAGAGGAGCTGCAGCTCCCTGTCTCTCTGGAGGGGTTTGCCTGCACCCTCAGCACCTGGCCAATCCTCCGATGGGTCTTCCTGGTGCTGTGACTGTCTGTGACTAGTCGTGGATGCCGGCTGAGCCTGGGAGCAGTGGTTACCGGAAATCTGTGGCTTTCTGCTTTAGCTAAAGAGAGAAGACTGCATGTGTTTGCCAGTCTTTTGGGTGCTTCTGTTTAGCATAGACATTGGCCAAGCCTGCTGGTAAACAGCACCAGAGAGGCGCTTTAGTCATGAGAGGGAAGCATCTGTGGCCCGGAGCCCTCTGCAAGCTGCCCCGTGGGACCCCTAACAGACCTTCTTGCCTCTCTGAGTTCAGGGTAGAAGAAACCTGCTGATCCGCCTATTTCCCTCTGGCACCCCAACTCTTTCCTGAGAGAGCTCCTCCTCCTGATTCTGTGTTCTGAGAATTGCACCCAGGGGTGCTGCACTTGCTCCTTCCTTCTCAGCCTGTAGCTCAGCTCTGACACTCCTGCGATTCCCCCAGCACCCCGAGCAGGGTGCAGGTCTTCCTGGATGGGCTTGGGGCTGAGTGCAGCAGGAGTAGCACAAGGCTCCTTTGCTGCCTCTGCCCCTAAGGGGTCCCAGGATGTGTGAGGAACAGAGCTTTCTCCTGTCCTGAGCTCCCCATTCAGCCCTCTCTGGTCTAGACAGTTCTGCCTTTCTTAGCTCACCGTGCTGTGCTAAGGAAGCCAGGGCTGCCCCGTGGGTGGAACATCCTCTAATTTGCCAGGCAGGAAAGGATGGAGTGATGAGTCACCCTTCTGAGTAATTCCTGCCGAGCTTCCTACAGAGCATATCCAGGAGCAGCCACCCCGCCCCCAGGGTTAGTGTGTGGAGGCACAGGTGCCAGTGTGGGTGGTGAGAAATAGGACTCGGAATCACCCTTTTTAACATGCACGGTATGTTAATTGTGTCCTCACAAAAGTGTTGAAGTGTTTCTTGCCTTATAGAATAAATGATCAGAAACCAATGGATTCCTTTGAGCTGTTTTGATGGGAGGAAATAAACTGTGACAGTGAGACCTTGGTGGTCCCGACATCAGCAGGATGCAGAAGACAGCCTAGCCTGCTGGGTCATGTATTCCTCTTCGGCAGCCTGGGATCGGGAATGCACGTGAGTGCCCTGTAGCTCCAGTGCTGCCTCAGTGCATTCCAGGAGAGACCTCAGTTTCCAGCCCTAGCTCAAGTCCCAGGGTTGATCTTGCTCACGGCAGCACCAGGCCTGCACCTTGGAAAGGAATGATGGACTTACCTGTATCTGTCAGGTTCAGGCATTCTCCTGCCTGCAGTTGAGAATTCAAGTTCAGGGTGATTAGTTTCACCTTTTAAAAAAGCCCTAGCATATCCTTGCTGGATATATTCATTGCTGAAATGCACAAGAAACTGAATGTGATCAATGTAATGTATTGGTTTCAGCATCAGATGTTAAGAAAGTGAATCCGTTGAGATTCTTGCTTTTAAAAACACAAAATAAAACAAGCCTAACCTTAGTCAGTCATCCTGGACTTGAGATCACTTTTCACAGTATACAAAGTGAGGTTTCACACATAGCATATCCCACCTGTTTGTGTAAGTAAAGTTTTATTGGAACACAATCATACCCACTAATTTACATGGAATCTATGGAGCTCTGACTGCTACAATGGCAGAGCTGAATAGTTACAGCTAACACTGATGGCCTGCAAAGCCACCTCGTTCCACTAGGATAAAGTTTGCTGACCGCTGGCACAGAAGATAAGGACACAAATTCTGAAACCAAACTGCCAGGGTTTAAATCCCAGCTCTGCCACGTATTGGCAGCACGACCTTGAGCACGTTAATTAACCTCTGTGTGACTTAGTTTCCTCCACTGTAAAATGGAGATAATATGGAGATAATAATATCTCCATTATAATAATGTTAATAAGTATAATTATGATGATATAATGATGATATCACCAAAATAATACTTGTCTCCTAAGGTTGCTATGAAGTTCAGAAGAATTAATAATGAGGACATGCTCAGAGTACTTTCTGACAAGTGATAATGTGTTAAATTTTTAAGGAGGCGGGCAGGTTTCTAAGACTTTAGGAAAGTCCAGTCGCTTCCTCAAATCACAGACAATTCTGCATTTGAAGATCACCTCAAAACCAGGTTCAGTGGCTCACGTCTATAATCCCAGAGCTTTGGGAGGCCAAAGTGGGAGGATTGTTTGAGCCCAGAAGTTCAGCCTGGGCTGTAACATAGTGAGACCCCATCCCTACAAAAAAAATAGAAAAAATTAGCCAGGTGTGGTGGCATGCACCTGTAGTCTCAGTTACTCGAGGGGCTGAGGTGGGAGGATTGCTTGAGCCCAGGAAGTCAAGGCTTCAGTGAGCCATGATCACACTACTTGACTTTAGCTTGGGTGACAGAGTTTTGTTTTTTTTTTTTTTTTCCCCAAAAAAAAAAAAAAAATCTTAAATAAAAATAAAGACCACCTCATCATCAGGGTACCTCCCATAGGAAACACAGCCTTGTGGGTGTCTTGGCTTCCTGTTGGCCCAGAACCCTGCTGACTTTCCTCACAATAAGGGCACAGACTGGGTTGGCTAAAGGAAGGGTGCTAGTGGTGCCAGCCGGCAGGGGAACCCTCACCCACTCCAGGGATGCCAGGGATGAAGTGAGGCAGCCACAGTGTCCACTGCGCTGATTCCAGCGGGGGATGGCGGCATGGTGACGGGAAGTCACACTTCTTAATAATGCAGACAAGAGGGAAAGGAGACACACAGACACAGGGAGAAAAAGCTGCAAAATATGCCTCTTCAGCTCGTGAGAACAGGAGGTGATGGGCCGCAGAGGCTGCTGAAGGAGTTTGTTCTTGCCTCTGTTCCTCTCTGCTTCTCCAACTAGAATGTTATGTGCCACTTGATCCCCTCAATAGAACTTCCGAGACAGGTGGACTACATATTTGCAGAATCCAGCGTTTTTATTGAGAAGCCCCTGAGTCCCCTTCTCTTTGCTTTTTAGGCTGGCCTTCCAGGAAAGATTCTGCTTTTAACTCTTTGCGTGCCTTCCCAGGCCATGCATCCTGGTGCGAGGCTCTGAGAACGCGATTTGTGTCACTGCGTTGGCGACTTACACGTCCTCCCCGATCACTGAAGACACAGTTTTGTCTCTGCCTAGGATCATCGTGGTCATACCACTCCCTGCTTCAAAACCGAACATTTCCTGTTCTCGGAGCAGATTCGTCAGGACGTTTTGCAGCATCCTTGGGTGTTACCCATTCCTTGCTCCTGATCTAGAGTTCCGAGGCCTACGCGCCTCAGAGGAGCAGCTGTGGGGACTGTGGGGCATGGCCCCTCACCCATCCCACGTGAGAACGGCTCCTTCTAGCATGTTTTCTCAGGTGGCTCTTTATCCTCTCCACATGCCTCAGTTTCCACATTGAAAACTCTCAATGGCGTTTATTTCCTTCTGAGTCTCTGCTGGGCTGTTCCAGCCCTTCCACAGTCCCCACCCTGGGAAGCCCATGCCTCTTCCATATGCCGCCTCCTCTCTGCTCCTCGGGGCTGGGACATGCTCGTCCACTATCCCTTGCTCATCCACGTGTTGCTCAGTTACCTTCTCGGTGACGACGTTCTAAGATTTCACCCTATCCCCATCCCAGTGTTCATGTCCCCTCCCCTGGTTTATGTGTCCCCTTAGCACTTAACCACTTTCTGACATTCTCTAGATTTTACTTATTTGTATGTTTTGTTGCTGTCCCCCTGGCTGGAACATAAACTCCACCCGGTTGGGGACCTCTGAGTGTTTTGTTCACTCCCAAACCCCATGCCAGAACCACACCCCGCAAGTAACGGGCACTCATTCCAATTTGCTGACAAACTGCTTAAATGTCCTAAAACCACTTCCCACCTTACACGGCTGTAGAGAGGATAAGAATGGAAGTTAAATAAAGCCGATGAAAATGCTTAGAAAACTTGAAAGCATAAAATGAATGTGAAAGATGTATTTATGAATGAAGCAACTCAACAAAAAAAAGACATTTGGGGGCTGGGAGTGGGATATGTGGGTGAGACTGATAGCATGATGTTGTCAAGACATTCGGGCTGATGTAAGTGACTGGCAACATCTGGAACCCATCAGGAAAAGCTTTAGCGTGGAAGGCATTCCTCTCCCTACGTTTTGAAAATTCAGGCAGGCCTAGTAAGCTCTTTAATATTTTAGGAAGTTCAAAAATATTTAATATCTTAAGATAAGTCAAAAATACTACTTTAGGAAGTTCAAAAATCACCACGTGCCTAGAAGCTGGCCTGCAGGAGAAGGATTCTCCCTCACTGGGGAAGAGGTGTCATGCTGGGAAGGCCGTCTTGTTCTCTAGACTAAGTAAAACGACAACCAAAGACCCATTTTTACTTTAAAATGAGTTTACAAAGTCACATTAAAGTGTGAAGGCTTCAAGAAGGAATTTCTCAAAGATAGAATGGAAAATAACTGGATTGACTCACTAGCATGCAAAATACATTTGGAAGGGAAGCTGCCACCAGTAAGTTTCTCCCTTGGGTACAAAGAAATGTCCTGGCATGCCCACAGCTAGCACGTGCTGAGGACTCGCTGTGAGGCCCCGTGTACCCTGCAGGCTGCTCTTGAAGGAACCAGTTTCCAAGGGAGGATGATGATGCCAGCCCTGGGCAGTGTTTCCACCACGTTGAGGCAAATGCTCTTTGTAGCGACCCAGGAGAGCATTTGTTTGTTTCTCTGCAGTGAGACTATTTGCATTAATAACTTACTTATGAAGTTCACCTTAAGTCTATAAAAGCAACTATAACATCCAATTTTTTGGAGATTTCCATTACAAAGTTGGCAAAGCGTTTTGTAACTAAATACCTGGAGTTAAGGATTTATATAAATCAACATGGAAATGGGATGCCAAGGGAACCTCTCCTGCTCCAACCGAATCCATCAATGCCTGGTGCAGTGAAGAATTCTGCACAGTTCCTCCTGTCACAGAGCAAAGGGCCGTCTGCATCCCTGACAGCCAGACCATCATCCTCTGTGGGCAGCAAATTGCAGAATTAGTGTAAAGCAGACAAATGCAATATCTATGTGAAATAAGCCCAAACCATTAGGTATGCTTTGATTCAGGCTTAACATTTTTTAACATAATAGCAAACCGTATTTAGTACCCTAAATGTAAATTCAGGACTTGTAGTTTTCACATTTTTGTGTTATGTATCTTAAATGCCTTTCTAGAGAGGGAGGTACGAACTGGCTTATTGGGTGATTTTTTCCTGAGATTGGCCACATGATTTAAAGATTGGTAAAAGCCTTTGGACCTATCTGTATTGAGAGGTAAGAGCTTGGGCTCCCTTGGTCCTGGGACCCTCTCCTCTCCCCACAGCAGGGCTGCCGGGAGCCCTGATGCAGGGCGCATCGGGCTGCTGGCTCCATTGTGGCCCTGCTCCCATCTGTCCTGTAACTTCTCTACATCCAAGGCTAGGTCCTCCTGTGTGTGGTGTCCCCAGCGCCTTGCGCTGTGGCCACCCCCTCGCATATGGCAAAATGTTTTCCTCAAATGGTGATAAGGGACTGTGCAAGCAAGGGCGTTTGTCCTGGAGGCACCCCTGTTCACGGGATCACTCTCAGCATTTCCACCCTGCCCAAGAGGTCTGTGGAGCTTCCCCAAGCCTTTTAGCACATTTGCTAGGAAGTCCATCATCTGTTGGTGGAAGAACCTTCCTTTTTAGGACCTCCTTGAATGGCTGTGCCATATGCTATCAGCATATGCTGTATGCCACCAGGTGAGTTATCTTGGTGGTCAGGTTTGTTTTGCTCCTTCTTTTTTTTTTTTTTGGAGACAGGGTCTCACTCTGTCACCCAAACTGGAGTGCAGTGGCATAATCATAGCTCAGTGCAGCCTCAACCTGCTGGGCTCAAGTGATCCTCCCACCTCAGCCTCCCGCGTAGCTGGGACTACGGGCATGCACCACCACGCCAGGCCAATTTTTGTTTTTTGTAGAGATGGGATTTCGCCATGTTACCCTGGCTGGTCTGGAACTCCTGAGTTCAAGTGATCTGCCTGCTGCGGCCTCCCAAAGTGTTGGGATTACAGGCGTGAGCCACCGCACCCAGCCTCCTTCTGTTTTTGATGGAGCTTGCCAGTCTGTGTGTCATGTGATGTGGAGAACTTCAGTAAACACACTGTGTGCTGCTGTCTGGTAGCTTCCCCAGTCAGAAGTTATTTGCTACCAACAGGAGACCATCCTCTGGTACTTACAGTGGGCCAGGCACTGTGACGAGTAACTCATCTATATTAACTCATTTGATCTCACATTTAGGATCCCTGTGAGACAGATACTTAGCACGCTTGTTTTGCAGGTGCGGAAACTGAGGCATGGAGCAGGCAGGATGTGGCAGAATTGAGCTCTTCTGCAAGAAGCTTCATGGCCACCCTCAAAACTCCTTGAGCGCTGGGGACCCAGTTCTAACACAGGCCTCCTTCCTTTGTCATTTGAGCCAGATTGTTAGGGAAACTTATTTTTTTTACATGCTCACAGATGCTTTATTTTTTCTTGCCTTTTTGTATTACACTTGACCCTTGAACAATGCAGGAGTTAGGGCAACTCCCCCCAGCACAGTAAAAAACCTGAGTGTAACTTTTTATTTTTATTTTTTGAGACAACCTCACTCTGTCGCCCAGACTGGAGTGCAGTGGTACGATCTCGGCTCACTGCAACCACTGCCCCCCGAGTTCAGGCAGTTCTCCTGCCTCAGCCTCACAAGTAGCTAGGACTACAGGCATGTGCCACCACTCCTAATTTTTGTATTTTTAGTAGAGATGGAGTTTCACCATGTTGGCCAGGCTGGTCTTGAACTCCTGACCTCAAGTGATCCACCCGCCTCGGCCTCCCAAAGTGTGTGAGTCACTGCGCCCAGTCTTGCATGTAACTTTTGACTCCCGCAAACTCAACTCCTAAGAGCTTACTGTTGACCAGAGAAGCCTTACTGATAACACAAACAGTTGATCGACACATATCTTGGAAGAACTATACATTATATACTGTGCTCTTACAATAAAGCGAGCTAGAGAAAAGAAATTGTTATTTAAAAAATTGTAAGGAAGAGAAAATATATTTACTACTCATTAAGTGGAAGTGGGTCATCATAAAGGTCTTCATCTTCATCATCTTCACGTTGTGTAGGCTGAGGAGGAGGAGGGGTTGGCTTTGCTGTCTCAGGCAGAGAAGAGGTAGAGGAGGTGGACAGGGAGGCAGAGAAGGGAGGCACACTTGGTATAACTTTTATTGAAAAAAATCCACTTATAAGTAGACCCTTGCAGTTTAAACCCATGTTGGTTCAAGGGTCAGCTGGTTTTTTTTTGGGGGGGGGGGTAACATGAAAATAATGACATGAAAAATTATATATTAAGATGATGTGGTGGTTCGTTTGGGTTGAAATAAGGACCTACAAGAAATCCTCTGCCTTTAGTCCCCTCCTTCGCTTCCCTCCTGTCCTCTTGGTCTTCTGAGGTGGCTGGAGATCCAGGTCCCCAGTGCAAGGCCCCATTGACCTGAGGCCACCCACGAAGGAGGCCCTCGTAAGTGTGCTGCCCAAAGGGCGGGTGGAAGGGTGGGAGATGGGGCCGGCCAGGCATCAGCTGGATTCAGGCCCTGGAGGGTGCCTGGGTAGGGCTGCAGGGGTTGCAGGTAGCGAGGCCTTTGTTCCCTGGGAGGGATCCAGGAGCACTTTTCAAGGTGCCCGGTGGCTGCTGGGGACTTGCTCAAGTGCTCCTCTAAGTACACATTATCAGAACATGCCTGGGAACACTGCAAATACCAGCTCACAGCGTGGGATCTCTTCCCAGAAAGTGAGGAAGTGAGCAATGCATCTCTGAATTGGCTAAATGTAAACAGATCTGGATCCTCCTGGCTTAATGGATGACCGACCTACAGCTGCCCTTTTCCTTCCATAATTAAACAGATAATTATCAGGGCTCCACAGAGGCTTCCCTCGCCTTTTGGGGGAGTGAGGAGGAGGCAAGTGGTTGGAAGCCGGTTGTCCGGTTACACGCTCTGTGATGCTGAGGAATTTGCCCACCTTGCTGCATTTTTCTCACTTACAAAAGGACCATAATTCTTATTTCACAGGGGTCCTGTGAGCAGTAATCAGGTTATCAGGAGTGTCTGGTGGGGAGTAGCAGCTAAATAATGGCTGTGTTACTTTGAGGGGGTGATGTGTGTAGCCGGCAGTGCACAGGTTGGGAGGTCAGACCACCTGGGTCCAGTCCTGCCTCTCGGACCTTGGGCAAGTTACTGGACCTCACTGTGCCCCAATTTCCTATCTGTAAAGTGCAGATAATATAAGGCCAAGCTCACAGGGTTGCTGTAAGGATCCTGTGGGTCTCGCAGGTAGAGGTAGGAGCAGCAGGCACACAGGAGGTGCTCAGGACAGGAAGGGGCAAGGTCTGGATGAGAGCCCCAATACCGCTGGAACCCAGAGAAGTGCATACCTCAACCCTGAGGTTGAGAGAGGGTCTGCACCCAAGGACCATGCATTGGTTCTTTGCTGAATTCACTTATTCAGTGAATATGGGCAGATGCTGGAGGGGCGGTCCTCAGTTCTCTCATCTGACTTTTGCTGCAGTGCATGGAGAGGGATCACAACTGACCACTTTCTACACTTAGAAGCATCTGCCTTTCCTGGCCCCGGCACCCAGAGTCCTGGAACATCTGTTTGCCTCAGCAAGTAGTCAATGATCGCTCCTTCTTCATTAAGAGACACAAAGCTCTTTTCGTATCATCAGTTTTATTCTCAGCATACTAAGAAGCATGGAAGGGCAGATTTGATTATCTCTGGTTTATGGGAAAACTAAGCCCAAGGTACTTTGTCAAAAGGTGCATTCTAAGGCCACCGCAGATGACCTAACCGCTGCTTTGATGCAACAGGGAAACAGGCCACAACAAAGTCTGGGAAAAGTAAAAAAAGGAAGAAAAAAAATTTGCTTTTAAATCCTCTCCAATCTGGCTGCAACATGAAACGGCTACAGGCAGCTCTTGGCTGTAGACAGTTTATGTCTTCACAGTTGCATCCCACGCAACAGCTTAGTAGTGGCCTCATCACCCTGTGTTTGAAGGGCAAGTTGTGTTTTTCTCCTTTGTCTTATTTCATCAATTCTTCATCAATTCTTGGATGAATGAGTGTGCAAATATGGGAAAGGAAGAAACTGTCAGAAGAATAGAGGGGATGAAACAAAAAGTTTGGGCCCAACAGGCAGCTTTGAATGAGAAAAAGGGACAAAGGAACTCGAAATATAATTATCTGTAAAATGAAAACCTGGGAACCTCTGGTTGCAATGTGATACAGTAACAAACTTCTTCATCGCAGATTAAATCTATAAACTGGAAGATGGGGTACACTCTGGTAAATACATTATTTAAAATAAGGTAAGGCCAAGAGTCGTGCCTTTTCTAAATCTGAGAGTCTCTGGGTTGGAAGTGCTATACAAAGATGACAGCACATAAATGATAACCCTCAACAGTGCTAGGAAAGTCAATGCCTTGGCTTGAAAAATGCTTACGAGCTAAAGAAATTGTAAATACACCTGAGACTTCCTGAGTGAGTCAGAATATAAGCTAAGCTGTGAATGAGATCCCAAAACGTGATGGCTCAGCTAAGATCAAGTTTCCTTTTTCTTATTTCATGGTACGGGGGTGTGTTCTGCAAGGTCATCCCAAGACCCAGGTTTCTTCTCTCATTGCTCTGAGCATAATATTTGATGGAAAAACTGGCCCACCCTACCATGTCTACCATGCAGCGCGTGGGAAGGCAGATTTCCTTATGCATGTCATCATAAAACATGCTCCAGAATGTGCAGGAATCACTTTCACTTGCGTTCTGTGGAGAGAAATGTGGACACCTACCCAGGGCTGCCTGCAGGCAAGGCTGGAAAATGAAGGCTTCTGCTGGAAGCTTGACCTCAGTTGAAATTTGGAATATTCTCACAGACAAAAGAAGCAGAGAGTGGATATCAGGGGTCATTAGCTGTCTCTGCCCCATTCTCAGACCCCGCAGTGCTTGGTGTGTATATGATTAGGGTCTCACCCTCCAGGGCCTTTGGACGAATGTGTTCATCTTCCTGACACTCTTCTGCTGGCCACATGCTGTGCTATACAGGTCTGGAGACTGCAGGTGGGCAGACCCTGTGTCCATCTATAACTCCGGGCCTTTGCATGGGCTGAACCTCTGGCTAGAATGCCCCACTTCTCATCAGCCATCCCTGGAATTTTCCCCATTCCTCCAGGCCCAGCTGCTATTAGCAACAGGATCTTGGGCCACATGGACTGTGGATCTCATATTTTGGGAAAAATATTGGGCCAGATAGAGGCTGTGAGCCAAGGCCTCAGTCCCAGGGGACTGGTTTGCTAGTCTGTATGTTCATTTGTTCAGTAGATATATGGAGCATATGATCTGTGTCAGGCCAGCAGCGGGGCATCCAGCAGTGAGCAAAACAGGCGAGAATCTGTCCTGATGGGCTAATCGTGGAGGGGGCCCTCCGTTGAAAGCAGGTGGTGAGAGCCGTGGCAAGTGCTCTCCTTGAAAGATTGCATCCTTAGGGTCTTAAACGCAGGCAGCCGGTGCTCCACCCTCTCCACCCCAGCTTGCTGGGAGGTCTGGAATAGGCCAGTTGGGGTCGTGCCCTCCCCACGCTGCAGGCTGGCTCTGGCACCCACCCTTACTCAGGGGTACGGCTTGCCTGAGAGTCCCAACCAGGGGTGTCAGGAGCACATTCATTAGAGCCTACTGCCGCTTGCCTGATTCCAGTAGAAGCCGGAGATGGCGCCGTTGTGCCCACGTGAGCACTGTCTCCACGGGTAGGACATTAAGCCCAGAGGAAGATGTGTGTGCCACATCTGAGTAATGAGCCATGAAATTGACATTATAAGTTTTAATTATTATTAATGCCTTGCAGGGGTGGCTGATGTTAACTGTCTTGTAGGCATCCCAGATGGGTTTTCGTTTTTTCTTTTATTTCTTTTTCTTAATGTCTTGAGCCCAAATAATGTGGCTTAGTGACAGTGTTTGAATGGAATTCCTCTAAAGGGGAGCACGCCGCAGTGTGAGAAGTTCTTGCAAACACGTCTGTGGGCAGAAAGCAAACAGGCTCTGGAGCAGCTGCCCACCCTTCTGGGTGGGTGTGGAGGCTGGGACATAGAGGCCTCCGGGTTGTTGCCGTGAAATGGGCAGAAGTCTTTTCTCCCCCACAATAGCATCTGCCTGCCCTAGGCCCCTTCCATGCACTAATTAGTTAATCTTATAAAGGGCTTTGAAGATGAAAGACTGGAGGTGCTGGGTGTTACCCATGTGAGCATTTCCTGATGAGATCCAGTTTCTGGCTGCTTCTGCTCCTCCAAATAAACTGCCTCTCGGCACCTTCCTTGACTTTTTTTTTCTTTCCCTCAGAAATGTGTCCTGCATCTTAAAAAGGTTCATTCCCCTTCTTGGTTTTGCTCTGTCCAATCTGAGTCTTGCCGTCTGAGATGGGGATACAGGGGGCTCTCTTGCCTTCTCTCTCCCACCTTCTCTGTCCCCTACCCTTCCCCACTTCTCTCCTCCTGGCTCACCAGCCAGCAAGGCAAACAGGCCCCACCTGGAGCCTGCATGCTCTCACAGCTTGCTTGCTCTGAGAGTCATGCTGTCAGTCTCAGACTCGAGCCCAGCAGGTGGGTTGGGGCCAGCAGGTGGGTCACCACCTGTGGAGTGGTGGCCAGGGATAAAATCTCCAGTCTGCCCCTGCTCCTGCCCTGGTTTCCTTTTTTTTTTTTTCTTAGACACAGGTTCTTGCTCCGTCACCTAGGCTGGAGTGCAGTGGTATGATCATTGCTCACTGCAGCCTCGAACTCCCAGGCTCACTCAGTCTTCTTGCCCCAGCCTCCCAATAGCTGAGACTACAGGTACTTGCCACCATGCCTATTTAAAAAATATATTATTTTTAGAGATAGGGTCTCAGTGTGTTGCCCAGGCTAACCTTAAACTCCTGGCCTCAAGTGATTTTCCATCCTCAGCCTCCCAAAGTGCTAGATTATAGGCATGAGCCACCATACCCGTCCCCGGATCCTTCTTTTCTAACTTTCCCCGCTGCATCCCCATCCAGGCCTCACTCAGGACTAACCTGAGTGCCTTTGAATTAACAGCATATAGAGGGGACCTGCTATGCAGGGAGAACAAACACTCCTGGGTCCTGGGGTCATCAGAGTGAACAGCATAGTCTCTTCCTGGGGGCCTTGGTAGCATAGAAGCTAAGGAATTAGGAAGGTGGCTGATGGAGTTAGGAAGGCTGGTGAGTGGCTGATGGGTGCTGATGGAATTAGGAGGGCACAGGTGGTGACGGGGGAGCAGTGTGGATTTTGGAGGGAGTGAGAAGGGCAGAGGAAGTAGCATGGAGCTCTGTCTGCAAAGCCCTGCATGCTCCAGGTTCCAGAAGCACAGACTTCTCATGACTGAGGATGCTGTCTGCCGTGGCCGGGCAGGTGTGCTGAGGCCAGCAGAGGGGACCTCGGCTGCTGTGCCGAGGAGCTCAGATCCCCTGAGGTCATCAGGCAGCCACTGAAGCTCATAAGCAGCAGGTGCATGAGCTTGGCCCTGCATTTGGGCATCCAGCCCATGACAGGCTGATGGGCCAGGAGACCACTGGAGGAGGTTTGCACTGGGTGCAGAGAGATGACAGGCAAGGCAGTGGGAGTGGGAGGGTGCACGGCCCTCTGGGTGAGAGCTCAGAGGTGGAGTTGGCAGGAGGAGTGCCCAGGCCAAGGGAAAGGGTGGGCACAGGGATGACTGAAGGTCCTTGCCAAGCAGCTGAGTGGGGATTCCATGGCCAGAGGAGGTAGGGCTGGAGGGACAGACGGCCTCTGGGAGCTCGCGGACAGCCAGCAGAGCCGTCAAGCAGGCATCTGGGTTCACATCAAGTTCCCTGATCAGAAGGGACATCACAGGCACAGGTTGATATGAGAGCCACTGGCACAGAGGCAGGTTTAGCTGGGGTCTGCGTCAGTGAAGGGGGGCGTCAGGGAGGCCTGCAGGCCACAGTGCTGATACCAGTGAGGCCATGGTCCCTCTGGAGAATTCGTGAAAGACAGAATCCCCGGGACTCAGGAGTGTGTGCCTCGCAGTGTCTCTGTCCTGGGTGGTGGCCTACAGCCCCAGGCTGCCTGGTGGAAGATGCCTCAGTCTCTCTGGCCCTACACCCCAGCTTTCCCTGCCACACTACCTAAGTTGGGGCTGCAGTTACACAATGTGGGTGTGAGTGGTGTCTTCAGGTGGCCTTTATGTCAAGCAGTCTAGAGAAGGCTGATGGTGGGGAGGCCACAAAGGAAACACAGTGTCCCCTTCTCACAGGGGCATCGCAGGGAGATGTGTGTGCTCAGATAGCACAAGCCGGCCAAAGAAGGGAGTGCAGTGTGTAGGCAGGTGCAAAGCTGGCCCTTCCTGCCCACCGTTGTTACCAATGATAGCAAAAGTTGCCAAACAGCCACCAAGTCTGTAGCCCTTATAACACGGCTTTTAAGCCTCACCCTTGTGATTTGGGAATGAAAGGAAATGGAGTCATTCCCTGACAAATAAAGGTTTTTTGTGTGCATCTTGTTGAGGCTGATTTTTCAACTTCACAGCATGTTCTTTTCTTACCATCCCTTTAAAGCCGCTTACCTTGATGGATATCTAAGTGTCTCCATGTAGCCAATAGTGAAAATACTCCCATCATGAAAATAAATGTTATATTTAACTTTTAAGTATTTGTAGACTAAGTTCTATTAGAACAAGGAACCTTACTCTTCTTTGTAAATTTAACCAAACAGGCTGGGCCAGGGTTTCTTAACCTGCTGATGCTCTGGGCTGGGTCATTCTTTGTGGCAGAGGCTGTCCTGGGCATTGCAGGGTGTTTGGCAATGTCCCTGGCCTTTATTTGTTACATGTTGGTAGCACCCCACCTTCCGGTTGTGACAGCCAAAAAATATCTTCAGACCAAATTGTCCCGAATTAAGATTCCCTGGCTGGCGGCTGAGTGGCCCCTGTGTGGCAGTGGAATTATTCTGATGGCCTGCAGCCAACTGCCCCTTCCAATTTTTTCTGATCACAGTGCTTGTCTTGCAAATTACCCCTTGCCTCCGCTCTCTAAAATTGGGGCTCGTTACACACTATTGTGTTCACACTACAAAGCTATCCAGAATGAGTATTATTGGAAGCAAATGGATTTTTTTTCTCTTCCAGTTCTGCAATGAAAAATCCTCTGGTGTTACTGTTTAATTGGTTAGTGGTGGCTGTTTGTCAATTTGCCAGCAGGCTCTCTCTTAACTGCTGTCATTTGACGTTGCTGAAACATAAATGTAGAATGATTGAGTTGCCAACATGCTATTAAGTCCTCTACAAAGAGTTTTTCGATGTACTACTGCTTCAGGCTTTTGTGCTTCTATTGATTGATTCGAATACTGAAGAACTCCTTGGCATAGGCAGCCCTGGTGAGAAAATGCGGCTTCTGGTAGGAAAATCGTTGAGTATTGACACCCGAACAATGCAAGGCTTTCCTTTGGTTTTCCTCTAGCACAGGATTGACCTCTGGCAAAGCTCCCACAGTTGAGCAGGTATTGGCCACCCATAAAGGAAAAGGAGAGAGGCCTATGTGGCCAGATGGACATGAGACAGGGCCAGTTAGAGAAGCCCAGGAAGTGGACGAAGACATCACATCAGTTTCGGGATTCTTTGACAGGCTCCTTATTGCTGACAAGCAGAAGCAGCTTAGAATCTTGTTTGGATTTCAGAGCTAGTCATGGTTTGAGACCGAGGATGGCAGAACAGGTGCAGACGGGTTGGTTAACCTCTGACGGATAAAAGAACATCACTAATGTTAGAAGGATACAGTCTTATGCCCTTGAACAATTGTACTTCTGGAACAGACTGCTACAAGTACATGCAGCAGAAAGCTGTGTGTCATGGTTGGGGGTCTGTGATGGCCGGGGACTGCTTGTTAGAACCCCTGCACCTGGGCATGGCCCCTGTGCCCCACACAGGCTGTTTGTCATCGTCCTCGTGTGTGTGCCGCTGGCCATGAGTCCGCGGAGTGGAACGCTCAGCACGACGGATGCCATACATGTCTGCTGCTCAGCTTCAACCCCTGGAGCATGCTCTGAGTTGCTGTGACTATTCAGTAGATGAAGTAAAGAAAAAATTGTTGGATACTTGCTAGAAATCTGGCAGCTTCTTAGACTAAAATCCCTGATAAATAGGAACCAATGGAAAATGATTCAGCACAGAGTATTGGGTAAGAAATTCCAAGCCCAGACCCCCTGGGTTCAGATTCTACGTACTGCTCCTAGGTGTGGGCCTTGGGAAAGTCACCTTCCCTCTCTGTGCCTCAGTGTCCCCATCTGTAAATGAAGATAAGCCAGCACCTACTTGTCTGTGTCGAAGGCCCCAGACAGTGTCCTTTTTAGGAGGAATGGCTAGGATGGGGACCCTCTTATCTCAGTGGGGCCTCGGAATGTGCGTCTTCCTGTGACAGGCTGTTTCTTTAAAATATTTTCCACTTGCAGGGCACTCTGTATGCACCCCCAGGACACAGAAAGCCCCTGGGAAGCCCCGGCCTGCCCTGGCACATCCACTGTGGGCGTTGGGAAGGGGCATGCCCGGTGACCACATGCTGTCTCTTGCTTGCAGAATCCCTGCCTGCTTCCCTATGGCAAGGCCCTCTACAGCTACGAGGGGAAGGAACCTGGCGACCTCAAGTTCAACAAGGGGGACATCATCGTCCTGCGGCGCAAGGTGGATGAACAGTGGTACCACGGCGAGCTGCACGGCACACAGGGCTTCCTCCCAGCCAGCTATATCCAATGCATCCAGCCCTTGCCACATGCCCCACCCCAGGGAAAAGCACTTTATGATTTCGAGATGAAGGACAAAGACCAAGACAAGGACTGTCTGACCTTCACCAAGGTAAGGTGAGCCCGGATGCAGCCTCTGTGCCACCCAGGGCTCTTCCCAGACACAGGCCTGTAGCCTGTGTCTGACTGTAGCCAGACAGTCTTTCTTCAGAGTCTGAATCCTGGCTCCTCCTGGAACCCTGAGCAAATGACCCAGCCTCCCTCCCTGTGCCTCTGTGAATGGGGTGGTGGTTTTTTTGGTTGAATGCTATGGAGGGCACCAGCTTGACACACAGCTCCAGCCCAGAGCTACATGGGAGCTTGAGATAATATAAGCCTCCATCAGCACCAGGAGCAGAACCATCAGTTACCCTGAGTCATGGTTCTAAGCACTGACCTAGGTGCAGCAGAATGACGCCTTTCCCAGGACTCTTGGGGTCCTGTGAGAGGGGCTCATCAGGGGAAACCGCTACAGAGACCCTGGTCAGCTCACAGGGAGGTGATAGCTGGGGCCTCACATCTGTGCATCACAGCCCTGTCCTCTAGGGCACCTGAGGCAGGGCCACCCAGGTGCATAAGGAGCCCTGTGAAGCAAACATTTGGGAGCAAACAAAATAGCACTGACAGGTGAAATTGAGTAGGAGGGCTGGGTGAGGTGCAGAAGAGACTGGTTCTGGCTGTCCTGGCAGTTGCTGTTGAATAATCATCTGCACCAAGTGCTCGGCCAGTAAGCTCACACTTGGTCTTCACAGCTGTCCCAGGTTCCAGGGGATATAGTTGGAACCTTGTTTTCTCCATGTGCAAACCAAAGCTCTGAGAGGCTTTGTAACTTACCCAGGCTGTTTGCTGGGTCCTCTCTCCCTCCTGCTTCCCCTTCCTCCTTTCCATCTTCATCTCCTGTCTCTTGTGTCTCCTCCATCCCCTGCCACTCCTGCACCTGCTCCCTGCCGCCCCCAGATGTAAATGACAGAGCCAGAATCCTAATGCAGATCTCTGATGTTAACACTCAGCATTCTTCCCACCTCCCTACACAGGGAATTCTTCCCTTATGTCAGCCTCACGGTATTTTAGATGCCAAGAAGTCGTTGTTTTCTCTCTCCTCACTTGTTCTGTCTTGCCTGTGTCTCTCTGTGTCAGTGTTTCTCACACACACAGAGAGACACACACACACACACACACAGAGTTGTAAATAACAGAACTAGAATTCTAACTCAAATCTCTGCTTCTAAAGCCCATGTCCTTCCTGCCTCTGAGGGGCCATTGCTCTCTCCCCCATCTGCTGAGTGCAGAGCTCGATGGTGGCACTTTCTGGAGGGCGGTAGAACCATGCACACTGTTTTTGAGCAAAATTGGCATGTCCTGCACACGGCTGCTATTTATGTCTTGTTCTATTGTTCAGCTTGACAGTGAATAATCTATTTTTCATTCAGGGATTCAACTCCTTCTCCCTTCCTTTTATCAAGGTGTTCTGATGCTAATTCCGATTGTCATCTGGCTGCATAGCTTCCCGGGAAACTGCACTGGTGCCTCCCTCCCTCCCCGCTCAGTCGGAGGGCGAGAGCTGCAGCTTCCTGGGGCTATTTTTAAGCACACAGAAACCCACCTTGCTTCTCTGCCCAGTGGACTCTTCCCCACTAAGAGAAGACCTGGGGCCACTGGTGCCCCAGATGGTCGCTCGTGACCAAGAACAGGGATCTCTGAACTCTCAGGGTCCAGCCAGGGCCTTGCTAAGGAGACAGACCCCATGATGGCTCCAGGCTCCTCCAGGCTTGGAGGGCTCCAGCTGCAGAGCCCAGGCCCTCCTCCGGGAGCCTCATAGAAGGAGGCTTTCCACTCGGGAGAACCCCCTGTGAACGGGCTGTCGCAGGGCCCTGGAGCCTGGGGGTAGGCCCAGCTTCTCTGGACAGAAGCGACTACCTGCCTTTCCTGTCATCACCATATAACCAGCTGCATTCCACAGGCCTCTGCCCAGGATGTGCAACCCCAGGCTGAAGGCTAGAGCCCACTGGACAATAGGACAAAGGGCACCTGCCCATTTATTCCACAGAAACATACCAGGCCCTGACTCTGTGTCGGGTACTAGACCTGCTGCCCTTCTGGAGCCCAGAGTCAGGTGCGGGAGACAGGCCAGTGGAGAATGTGCAGAAGACAGGCCAGAGGCTCACGAGCTGCATCGGATCACCAGGGGCAGGCCGGGCATTTGGGGCAGGCTGGGCATTTATTGCAGGCTCCCGAGTAGTCAGTGATGGAATTCCATGTTCCATATTTCGCAAGAAACAGTGAAATTAGAGCCGTCAGGCTTAGACTCATTCTGTGGTTGGCATGTGGGGTGGGGGTAGCCGAGCAGGGGTCCGTCTGTTCCCAAGTGGGCAATGTCACCATCAAGGTGGGCATGGCTGCCCAGGCTCTCTGGAAGGTGACCTCTTGGTTGAATTGAGGGCAGAGGCCCAGCATCTCCTGTTACAGGATCTGTGACGGCTCCCACAGGAGACGAGGGGGAAGTGTCATATCACAGATTCTTTGTTCAAGGACTTTCTTTACTTAAATCCTGTGAGTTAATGTGGAGAATTAGAGGCCTCTGGGTGTGATCCCCAGAGGGACTTGTGCTGTGACACGACCTTCCTGCCATGTTCCTGTGCCCACGTTGACCCTCTGACCCCCACGGGGCGAGGTCAGGCAGGGAATGGACACCCCTGCTACCTGTCCTGTCCTGTTGCATCTCTCACTCCTCAGTGTCCGCAAATAAAGGCTCCAAGAGACATGAGCAACTCCACGTGACTCTCTGCTCAGTTCCTGTTTTCCCCCACAGTGGGTCTGACCCACCTCACTTCCCCCATGCCTGGCATGCAGCTGAGACGCACACACTGGCTCTGACAACCTCCACGTGAATCAGACCTCCAGGAACCAAATGGTTCCTGTGCTGCAGCGTAGGTGCTGGTTCATGCCAGCTTGGTCTCCCCTCTGGGGAATGTTTTTATTCTTTGGATATGTTCCGTCCCTGAGTCAGAGAGGAAAGAAGGGTCTCTGAAAGCTATGATGTTATAACGTGCTTTTATACAGCATCACTGTGGCAGACTGATGGAGTTTAAAGTAGGTAGATCAAAGCAAGATTTTTACCTTTCGTGTTTCCTTTTGAATAGTCCTGTTAAAGTGGCATTAATTAAAGTCCTTCTAAAATCTAGTTTTTGCTTTATTTCAGAAGAGAATGAATAATCAGTTTTTGTAAAGCAGCTTTAAAAAACGATATTTTATTACTTCTTAGTAGCCCCACTCCGGAAAGCTGGGCATGTGCAAATAAAAAGACGACAGGCAGGAAGAGCTGTGGGCCCAGCTCTGCCAGCTGGTTTCTGAGGAGCCTCCACACGTGCTGGGCCAGTCACCCGGGAGGGGCTGGCCTTGGCAGGGCCTTGCAGTGAGGGCCCCATGCCAGCTGTGTAACTTAGGGTGACACATAACCTTGCTGGGCCAGGAGCACCTCGCCTTCCCGGTCAGGATGCCAGTGTGCACTGTGTGGGGTGCCGAGGACCACGTGATAGGAATAAATTGCTGAGCCTAGGGCTGGGAGTGCAGGATAAGAATGTGAACTACTCCATTGTTTGAGCGGCTAACTCTGTATTGTCTTACTCAGTTCACCTGCAAGATTCGGCAAGGGTTTATTGAGCCTCTTCTCTGTAACTTTCCGTTAATGAGAACATTGTGGTCGCCTTGCCAGGCAGCTGCGTTTGCTATACAGGGCCCACGCTGCTTTTCTTGAGTTCCAGCTGGGATGCTCAGGAATCCTCAGAGGCCACGCGGTTTTCTCAGAGTACCCGCTGATCATGGAATCACTTTTGCACAGGACTGCAGCGGGGCCCCCAGGCTTGCCATGTCAGCCCTAATCCCCTCCAGGTGTGCCATGTGAAGGAGCCACAGGGCTTGGTGGCTGCAGCCACTGCGCTGTCCTAACCCTCATCTCACCCTCAATTTGTCCTGATCTAGTCAGACCTTAAGACTCTTCCATGTGACCTTCTTATGCTGCTGAACGTTAAATCATTTCTCAAAAGTATGGGAAGTCTTACCTTTGTGAATTAACCTAGCATTAATTCCAAACTCTGCTCTTCTGATCCTAGGGACAGACATAGATGGATAAAAATCAAATATAGATAGAGTTCAGGCTCTAGCATGAGGTAGACCCAGACTCAAATCATGGCACTTTTCTTTAATAATGCATGGTGACTCGAACATTTACTTAGTGTTTGAGTTGCTTTTTTTTTTTAACTTTAAATGGAGTTGATATTAGGATTACATGAGCAAAGGCATTTTAAAACCCAAGCTCAAAATAGGCATTCCAGTAAATATTTGCTGTCTGCCCTCTCCTTTCTTCCTGTCTCAGGAAAAGTTGCACTTTGTCAGATGGTACATATCACTTTTTATGTTAGCCCAGAATACTCGCAGGAAAGTAAGCCTCCCTCCTAAAGACAGACTGCATGGAGAATGAGAACTTGCAGGACTGGTCTGCTGTGCTTTTACTTTCCTGATGGCTAAATCTCAGAGAGGATTGCCTGGGGGTAGCGGGGCTGAGCCCCTTGTGTTGAGGCCACGGTCCCCTCATCAGCAGAGCCAGGCGATGGGCAAGCTTCCAAATTTGCAGTGTCATCTCTGCTTCTTCCTGACTGAGAATTGGGATTGCTTTGGGGGTTAAGACGAGGAAACTTTAGCTTTACCTCTTTTCATATCATGAGATAAGCTTGTGCAGACCTGGGGGCTCCACATCATTCTCTTCCCTTCCTGGACACCCCTCTTGGGCTACTTTACCCTGAAGTTATCCGAGAAACTCAGGGAACCAGTTCTCCTTTTTGGCTCCTTGCTTCATGGATTTCTCCTCCCAGGCTCAGTGCACCTGCAGCCACCTCTGTGTACAATGATGCCTCCCATGAAGGAGGCTCAACTCGCAGGACACAGGACAGAGGGGAGCAGAGCACCCTCACAGCCACTACAGACCACCCTCGCCCAGCCCCTTCTGACAGCAAAGGGAGTTTGGATAAACTGCACAGATAACACTTTTGATTTGCAGGCAAAGCTTGGGCTGTATCTGAAGCTTTGCCAGAAATTTTCAGAACCTACACAGAATGTGAGCTCCTCTCCATGGGCACGCCTGGCTCCTGGGAGTGGTCCTGGCCCTGGCCACTGCAGCTGCCCACACCTGCTCTCCACTGGGTGCCAGACCCACCTCTCAAATCTGTGCCACATGGAGCCTCTGCTCAGAGTCCTTGGTGGCTTCCCACCTGTCCTGGAGTCATGGCAAAGTTGGTGCTACCCACAAGGCCCCACCTCACCCAATCCTTGCTCCCTCAAGGGCCTGATCCACTTCTGGCCCCTGGCTCATTGCCTGCCCAGCTGCACAGGCCTCCTGGTGGGTTCTCCCTGCAGCCGAGCCCACTGCCTCCCTGGGCCTGCATGGCTGCCTCCCCTAGCCTGGGTGCCCCCACCCATTTATAGCTCGACCCTCATCCTCAACAAGTCTCTGCTGGAGGTGGGGGCTACCCTCTCCTGCTGTGGGAGGGGCACCCCACACCGAGATTCCCTGTCCACACCCCTTCTCCTGAGAGGTAGGTGTTCACAGTCACGTGACACCACCTGCCTGAGGGTGGGTTGAGACCCCTCCACTGCCTGGCCCCAACATAGGGCAGCAAGGGGCACCTGGAGGGACGTGGAGGGAAGCCCTAACAGTGGAGTGCGGTGCCCTGTGTTACCCGGCCAGGGCCAGCAGGCCTGCTGGTGAGAGTGCCTCTGCCTTCTCACCCAGCCTCCTTGGTCCATTCCTTCACTCTTCAGATGTTTATCAACCCTAGACTGTGCACCCCATGCCAGGGATACTGAGGAGTGCACTGCCCTTAGGCACTCAGAATCCAAAGATGTGGAGACAAGATGAGAGAGTCTCCCCTGCCCGTGTATGCATGCGTGTGTCCATGTGCAGTGGGGGCTGCCAGCAGTGAGAGGGTGTGACCTCTGACGTCTCCTCTTCCACCTGTGGCCGCAGGTTTCCCTCAGCCCTGAGACCCCCTGAGGGGCCCCTGCCTCCCTCTGGAGTTCAGATACACGAACACGATGGGAACACCAGAGGAAGCCCCTAGATGCTCTGGAAAGTCAGAGCCCCCTGAAGTCTCAATGACAGCAGGACAAAGATGCAGGGCCAGCCTGCTAGGTGGGGGAGCTGATGGTGGCTAACAGTTCCATAAGTGCCCCACCATAGATGGCAGTTGGCTGTCAGAGGCACAGTTTTGGGTTATTTCTGCACCAAAAGGCTGAGGGAGTTTCTGAACTATTCCCTTTTTAATTTTCCCTTCTCCCTGCGACACAGAGTGGGTTGGGCCCTGTGTGTGTGGCTGACCTGTGTGCCGCCAGTGGACACTGCCTGTGTCAGGCTGGGTCACTGCGGTGGAGCAGGCAGCCCATTACCCTGTGGGCCCAGAGGCTGAGGGGGGCCCGGCAGGGTCAGGGGCCTTCTCTGGGCTCCAGCTTGTCATTGCTTCTAGGAAACCACTCGACTGCACGTGAGTGGGAAAAGTGGCGTGGCGTTCATGTGGCCTCCAGGAGAGCAGGGCTGTGGGCCACTCATGGCCAGGCAGGGACTGCTTCTGGCATTTTACATGTGATTCTTCCACACAGTTTACTTAGGGGAGGGAAATCTTAGGCGCTGGATGTGGGTTTATCCAGAGCTGCTGAGGGAACTCTCCAAGGTTTTCAGTGATCGTGGCATTTCATGCTGAGCTCCCAAATGCCTGATATGTGAGCTGCGATATTTGCCAAGATGTGCCTTTAAAGTGGTGTCAAAGAGCAGTGTGCTCTGCCAGCCACCTCCAGTGGCATCCTAAAGGGACAGGGAAGGCAAGCGTCGGCACCCTGCCCCGCAGCCTCTGTTCTTCACAAAGGCGCATCTGTGTCTGTGGCTTTCCTTCTCCCCAGGTGGAAGTGAAAATACAGACTTTGGAAGAGCCAGTAAATGAGTTTAAAATGCACTTTAAAGACCCCTTGTAGATGGCAGGTCCTAACATGTCACCTGAATCCTTTGTGAATGTATTATTTACCAAGCTTTAGGAAGAAAGGCGATATAGTTTTTTGATAACCACTTTATGTTCATAGCTCAGGCTTACAATCATTTGGGACCACCCTGAGACCACCTGAATACAAAGGAGAGCCACTGCCATATGGTAACGGCATTTGGTGTATTTCCAAAACTTGGAAATACCAGGGAATAGGGAAAACAGCATATGGAAGTCTACGGGCCCACAGTGAGTAATGAGCACTTGACATGAAACCTGTAAATGAAATTGAGCTTTGTATCTGAAAGAGAAATGATGTCGTGGAAACAAGTTTCATTCATAAAATTCTTGAATGCTGGCATATTGGCCCAGAAACTTGTCTGCCTCATCTGACTCTTGGTGATGCCTGTGGTTTCTGGTTTGGTTTAGTTCACTCATCCACATCAAGCAAGGGTCGATGGACTAGGACTCTCTGACCAAATCCTGCCTGCCAACTGTTTTTGTAAATAAAGTTTTATTGGTACACAGCCATAATTCATGTATGCATAACTGCTGTCATGCTACAATGGAGGGTTAAGTAATTGACCTACAACTCCTGAAATAGTCCCTGGCTCTTTCTAGAAAACGTTCCTGACCTGTGACATAGAGCACAGCACTATCAGGGCCAAGGGCACAGGTGTTGTCCCTGTATGCTCCCTTCAGCGTGGCTTTCCTCTTCGGCCATTGGGAGCCTCTGGTACTGAGTGTGCATCTGTTGGGAGACAGTGAGTGGAGAGCCTGGGGACGCCCTCCTCTGTGAAGCAGCAGCTTAACATGCAGGTCCAGCCCATGCGGATCAGTCTTGCCATCTTCATATACAAAGCCCATTTGGTGTTTTGAGGAGGGGTATTTCTCCATATACTAATGAGTCTGTGAGGCAGGTATTTCCTCCTTCCTTGTCCTTCTGAAAGCAATGGTTTCAGGTTTTTGTAACATGAGGACAAATCAGAGACCTGTTGTGATCTAGCCATGAAAAGTTGCCATTGTTTCCCTGGTCCTGCATTGGGGGTGGAGAATCATCATTGTTTCCAGAACACACCAGATTTATGCTGGTAGCCCTAACATGCTACAGTGAATGTTTTCATTGCCCAGCACTCAAACATTCCTCTTTGGGGATTGTAATTATTGTGGGAGTTTGGGTTAGAGGCAGAGCTGGGGAAACCTTCCTTGACATTCTTAGAGTTAATTATGGATTTTTAGGTACAGGGAGTGGCTGACTTCCTGCACCCCAGTATTTTCCCAGTCCAGCCTCTACACCAAAATGAGTGCCAACTAAATAGGAGCATTCTGGATCCCACCACCCTCCTGAGGTCCCAGACAGCCACAGAAACCAGAATTTCCCCCATTGATATTTGAGCCAGAACAGACACCTGCTGCCAGGTGCCACCACACTGCAGCTATGTCTATGTTGGACTTGCCTCTCTAGCCAGATGGAGCCATGGCAGGGTCCACTGCTCATTCACTAATCTCACAGTAGCACAACACTCGACATGTTTGGGTTTTAGACGCCACATATGGCAGCCTGGTGGGGTTTTCATGTGCTTTCACAATACCAGATGCTGACCTTCTCTTTACCATAGGCCCCCTCCTCCTCCTTGGGAGGGGATAGTTTCTTCCTCAGCTGAAGGCCCATCCTGGGGCTTGGCACTTAGGAGATGCTCGAATATGTTGGTGGTGTGATGAGGAGCAACCTGACCCTGCTGAGCACTAGTAGTGATGGCCAACTCCTGGCCTGTGAAGCACACCCATCTTTGGACAGCCCTGCGTCACAGGGAGCCTGCCCCCATCGCAGTAACATGGGGTCCTTGATGCAAATCCCACCCTCCTGGGTGACTGAAAATAAGCCTGGTTCTTCAGCGTGGTAATGATGTCAGAGCTTAAAGACATGATCATGGCCCCCACAGCGCTCTCACTTCCCAGGCTGAGCCATCCCACCTCCTTCCCTGGCTTGCCATGACTCGGTTCTGGACTGTTCTGTGATGGTCCACTTCTGCAGCACAGATGTCCTGTAGAGACATGCTAGCACTGAATGCAACATTCAAGGCATGCTGCTGCATGTCCATACCGGATAGACTGTTACCTTTTTTTAAAAAAAATTTTTATTATGAAATATATAATATATATTTAATAATTATATGTAACATACCAGAAAGTTCTAATCATAATTATGCAGCTTGATGATTATCACAAACAGAATATATTCTTACCTAGTGATGAAATGATGGATACTGGGGCTCCTGTGCCTCTGACAGTTACCAGCCCGCCCTCCTCGCATGTCTACTAATGCTACAGATGAGTTGCGTTTGCTCTTGAACTTTAGATCAAGGAATCATGCAGGATTTATTTTTGTGTCCAACTTTGTTTTCTCTCGGTTTTATATTTGTGAGCTATACCCATGTTGTTGTAGGGCACTGTAGTTAGCTCATTTTCATTGCTCTATGGTGCTATTTTAGGTTTTTAAAAAATAGGCATTATATTTTTAGAGCAGTTTTAAGTTCACAGCAAAATTGAGCAGAAGATACAGAGATTTCCCATAAACCTCTGTCCCCACATGCACAGCCTCCCCCATTGTCAACATCACTCACCAGAGGTAGTGGGTGGATTTGTTATAATCAATGAGCCTGTATTGACACATCGTTATTACTCTAGGCCTATAGTCACTCTTGGTGCAGAGTCTACTGATTTGGACAAATGCACAATGTCATGTATCTGCCATTATAGGCCCATACAAAGTAGGTTCACTGCCCTGAAAATCCTCTGACCTACCTATCCATCCTTCCCTCCCCCACCACCCCTGGCAACCACTGCCCTTTGTACTGTCTTCATAGTTTTTCCTTTCCCAGAATGTCATATGGTTGAAATCATACAATATGTAGCCTTTTCATAATGGTTGCCTTCACTTAGCAATTTGCATTTAAGGTCCTTCCACGTCTTTTCATAGGTTAATAGCTCATTTCCTTTTTTATCATTGAGTAATATGCCATTATCTGGATGTACCACAGTTTGTTTATCCATTCACCTACTAAACAACATCTTGGTTACTTCCACGTTTGGGTAATTAGGAATAAAGCCACTCTAAACATCCGTATGCAGGTTTTTGTGTGGACATAAGCTTTCAGCTCCTTTGGAGAAATACCAAGAAGTGTGATTACTAGTTTGCATGGTAAAATCATGCCTAGTTTTGTAAGAAATTTCCAAACTGTGTTCCAAAGTTGCTGTGCCATTTTGCATTTCTGCCAGCCGTGAATGAGCGTTCCTGTTGCTCCATATCCTCATCAACACACTCCACACTGCACTACACACTGATTAGAATCACAATACATGACATTGTGCATTTGTCCAAATCAGTGGACTCTGCACCAAGAGTGACTATAGGCCTAGAATAATAACGATGTGTCAATATAGGCTCATTTATTGTAACAAATCCACTACCTCTGGTGAGTGATGTTGACAATGGGGGAGGCTGTGCATGTGGGGGCAGAGGTTTATGGGAAATCTCTGTATCTTCTGCTCAATTTTGTGTGAACTTAAAACTGCTCTAAAAATATAATGCCTACTTTTAAAAAACTAAAATAGCACCATAGAGCAATGAAAATGAGGAAACTACAGTGCCCTACAACAACATGGGTATAGCTCACAAATATAAAACTGAGAGAAAACAAAAACACTGATTAGAATCAGTGTGTAGTGATATCTCGTTGTTTTTATTTGCATTCCCTGATGACATACGATGTGCAGCATATTTTCATATTCCTGTTTGCTACCTGTATATCTTCTTGGGTGAAGTGTCTTCTTTGGTGAAGGTCTTTGACTCAGCATTCAGTCAGACTGTTTTCTTATTGTTGAGTTTTAAGAGTTTTTTTGTGTGTATTTTGCATAATAATCCTTTATCATAGTTGTCTTTTGATAATATTTTCTCCCAGTCTGTAGCTTGTCTTCTCATTATCCTGACAGTATCTTTTGCAGAGTACAAATTACTAATTTTAATGAAGTCTAACTTACCAATTCTTTCCTTTGTGGATCATGCTTTTGGTGGTATGTCCAAAAAGTCGTTGCCAAACCCAAGGTCATCTAGATTTTCTCCTACATTATCTTCTAGGAGTTTTGTAGTTTTGTATTTTACATTTAGGTCTGTGATCTATTTTGAGTTCATTTTTGTGAGGGGTGGAATGTTTATTTCTAGATTTTTTGCATGTGGATGTCTAGTTTTCCTACCACGTTTATTTTAAAAACTATCTTTTCTCCATTGTATTGTCCTTGTTCCTTTGTCAAAGATCAGCTGACTGTATTTATGTGGGTTTATTTCTGGGTGCTCTCTTCCATTCCATTGATCTAGTTGTCTATTGCATTGCCAATAACAGACTGTCTTCGTTACTGTAACTTTATTTTCAGTCTTGAAGTCATGTAGTGTTGGCCCTTGTTCTTCTCCTTCAATATTTGTTGGCTATTCTAGGTCTCTTGCCTCTCCATATAAACTTTAGAATCAGTTGGTCAATATTCACAAAAGAACTTGCTGATACTTTGATTGAGATTATGTTAAATCTATACAACAAGTTGAAAAGAACTGACATCTTGACAATATTGAGTCTTCCTATCTGTGAACATGAAATATCTATTTGTTTAGTTCTCCTTTGATTTCTTTCATCTGAGATTTTTAATTTTCCCTATGTACATCTTGCACATATTTTGTTAGATTTATACTTAAGTATTTCATTTGTACCTAAGTATTAGGTATAAATGTAAATGGTATCATGTTTTCACTTTTGAATTTCATTTGTCCATTCCTGATACAGGTTGAGCATCACTAATTGGGAAACTTGAAATCCAGAATGCTCCAAAATCCAAAATTTTTTGAGCACCAACATGATGCTGCCAGTGGAATATTCCACACCTGACCTTATGTAACGGGTTGTAGTCAAAATGAAGGCACACAACACACAGTTTCTTCAGCATCCTCAAGGGAGAAAAGACCTTCCCAGGCCCCTTCAGCTGTGATATTTATTTTCCACACATGCCCAGATTCCCCCACGCAAGCACAACCATAAAGAGTCATAAAATGGCACGTGTGTGTGTAGGCTGCACATGCCAATGGCAGGTTCTCTACCTGAAAACAGAGATTTCTATGACCACTGTTGATGAGGCAGATGACTCTGGAAAAAAAATATTTTTAAAAGCCATCCAGCAGAATGTCTCCTCATCCACAGAGGACCCACTTACTGGTCCCTTAACCACTTCTGATGTTTCCTTGCACCAAAAAAAAAAAAAGTATACACTTACCTTTTAATCAAAGCACAGCATCATAGGTAGAGACTGAAAGCCTGCCATTGTTTGTTGTTGCTGTTAACAGCTGATACAGGTATTCTGGAGAGGCTACTGTGCCGCTTAGTTACTCTGAGCATGTAATTTTTTTCACTGTATTAATAATATGTCATATTTTTTACTGCTAAATACTGATGTGTGAATAATTGTAAGAAATTGATTGCTTATTGGTAGCATATAAATCCAGAGTCAAAAGTGAGGCTGATGCCAAAGAACCACAGATGGTCCACATGGGTGACACCCTTTGCTTTCTGTAGGCTCGATGTACACAAACTTTGTTTCATGCACAAAATGATTAAAATGTTGTATAAAATTACCTTTAGGTTATGTGTATAAGGTATATATAAAACACAAATGAATTTTGTGTTTAGACTTGGGTCCCATACCCACGATATCTCATTATGTATATGCAGATATTCCAAAATCTGAAAACATCTGAAGTCTAAAACACTTTTGATCTCAAGCATTTCAAATAAAATATACTCAGCCTGTATATAGGAAAGCAATTGACTTTTGCATATTAGCCTTGTATCCCGCAATCTTGATATAATCAAGTATTAGTTCTAGAAGTTCTTCAGTTGGTTCTTTCAGATTTTCTAAATAGATGATCATGTCATCTGTAAACAAAGACAGTTTTATTTCTTCCCTCCCAATCTGTACACTTCTTATTTCATTTTCTTGTCTTATTGTATTATCAAGTATTTTTAGTATGATGTTAAAAAGCAAGGGCAGAGAGTACATTCTTGCCTTGTCCTTGATCTTAGTGGGAAAGTTTAAAGTTTCTCACCATTAAGTTTCTCATAATTAGGTGAACTGTAGGTTATTTGTAGATGTTCTTTATCAAGTTGAAGAAGTTCCCCTCTATTTCTAGTTTACTGAGAGTTTTTATCATGAATGGGTATTGGATTTTGTTAAAAGCTTTTTCTGTATTTATTGATATGAGCATGTGATTTTTCTTCTTTAGCCTGTGGATATGGTAGATTACATTTATCGATTTTTAAATGTTGAGCCAGCCTTGCTTACCTGGGATAAATTCCACTTGGCTATGGTATAGAATTCTTTTTATAGCTTGTTGGATTAAATTTTCTAATATTTTGTTGAGGATATTTGCTTTTATGTTCATGAGATATATAGATCTGTAATTTTCTTGCAATGGCTTTATCTGCTTTGGTATTAGGGTAACATTAACCCCATAGAAGTTAGGAAGTATTCTTTCTGCGAAATATTCTTTTCACGTCTTTCAGAAGCGAAAGAGATTGTAGAGAATTGGTATAATTTCTTCATTTATATGTTTGGTAGAATTCACTAGTGAACCTATCTGGGCCTGGTGCTTTCTGTTTTGAAAGTTTGTTAGTTATTTATTCAGTTTCTTTTTTCAAAATGGAGTCTAGCTCTGTTGCCCAGGCTGGAGTGCAGTGGCACGATCTTGGCTCATTGCAACCTCTGTCTCCCTGGTTCAAGTGATTCTCCTGCCTCAGCCTCCTAAGTAGCTGGGACTACAGGCACGCGCCACCATGCCTGGCTAAGTTTTTTGTATTTTTATTAGAGATGGGTTTTCACCATGTTGGTCAGGCTGGTCTTGAACTCCTGACTTCAAATGATCTGCCCACCTCGGCCTCCCAAAGTGTTATTCAGTTTCTTTAATAGGCAAAGGCCTATTGAATTATCTATTTCTTCTTGTATGAGTTTTAGCAGATTGTCTTTCAAGGAATTGTTCCATTTCATCTGGGTTATCAAATTTGTGGACATAGCATTATTCATAATATTCCTTTATTTTTTTAACATCCATGGGACATATAGGGATGCCCCCTCTTTTATCCCTGATATTAGTACTTTGTGTCCTCTGTTTTTCTTAGTTTGCTTGCTAGAAGCATATGATTTTTATTGATCTTTTTAAAGATTAATTTATTGATATTTTTATTTCATTGATTTTTCTCTATTGATTTTGTTCTCAATTTCATTGATTTCTTCTTTTATTTCTTTTATTTATTCTTTGCATTTAATTTGCTCTTTTTTCCCTAGTGTCCTAAAGTGAAGATTTAGATTATTTATTTTAGATCTTCCTTCTTTTCTAATTGATGCATTCAGTGCTATAAATTTCCCTCCAGGTACTACTTTTGCAGCATCTCACAAGTGTTGCTAAATTACATCTTCATTTTTATTTAGTTCAAAATATTTTTTAAATTTCTCTTGAGAGTTTTTCTAAGACCCAAGTGTTACTTGGAAGTATGTTGTTACATCTCCAAGTATTTTGGGATTTCCAGCCATCTTTCTATTATGGATTTCTAATTTAATGCCATTGTGGCCTGAGAGTAGACATTGTATGATTTCTATTTGTTTAAATTTGTTAAGGTGTGTTTTGTGGACCAGGATATGGTCTGTCCTGGTGAATGTTCCCTGTGGGCTTGAAAAGAATGTGTAATCTGCTGTTGTTGGTTGAGATATTCTATGGATGTCAATTGTATCCAGTAGACCGATGGTGCCGTTAAGTGCTATTAAGTTGAGTTATATCCTTACTGATTTTCTGCTTGCTGTCTCTGTCCATTTCTGATTCAGGGGTATTAAAGTCTCCAGCTGTAATACTGGATTCATCTACTTCTCCTTCTGTCAGTTTTTGCATCATGTATTTTGACACTGTTGTTAGGTGCATGTAATGTTAAGGATTATTATGTCTTCTTGGGGATTTGACCCCTTTGTCATTATGTAATGGCCCTATTTATTCTGATAACTTTTCTCACTCTGAAGTCTGTTTTGTCTGAAATTGATACGGATATCTTTTGATTAGTGTTAGCATGTTATCTCTTTCTTCATTCATTTACTGTTAATCTACTTGTGTGTGTATATTTAAAGGAGGTTTCTTGTAAACATATAGTTGTGTCTTGTTTTATTTTATCAACTTACAATTTTTAATTTGTATATTTACATCATTAATTTTCAAAGTGATGTGTGATAGAGTCAGGTTAAATTCTATGATATTTGCACTATTTTATTATATTTGTTGCCCTAGTTTTTTGTTATTTTTCCTGTCTTTCACTCTTTTTCTGTCTTTTGTGGTTTTTATTGAGCATTTTTAATTTTCTATTTTCTCTCCTTTATTAGCATATCAGTTGGATCTCTTTTTTTACTTTTTTGATTGGTTGCATTGGAGTCTGCAATATTCATTTACAATGAATTCAAGCCCACTTTCAAATAACTCTATGCTGCTTTGCAAGCAGTATGAGTACTTGTAATAACAAAATAATATTTATTTCTCCCTCCTGTTCCTTGTATCATTGCTGTCATTCATTTCTCTTATACATGAGCATTGTAAGTGTATGTAAACACACACATAAGCATAAAATGATCAAATACATTGTTTTTATTTTAAACAGTTATTTGTTAAATCAATTAAGAATAGCAAAAATAAAAGTTTTAAGTTTACTGCCATTCCTTCTCTGATGCATTGCCTTTCTGTCTGTAGATCTGAATTTCTGACCTATATTATTTTCTTTCTCTCCAAAGAACTTTTTAAAAACAGTTCTTGCAAGGCACATCTACTGGCAACACATTCACTCGATTCTTGTTTGTTTGAGAAATCTTTATTCATGCTTCACTTTTGAAGGATAATTTCACAGGGTACAGAATTCTAGGTTGGTAGGTTTTTGTCTGTCAACACCTTAAATATTTCACTCCACTCTCTTGCTTGCATTTTCTTTTGAAAATTCAAATGTAACTCTTTTCCTTTGCTCCTTTATAGGTAACGTGTTTTTTCCCCTCTGACTTCTTTCAGGATTTTTTCTTTATCTTTTATTTTATGTAGTTTGAAAGTGCTATACCAAGGTGTCATTTTTCTGGCATCTATCCTGCTTGTTGTTCTCTGAGCTTCCTGGATCTGTGGTTTGGTGTCTGACAATAATTTGGAGAAATTCTCAGTTATTATTGTTTCAAATATTCCTTCTGTTCCTTTCTATCTTTCTTCTCCTTCTAGTATTCCCATTACATATGCATAATTGCCCCACAATTCTTGCTTTGAAGTTGTCCTACAGTTCTTGGATATTCCATTATGGTTTTTTTTTTTCTAATTTTTTTTTCTGTTTGCTTTTCCATGGTGGAGGTTTCTATTGAGATATCCTCAAGCTCAGAGAGTCTTTCCTCAGCTGTGTCCAGTCTCCTAATAAGCACATCAAAGACATTCTTCATTTCTGCTACAGGGTTTTTGATTGCTAACATTTCTTTTCTGGCTCTTTATCTTTGCTTACATCACCCATCTGTTCTTACATGCTGTCTAGTTCATACATTAAAGCCCTTAGCATGTGAATCATAGTTGTTTTGTATCCCTGGTCTTAAAAATCTAACATCAGTTGCCACATCTCAATCTACTTCTGATGCTTGCTCTGTCTCTTCAGACTGTGGGGTTTTTTGCCTTTCAGTACGTACTGTGATATTTTCTTGATACCAGACATGGTAGACTGGGTAAAAAGAACTGCTGTAAATAGGCCTTTGGTGCTGTTGGGGCCATGCGGCCACAAATGTTCTATAGTCCTGGGATCAGGTCTCAGTCTTTCAGCAAGCCTGTGCCCCTGGCCTGTGAACTTCCCCAGTGCTTCTCAGTTTCCCCCACTCCTCTGTAGGTGAGACAGGATGGCTACAGTGGGTTGAAGTTGGGTATTTCCCTTGCCCCCAGTAGGTAAGGCTCTCATAAAACCCCAATGGGGGCCAGATGTGGTGGCTCACGCCTGTAATCTCAGCACTTTGGGAGGCCAAGGCAGGCAGGTGACTTAAGGTCAGGAGTTCGAAACCAGCCTGGCCAACATGGTGAAACCTTGTCTCTACTAAAAATGCAAAAATTAACTGGATATAGTGGAACACACTTGTAATCCCAGCTACTTAGGAGGCTGAGGCAGAAGGATCGTGAGACTCTTGTCTCAAAAAGAAACTCACACACACACACACAACAAACAAACAAACAAACAAAACATCCCAGTGGGTGAGGCTGTAGTTAACTAGCTTATCCTGTATGTGGATCTTATTAAGCACAGAATGCTTTGGCATGTTTCACAGTGGTTCCTCTTCCCCTCACCCTGCCAGAAGCACGAGTGGATTTTTCTCTGATATTCACTATGAAGACTTAGTGGAGCTGCTCCTTGAGGCACAAGTCACAAAGGTGTGGGGCCCCCAGTGACTGGGCCCCTGCAGTTCTTACCTCTCAGGCTGTCCACACTGAACCTCCAGCACACATCAGTTACAGTTCAGGCCCTGCTACCCGAGCACTGCTTCCCACGGAGGCTGCTGCTCACGGATTTCTGGTATTTCCCTATTGATCTCTTCAATTTGGGGGGCGGCAGTTTGCCCTGTGACCTCAGTTCTCTTACAGATCTAAGAAGAGGAGTTGCTTTTTCAGTTTATTCAGCTTTTTTACTCGCTGTTAAGATAGAGTGGTGACTTTCAGCTTCTTACATTCTAGACTGGGAGCCGGACACCGCCGTTAACTTTCTTTATTGAATGGTGTGTGTGCTAATACACCTTTAACAACCAACTCCTAATGATAGTTACTGTGGTGGTTGTATTTAACTAAAAGCCCCAGACACTGTTTTATTTCATTGATCTTCTTATCAAGGAACATTTATGTTATTTTATTTTTTTCCCTAAATGTAGAAATTTACAATTTGCATTTATCCATGGTCCTGGCTGTCGACTATACTTGAACTGTGATCCTGTCATCGCAGGTCTCTGTCCCTTTCACTGTTACATTGCCTGGAAATCAATTTTCTTTACAAAAGTAAAGTATATTTTTGATATTTGGTTTTTCAACATTTAAAAAAATTTCAGAGTGGAAATATACGTGTCATTTAGAAGCACAAGAAAATTGCATGCTTCTTGCTTTCTTCCTGAATTTGTTTTCTGGCATATAAGACAATTCTGTTATGAAACTATTAAATACTTGGTATTCACTGAGATTATTTGAAAAATAGGAAAGAAAAAAATAAATATAAAAGTGTTCCACCTCTTCTATCTCCTAGAGTTATCCATTCTTTAAATTTTGGCATATATATTTTCAAACTTTTTCTAGGTATATATATATTTAAAATTTTTTAACCAAAAATAGTAAAATTAATGATGACATTCCACTTTATGGGCACCATGCATATGGGTTTGTATCTTACTTTGCTTTTTTCATTTAAAAATAACTATCAAGTCCACTAAGTAAATTATGGTATATTCATGTAATGGAATGTAACTGTGTAGTTAGTGAGGGAGATCTATATGTACTGTCACTAAATGATCTTTAGACTAAATTAAGTGGAAAAAAGCAAGATACAGAAAAGTGTGGTGAGTTCACTACCATTTATATATTTCTAAAAGGTATGTATGTATATATGTGTGCATATATGTTTATGCATGTATATATATATATATATATATATATACACACACATACATACTTCAGGAGACTATCTCTGTACTTCTGGAAGGCTATATAAGAAACTTTTTGGCTGGGCATGGTGGTTCATGCCTGTAATCCCAGCACTTTAGGAGGCTGAGGTGGAAGGATCAGTTGAGCCCAGGAGTTTGAGACCAGCGTGGGCAGCATAGTGAGACCTTGTCTCTACAAATAATAATCAACAAAATTAGCCGCGTGTAGTGGCACATGCCTGTGGTCCCAGCTACTCAGGAGGCTGAGGAGGGAGGATCACGTGAGCCTGAAAAGTCAAAGCTGCGGTGAGCTGTGATTGTGCCACTGCACTCCAGCCTGGGCAACAGAGCAAGACCTCGTCTCAAAAACAAATAAATAAATAAACAAAAAGAAACTTATTAATGATTGCTTTGTGGAAGGTAGGCTGAAATACCAGAGATCAGGACTGGGATTCGTTTTTTGAATTTTATTTTATTTTATTTTATTTTATTTTATTTTATTTTATTTTATTTTATTTTATTTTTGGGGACAGAGTCTTACTCTCACCCAGGCTGGAGTGGAATGGCATGGTATTTGTCTGCTTTTCCACTGTTTTTTTAAGTCTTTATATAGTAAAGACATTAAGCCTTTGTCTCTCATGTATCCTGCAAGTATTTTTCTAGTTTATTTGCCTTTTTGTTTTATTTCTGCTATTTTTAACATCGAGTATTTAGTTTTGCTGTAGCCAAATCTTTGTTATCATACCTTGAAATACATTCCCCAGTTCAAGATTAAACATCTATTCATATTTTCTTGGACATTCAAGTTTAATCCTTATGGAATGAATTTTGGCATATACAGTGGATTAGATAACTAATTTTTTTTTTTAATGATTAGCCAATTTTAGTCACATTTTCTAACTGATTATTGCTGGTATATGAGAAAGCCAATGACTTTTATTTATTTATTCTAAAACTGGCAGCCTTTCTCAAATTCTTATTCTAATATTCACTTGCTTCTGTATTTTTCTAGGTAGAAAATTATATACCCGTCTTTCTAATATTTATACTTTTGTCTTATTTTTCTATTTATTTGGCTCTAATTTCTAGACCAATGTTAGATACCAGTGTGGATATCATGGTGTTTTCTTAAAAAAAAAAAAAGAAAAAGAAAGAAAGAAACAAAATTAATCTGGTATTTTCTTCTTTTTGTTTTTAATTTTTATAAAATTAAATTTCTGTCTTGTGATATTTTGCTCTTCTGACTGCTCTGACGTGTGGGAAGCCTTTGGTTACCTCTCCCTTTATGTGATCAGCAAAGCCTTAGGCCCTTAGGCTGGTGTGAGCTGGGCCAATCATGCCTTGGGCCCCTGCTGGTGGTGAGCTTGAGAGGCAGGTCAGGCACAGAGTTCCGGAGCATTCTATGGGCGCCTCCCCTAAGCCAGGGCTCCACTCTAGTGCCCTCATGGTGATTAGAAAAGCCCCCACACTCTCGGCTGGGCACGGTGGCTCACGCCTATAATCCCAGCACTTTGGGAGGCTGAGGTGGGCAGATCATGAGGTCAGGAGATCGAGACCATCCTGGCCAACATGGTGAAACCCCGTCTCTACTAAAAATACAAAAAAAAAAAAAAAAATTAGCCAGGCGTGGTGGTGCACACCTGTAGTCCCAGCTACTCGGGAAGGCTGAGGCAGGGGAAATCGCTTGAACCCAGGAGGCGGAGGTTGCAGTGAGCCAAGATTGGGCCATTACACTCCACTCTGGCGACTGAGTGAGACTCCGTCTAAAAAAAGAAAAAAAAAGAAAAGCCCCCCACACTCACGGCTGAGCGTTGCTGGAGGGACGCTCTGCTAAATGCACCCAGACCTGAGGCTGACTTTTGGGCCGTGTGAAGTGATATGATGCTCTTAGAATGCTTTTTACATTTTTCTGGCCTATAATGTCAGTTGGAAAAGGTGGCATTGTAAAGTCGTAAATCTTTTTGGTTTGGGTGTTTTTGAAGCTCGGGGTTGCAGGAGAGGATGGGGAAAGCGAGGGGTGTGATTGCCTCTGGTGGCCCCCATGCTCTACTTGTTCTCCTGGGAGAGGGCGGTTTGGAAGAGGCATGGGAGGAGCTTCCCAGCACAGAGCCTGGCCTGCCTGCCTTCTGTGTGATCCCAGATGGGCTGTCCAGCTCTGTTAGATCAATGCTGCCTCACCTCGGATGGACACCAAACCCTACGGCCCCCTCAGCTCCCGGTGAAGCAGTTTCTCTGATGATTTCATGGACCCCACCAGCCTAAAACATCTCTCCCTCTGACCTCAAAAGAGGCCTGTTAAGTCCCGAATTGCTGCTTTGTGTTACAGCATCAGAGGCTCCTTGGAAAGGCGGCTGGTGCACTCTGACAGGCTTTTCCATGAGGCCGTCTCTTGGCCATCTCCTCCTTAGCCTGTTAAAGTCACACATGGGCCAGCTGGTCTAGCAGAGAACAAATAACGGGGCAGTTTAGGCTGACAGGCCTTGGGGTGTTCCGTGATGCACGTGGCTGCCTAAGGAAGGATGGTTCTGGAGGAGGGAACAGAGGTTCACCAAAGGCCCCTTGGAGTGACACCGGTTTTACCCAGGCCATTGCTGTGGTAGTCTCTGTCTCTGTCTCTCTCTGTCTTTTTTTTTTTTTTTTTTTAAGATGGAGTCTTGCTCTGTCACCCTGGCTGGAGTGCAGAGGTGCGATCTCGGCTCACTGCAACCTCTGCCTCCCGGGTTCAAGCGATTCTCCTGCCTCAGCCTCCCAAGTAGCTGGGACCACAGGCGCACGCCACCATGCCTGGCTAGTTTTTGTCTTTTTAGTAGAGACTCAGTTTCACCATATTGGTCAGGCTGGTCTCAAATTCCTGATCTCAGGTGATCACCCGCCTCGGCCTCCCAAAGTGCTATGATTACAGGCATGAGCCACCGTACCCGGCCGTCTGTCTCTCTTGACCCTTGTTGCAGCTGTTTTCTCCTTCCCCCAGGGCTCCTCTCTGGTCACGTCTCCCTGTGAGTCCCCATCTCTCCTCTGTCCTTTTCCTCTTCCTCCCCCCTTCTCATCCGCCCTGCCATTCGTCTTTGTGTCTCCTGGCACCTGTGACAGTGTCCTGAGTATTTCCTTCCTCGATGACTGCCCATCTCCCAGTCTCAACCCCCCCGAAAGCCCGCCTTTCCTCCTTGCTGCCTGCCTCTTCCTTTCTCCTTCCATCTGTTTCCACTTTGTGCATTTATACTTGGTATTGTTTAATATTCCAAAGAATTTAAGAGGGTTATTGAAAGCTTTATGTGCCCACGACTCTAAATAAATGTAGTTGGATTGGGTTATTTTTTTGTTCTTGGAGGAAGCCAGAATCTTAAAGCCTTTTCTACTTAGCTGAATTTATTTTTATTCCAAATATTTTTATTTCATTAAATAAATAATACGAGTTGCATTTTAAAGCCCTAACTCTATGGTACATTGCCAGGCTTTCCCATTTGGGGCTCTTTGCAGCTATAATCAATAGTGTCAGAAAGAGAAGGTGCTAGCTGGTTGCAGTGGCTCACACCTGTAATCCCAGCACTTTGGGAGGCCAAGGCGGGCAGATTGCCTGAGCTCAGGAGTTCAAAACCAGCCTGGGCAACATGGCAAAACACCATCTCTACCAAAAAATACAAAAATTATCTGGGTGTGGTGGCACATGCCTGTAATCCCAGCTACTCAGCAGGCTGAGGCAGGAGAATCGCTTGAACCCAGGAGGCGGAGGCTGCAGTGAGGGGAGATTGTGCCACTGCACTCCAGCCTGGGTGGCAGAGCGAGACTCCGCCCCTCCCTCCAAAAAAAAAGAAAGAGAGGGTGCTCCTGGGTGAAGATGTCAGATACCTGAATGGATAATGCACTCTTCTTGGACCCATTCTTTGGAATCTCTTCCGAGCCTCCACAGTACTAACTAGAGTCTTGTTTCCTTTTGTGTTGTGTGTGTGTCCGTGTGCTTGTGTCCACGGTGGACCCGGAACTGCAGGATGAGATTCTGACGGTGCTCAGGAGAGTGGATGAGAACTGGGCGGAAGGCATGCTGGGAGACAAGATCGGGATCTTCCCGCTCCTGTACGTGGAGGTAAGACCGTGCCGCCCTCCCCACACTTGGCTCCTTCTTGCCCACCCTTGTTTCACTACAGTAGGGTCACCTGACATTGAAGCCCCTTTTCTAAGAGAGAAAGAGGATCCTCCACAATAGCCTCTGGCCAGAGAGCTGCTGTGTGTGGGCTTTGATTCACCTCATGGGGTCGGTGCTGTGAGCACTGCCTTGGCCAGTTTTGAATGGTCTGTCCCAGGCCTGGCTGCAAATCATCTCACCACGTGGGCAGTGGCAGCAGGGCCCCCTTGTGCACCTTCCCCCTTTTCTCAAGGGACCCCTGCGCCTGGCACCCATGCTTCTCAAACTCCCCCAAGTGCTGCTGCTCTTTTCTCACGAGCGCCAGAGGGGAAGAACCCATCCCAAGGCAGCATTTTACCTTCCCACTGCACACGGATTAGAAGGAACCGTTGCTGGCCGTCTGCAAAGTCCTCCTTGGACTCTGGGTTATTGGGCAACTCTTCTGCCCAAGAGGCACCACAGCAAAGGTGCTTTGAGGCTAATTCCAGACCTACTAATTTCCTTTCCCTTTTTTTTTTTGAAACAGAGTCTGGCTCTGTCACTCAGGCTGGAGTGCAGTGGTGCCATCTCTGCTCACTGCAAGCTCCGCCTCCCGGGTTCACACCATTCTCCTGCCTCAGCCTCCCAAGTAGCTGGGACTACAGGCACCTGCCACCATGCCCAGCTAATTTTTTGTATTTTTAGTAGAGATGGGGTTTCACCGTGTTAGCCAGGATGGTCTCGATCTCCTGACCTCATGATCCTCCCGCCTCAGCCTCCCAAAGTGCTGGGATTACAGTCATGAGCCACCGTACCCGGCCTTCCTTTCCGTTTTCTGTAATTAAAGCACCAAGTTTCTAGTGAGTACGTTTAGGGTAGCTGCTGCGCAGGAAGCATCTTAACATGTGTGTCTTTAAAACACCTGCTAGCCTCGGGCTGTGTGTGTGTATGTAGGAGTATTTGCCTATGGCGTGTGTGTCTGCCATTTGTCAGTGCAAGGCCACATGTGCACATTGGTGAGCTGACCACATGCTTTCATCCCGTAACCACCAGCGTCATCCCATAAGAGTGGCTTCAGTGAATGCTTCCTGAGTGCTTGTTGTGTGCCAGACACTTGTAAGTACCTGCTCATTTAATCTTCTCAGCAACACTGGCATATGAAAACCATGAGTGGCCCTGCTTTACAGATGAGCAAACAGAAGTGCAGAAAGGTTATGTAGCATTCTCAAGGTCCCACAGCCGAGGAGTGGCAGAACCAGGGTTTGAGCGTGGGCCTCTTGGCCGTAGACTCAGCCAGTCCTTCACTCTCCTGCCCTCACACCATCTCCTGCCTCTCCACTGTTTCTGGCTAATGAACTGCAGTTTATTCAGCTCAGTGCTGGGCTCCATGTGTCCCCCCTGCCTGACACACTTAAGGGCTTCAGACTTGGCACCGAAAGCCCACAGGTGACATGGCCAGATTTGCCACACCTACCACGCAGTGTGCAGATACTTAAAGATGTTTGTTTAAAACATCTGTCAATTCCCTGTTGCCTACAGGATAAAGTCCAAATGCTTTAGCTTGGCATTCAAAGCCCTTTGCAGTTAGGCCATAGTCTATTTTGCAGCCTCGTCTCTCATTTCCTCCCCTCTTCCCCAAATATTCGGGACCAGTAGTTCTCATACATTTAGTTTGCATGTGCTGCCCAGGCCATCTGAGGCCCTCCCACAGCAATGGCAGATAATTCACACACACACTCTCCTGTAAGACTCACATCTGCCCTCAACACTTTGCAAGTTTCCATGTATTTGCACATTTACTTTAGCTTTTCTGTCCTGGTGCTTAAGACCAAAGAACTTAATGCATGAATACCACTTACAGTGTTGTCCAGAAGTCAGAAATCTGAGCTCTCGGACATTTTTAGCTGGCCAAACTTTTTTCTCCAGGAAGATTCTTACTGGGATACCCAACATATACATGAATGTTCACAGAAACCTCATTATGATGGCCCTAAACAGCATACCACTCAAGTGTCCATCAACAGTGGGATGGCTGAGGAAAATGCAGTATATCCATATAATGGAACGCTCTCCCACCACACATGTGAACAAAAGAGTAATAGCTTTAAGGGCATAGGCAAATCTCCAAGTCAAATTTTTGAAAGAAGCCAGACTTAAAATTATATGCCGTATAGGTTTTTTTAGGAGGTTCAAAAGCAGAACTCCTCTGTTGTGACAGAAGTCAGAGCAGTAGTGACCTTGGGGATTCTGACTGGAAGAGGTAAGGAGGTTCTGGGCTGCAGAAAGGTTTCGTTTCCTGATCTCGGGATGGCTGCACAGATTATGCAGCTGTAAAATGGTGTCCAGTTAAGGTTTGTGCACTTCTAACTGCAATTTCAAAAGCTAAGAGCAAATCTTACAGGGCAGGTAAGATCTTACCAAGGCAGCTGACAGTAGCAGAGGTGGCTGAAGACTGCTTTTGGCCACTCAGCCCCTCCTCTGAAAGAAGCTGTCAGGCGCCACTGGGAGTCCGCAAGTGGGTGCAGGCCCGAGACCCAGTCCAGCAGGCCCTCTGTCATCTCTTCCTGGTTCCACAGGCACACTCGAAGACAAACTGGGGAGTCAGCCGCATCTATGCCTTGCTGCAGCATGAGTGCCTGTGGGTCTGAAAAGCCACCTTAAAGCCCTCCTCCCTCAGGGCCATGAGGAGGGCTCCACAGCCCCACCTGCCCCCACACCCACTCACAGGTTCTGCCTCCGCTCTTGGGCACAGCCCCTTCCACCCACCTGGATAGGAAGACCTGGACTGTCCTTTAGGCTCAGAGACACAGACCTCCTCCCAAGCATCCTTGGGCAGGGGGGCCCACTGCCCCTCCTGCCCCTTCCTGAGATGGCTGCCCATGCAGTACTGGGCCCTATGCCACACACCCATAGCCTGGTGGCCTCGGCTCGGACACAGGCTCCCGGGCTCTCAGCAGCCACTGAAGACCAGCCTGAACAGGTGTTTCCTGGGACTTTTAATTCTTTATGTACTGACTGCCTGCACTCCACACACCACATGGATCCTGGTGGATCGGAGAGTCCTGGTTTGGCCCAAACTGCTTCCCTCTGGGAGGCCACACAGGCATTTGAGGTGGGAACTTGGGTGTTTGCAGGGTTCCTGAGAGAGTCAGACCCACCTGCCAGGAGGGAGCCTGGAGCTTCCGTCTTGGGCTACTGCGCAGGCAGCCAGCACAGTCCCAGTGATGCTTGTCCCCTGGTGCATGAAGGAATGTAGCAGACCTGTCACCTCACACTAGAGGGTTTCTTCTTTCATGCTTACGTAAGCTAGGATTGCACCAAGGTCTCCTCCACAGCCGCTTCAGCCGGAATCTGCAAGCACCTGGCAGGGTTCTACCCAGCGCACAGCTGCCCTATGGGGTTCACAGAGGGACTCCCACCTCGCCTGGCCTCATCTGGCCTCAGCTTCCCATCAGCGCAGTGCAGGCCATGATGCTAAGCCCATGGTGGACCTTACAAAGTAAACGAGAGTGTGCCCTGCACAGTACTCTCCTTCCTTGGTTGTGTCTCCGCCTGGGCCTGCCAGTGGCACAGTGAGCTGAAGGGCACACACCTGGCCTGGAGCCAGCCTGGCCTTGCACTGCTTCAGCTGCTTTCAGAGGAGGTGGACCCCGTCCTGGACATATGTACATTTCCCTCTGCCGTTCTATAGAAATAATCCTCTTTTCACAGCCCCTGGCGCCCACCTGCCACAGGCATTCACCCATGAGCTGGGCTTGCTGCACCTGGGCACGGACCCCATCTGTGCTGTGCTGACCGGAGATGCCTCACTCCCTGCCCAGCTCCTCTGTCCGTGGCTCCAGCCACTGTCATGTCCTGGAACCTGCCTCCTTGTCCTTTTCTCCCATCGTTTTGCAAAAAGATGTGAGAAACTCTCCTGCGGCCATCCCCACGCCAGGACCCAGGGCACATCTCCCTGACACCTGTTCATCAGATGCAAGCTGGGCAGCGCCCTTTGCCAGGAGCCTAGGCTGACCCTGCCCCAGTGTCCACTCAGCGACACAGAGAGGAGCGGGCCCGGCCTCTCACCCTCTGGAACTCTAGTCTAGCAGATGGGACAAGAATTAAATCCAAACACTCCACAGGGCCCTCCTTCTGGGTCTTTAGCCCTTGAGGTTTTCCAGAATTTCAGAAGGCGCTTGTTCTAAGGGGAGTGAGGATGAGCCAATCTGAGGAATTCCTCCCCACCAGTGGGCCAGGGCAGGGTGAACTCACAGGAGGATGGCAGGCGAGGGACTCTGTCATCCAGAGTTCTGCCCTTTCTGTAGCATGAGTGCCGGGGCTGAGCACCCCTGCAGCCCCCCTCTTTTTGCACAGGGTCCAAGCCAACCTGCTTGGGGTCAGGCCTCAGCCCAGCCCTCGGCTGTTCCCTGAGAACAGGGCCCATTCCTCATAGGCCCTGATGGCAGGACCATGAGCAGCCCGTGGGCAGTTCAGGGCAATGTGGGCTTCAGAGCAGACCTGGCTGGGCCCAGCTTGTCCTACATCACCTGCACATTGAGGGCGTGGCCTGTGGTCAGCCCCTTTACCTTCCTGAGCCTCAGTTTCCCCCCTCAAACAAGGCCAGTGGCAGACATCATGGGCTAGCCATGAGGCATAGAGAAGATAAGAACACACAGGCCGGGCTGGCCGGGGTAGGCAGAGAGCACTGTCCCGTGCTGGTGGTGGTGGTGTAAATGTTTGTGGAGTGAAAGCTGCTCCTCGGTCCATTCCTGTGTTGACTGAAGATCACTGTGTCATTGCTGAGCACTGAACACATTTGGCCTGGTGTAGCTGAATGGATTTGAAGGCAGGGCAGTTTCCTGCCTGCGTGAGGTTTGCAGCTGGATGATGTCAACAAAACCAGGACACAGGTCCAGGGTGTGGATGCTTAGGAGAGGCAGCTCTCTTGGTGGCTGTCTTTGAGGAGCATTGTCAGGAAAAGAATCAGCTCGGGTTGGAGAGACTTGGGGGCGGGACACAGGCTGCCTCTGGCTGCTCACACAGAGCCTGGGTGGGCGGCTTGCATAGAGACTTAGAAGGCATGTTAGCAAATACGCCAGTGACTCTTGTCTGCGAGGAAAATCTCTCCATGGGGCCAGGATCCTGATCCAAAAATAGTTCAAAAACATGGAGAAAGGCAGTAGACACAAATGTCAAGCTCTGCCTCCAGGTTGACAACATCAGTTGTCCAGGCAGAGTAATGGGGAGACCCGGAGCTCAAGGAACCAACTGAAAAAGACCCCCTAGAGATAGTGCTTTATTTATCCTGAATAGGATATTCAGAAATTGGCTGCTCCCTGCATTGCTGGTGTGTGCGTGAGTGGTCACCTAGGTAGACCCTCATGCCCCCACCCCACACATGCATGTGGTGGCATCCCAAGGATCCTTAGAGACAGCCAGCATCTTAGCATCTCTGACAGCAAAGGGCAGGGAGTAGGAACCCCTTCCTATGTTCCCCCAAGTTTCTGTGGTGAACAGTGACCATCCTGTGCCTAGATAGACCCTAGTCTGCAATGTGAGGACAGACAGAGATGGGGTGCGGAGCACCTGTCCCGGCAGCCAGCACACACCCCAGACAGGTCTGCTTAGGAAGGAACACAGAGCTGCTCAGTGTCCGGGCTATTTTGCTGCCTTTGGATCTGGCTTGGGATGAAAAAGTAGGCGCCTTTCCCTGGGGGAAGGTCTAGAATTCGATTAGAGCTGTAACTGTTTATTCTTGGCATTTTCCATTGATTGTCTGCTTCTATTTGAGCAGCTTTTCAGGGGCATGTGATGGGTGCACACTCCTCTCCACTTGGCTAATAAGAAGTGTGAAGCCTGAGGGTGTTGGACCTCTGTGGGCCAGCAGGGTGTTGGTCTGTGTGGGGAGATGCCAGAGCACGTGGTAAGCAACGGGTCACAGATGAGAGGTGAAGGTGGGGCTCAGCTGCTGCTGATGAGCCTCCTGGTCGTCCCAGTGTCTGCTAACCCAGAAAAAGGCCATGGCATCAGTGGCTGTGGTAAGATAACCCCAGGATCCGGGGAAGAAGCAGAGCTGCAGGGGGCGGAAGATTCAGACGCTGTGACGCCAGACCCAAGCCTCTGTCTGATGTCAGCATACTTGTGCCTTAGTTGGTTGTGGAATTAATATGGTGTGGTGTTCGGGAAAATTGTGGATGGAATGCTATTTATAGATCCTGGAAAAAATGGCCGCCGAAATGAAAATCCTTATTTAGCGAAATAATATAATACCCAGAAAAATAGCAGGAGTTCCTGCTGATGGCCATTTCCCATTTGAGAGTGCTTATCTTCAGCACAATGATGATAGCGTGCATCATCAGACCACTGGGTTCTAAGCCTCAGTCGATGCAGCAACATCAAGCTCAGTTCCTCCTGCTCCTGTAGCACAGGTGCCTCCTTGTCACTTTATCTTTTACAAAGAGAGGCTATTATTTTGCAACTCTGCCTCTTAAGTATGCCGTTGAGACGTTTGGTGATGACTTAAAGGCACGACGACAGCTGTCGTTGGGAGCGGATAGCTCTGGCATTGTTGTTAATTGTGCACACTCCGCGTTCTGCACTACCTCAAAGTAGTGAGCAGCTCTGCTGTGGTTGGATTTGCCATTTTACCTTGGTCTTGTGGGTTTTCAGCCCTTGCTTGGGCCAGGCGGGATGTGTTCAGGGAGGAAGAGAGGAAGGGTGTGACTTCTAATGAGAGCCACAAGGGAAGTATCCCAGGTGCTGAACTGAGGCTCCTCTCTCCTCCTTAGCACCTCCAGACCTATCTGACCTTGTGGTCCAGGTGGGTTCACCCACCGGCTTACACTCTGGGTCAGGGAGCTGGCTTGTATTCACTGTCCTGGTCTCTGCCTTTCCCCCTCCTTCCAAAGACCCCGTCAATTCCTCAAAGAGAAACCCAGCGTGCCAAGAACCACATAGGCAGTGGGAGAGGGACGGAAGGATGGGGGCTGTAGTTCTCAACTCCCAGTTGACTTTATGCATCCTCACCTGAGACGGAGTTGGAACACCTCTGGCTCTTGATCTTGCCTGTGAACTGGAGGCTGCATGGGCTTATGGAGCTGTGTGATGCTTCTGAGGCACCCTCCTTGTTCTTTGCATGCCTGATAATTTTCAGCTGGTTACAGACTTTGTGAATTGTACTGTTTGGGGTATTGGACATCTTGGCATTCCTACAGATGTTCTTGAGCTTTGTTTTTTGTTAAGTTGCTTAGACTCAGTTTGGTGCTTTTGAGGCTTTGTTAGGCAGGGCCAGGGAAGCCTTTCATGTGGGGCTAATTTCTCTACTGCTGAGGCTATAACCTTCTCTACTCCACGCCCCATGATTTATGAGGCTTCCACTCTGGAAGCTGGGAATGAAAACTATTCTTGGCTTTATGTGAGCTCAGAGATTGCTCTGCCTTCTCCTTGTGGGCGGTTGTTTCTCCAGTGCTGGATAGTTCCCTCATACGAATGCCCTGATCAGCTGTCAGCTGAAGACTCCAGGGGCCTTTCTGCAGATCTCCAGGACTGTCTCTCTCTGCAGCTCCCTCCTCTCCAGAACTCTGGCCTGCATCCTGCAGCCACTGTGGCTCCCCAGACCCAGAACACTGTCTTCTCAATGCAGGGAGAGGCTGGAGAACCCAGAGACAGTAACAGAGCCCATGTTACGGGCTTCGCCGCTCTTGGTGATTGCTGTCCTGTGCATTCTGCTGTCCCATGTCTGCAAATCTTGTTTCATAGATTTGTTTTCAGTGTCTGGAGCAGGAGGGTAAAAATGATACCCATCATTTCACCTTGGCTAAGCAGATGTTAGCCAGTGATGCTTTAGGAATTTTGAAATAAGGGCCAGAGGTTCCCCAGGGCTCAATCTCCCCAGCTTCAGTGCCAAAGTAATAATCCAGGACTTCTCCTTAGATGAGGAACTGGCAAACGCCTTTAAAGTCATTGTTTACCGTGGAGATGGGTTACAACCAAACGCCAAAGCCCGTCCTGTGGTCGCACTCTCCAGGCGAGCCCCTTGCATGTTTGTTTCACTGCTGGTGTTCCCTACACTTCTGCTGACAGATGTGGCCGCTGCTTCTAAGAGTCAGGACACCGTGATGATGCCACATCAGAACGGATGTAAAAGTATGAAGGAAAAATACTCAGGGATGTCTGCCAGGGAAGGTTGGGGAAGATGCAGTTTTGGTTGAAGTTTCATTTTATTTTTCTTGCTTTTCATCATCCTCTGTTTTTACAAGCTCCTGCAGCAGCGACAGCCTGTGGAAGGGATCCCCCAGCCTTAGTGTGGTTGCCAATCCTGCTTGCATTTCTGTGTCAGTGTGGACTGCGCCTCCAGGAACACTTTGTAAAGCCCTCCTGCAGGTGAAGTTCAGTCACTGCCAAGAACATTGGGCAGGAAAGCCAGAAGCGGGGACCAGAAGGCAGGGACCAGGCAAGCACCCAATGGCGTGTCTCCTGGAGTGTGACGTTGTGTCTGTGTCTGAACAGAGTGGTCCGGGAGGCAAATTCTTAGACCTATCAGGGAAAATAAGCAGCAACAACCCACTGTTTCCCTTACCTTTCAATTGGATTAACGACATAAAGAAATAAATGAGTGTAAAGAAATGAGACAAGACCACGTAAGAGGGAGACTCCAGTCGCATTCATGGTTGGGGTCTGTACATTTTCTTGCCGGGATCTGACCTCCAAGGCGTGATCCACACATACATGGGTGTTAATTGTAGTTTGGGTTTGTTTATCTCCAGCAAAAATAGGTAGGTGCCTAGGTACCGGCTCGCCCTGATTTCTCTCTTCTTAAGTCTTTTTGAGCTCTTTGTGAAATTAACATCTTAGAATAGAATATCTCACATTCCATAGCTGCTGGGAGTCTTGTTGCTGTGATTGTTTTGTCTCCCTAAGCCCCTTTGAGGCCAGACCTGTAAGTCACAATTCCTTCCCTTCTAGGTCCTGGCACAGGGTGGGGCCCAGGTGCTATCCTGTGCACCTGTGCAGTGTAGTTGTGTTGTGGTTCAATGTTTTACAGAGCTCATCAAGTATGGGGAATGCCCCACTGACCATCTCTAAATGGGTCTAAGCTGGGAAGCTTGTAGCAGTTCTTGTATATCTGTGGCAAGACAGCTTAGTAAGTTTTTGTGAAGCCCCTTGTCCTCACTGCCAGCCTCCCTGGGAGCTTCTGTGGGGACAGTGAGTAGCTCTGACTGCAGCCTGAGTGGTTCAGTCACCACTGGGGCCACAGCCCACCTTAAATGTTGTCAGGTCCTGGCCAAAGGGCAAATGGAGCCTCGTGCCATAGTTCCTGAGGTTTGATCTCACCCTACCCACCCTAGCCAGGCAATCCCTCCCCACCAGGTGCCCCCCACCACCTACCTAGGCAGACATCAAACTTTTTAGGTTCCTCCCAAGACCTCGATGCTGGAGAGCCAGACACTAATTCAGGGCCTTTGGAGGCCCCAGCAGGACACACACTGGTCCTCAGCACCAGTGCACTCAGCCTTGCCAGAAAGAAGCTGCATGCATGTAGACCAGCAGGAGTCGTTGCTGATTCCCGACTGTTTTGGTAACTAAAGTGGACTACCTGTGTTGGCTTTAAGTAGTAGTTGTGAAATTGTGTGTCAGGAAGAGGGCTTCCTCCATGGGTCTACCAAGTGGTCTACCACTTGCTGAGTGCAGAGCCTTGTCCTGGTCTGGAAGCGACAATGGAAGGCTTAAGTGAGTCATCTCCTCAAGGGACTACTCAGGACTGGAAGTGTGTTGGCCTAGGGGCAGCTGAACACCCAGGTGGCCCTGGGGCAGGCTGCCAGAGCATCGGCCTGCAGCCAGTGGAAATAACTGAGCTCCAATCTTGTGTCCAGACTGCTTCTCCCTCAGACTCCAGCTGTTTTTCGGCTTCTCCTGTCACTCATGTGGGCAGTGCACTTCCCACTGAGCAGGTCAATGGCGGGGTTACTTTTACACCTAACTTTAGCTCCTCGCTGGGCCCTGCTGGGCCCTGCTGGCCTCAGCACGCACACCCACCCAATCCTGTGGAGACAGAGTTCTCACACCTGCCCTCTGCAGGGCATCTTGGGCCATCCACGTCCACCTGCCCTCCCTTCGGCGTGGCCATCACGGTGCCCTGACTCAGCTTCCACCCCCCCCCCCGAGCTTCCATGTTCTTGTCTTCCCTTTCACTTCTACCTTTCCTGCCTGAGTAAGTTAGGCTGTGGCTCGCAAACTTCAGTGAGCATTCGAGTGTTGTCAGAAAGGCCCCCCAGGATGGCTAAATAGAAGAAGGGACAGCTTTACTGGTGACATCAGTTTGCAAACTAGAAATAGTCTCTGACATGGAACGAAGGTGCTCTCACTTCTCAGAAGGGAAGGGCAGTTGGATTTTATGGCTTGCAGGGTCTGTGTTACACAGTAGAATCAGACATATATAGCAAGTTTGGGGGAAAGCTGTGCATATTTATAAGGGGAGCTGAGCGCATGTGCAATGGGCAAACATGTACGTAACACACATCTCATGTCACTTTAGGGTGGGGTTTCAGCATTAAAATGAGGTGGAATTTGGCTCTTTCCATCAACAGGTGAACTATAGGACGCAAAGACAGCCTGTGCACAGCCTCCATAACCTGCTGAAACTGGCTTGAGGTCTGCAGTTGCTTATCAGAAAGGGGTGTTTGTAAGGTCTGTCCTCTGTCCCATCAGAGTTGCAGTGGTCTGGGTTATAAATCAGAGGGGTCTGATAGCGCCTATTGTTAGGGGGTTTAGCAAGAGTGTAGCTTTCCTTGTAGCCCAGGAATTTAGGAAGTTACCATGCCAGCACATAGGTAACTTTGTTTCCTTAACGATAGGGTCTCTCTTAGTTGCTGAAGGGACATCTGTTTTGGTCTCAGATCACACAAGTCATTGGGAAAGCTGCAGGCCCAGCCCAGGGAGAGCCTGCTGCAGTGGGGCTGACTCAGAGCCTGGGGCTGAGGCTGCCTGCACCAGGCCCACCTGCGCCCAGCCCACTGGCCACCCCACCTCCCTCAGCAGCCCATCTCCTGACCCCCGATGTGGTTGGTCTTTCCTCAGTCCTCATCTGCATGAACTCTCCACACTTAGCACCTGCCCTTCCATCTTGCAGCTGTATCCCCAGGCCTCAGCAATCTTAAAACAGCCCCTCTGTCACCCCACACAGAGCACCCCAGTCGTCTCCAGGACTTTCCTTTGGAACACCCAGCCCTGTCACATCTTCAAATCCTTCTGGTGCATTCTAACATCCATCTGCCACTGGAATCTTCAGAACAGCCTTAGGGGAAGAGGAAGGCTCCATTTTCCTGGCGAGAGACACAGCCAAGCCCCATCCAGGGCCTGCAGCTGATGAGCAGTTCCACGCCAGAATTTGCAGTTAGCACCCCCAACGTTCTCTGCTCTCAGGATTCCTAGTGCAGAGACATTTGGCTGTTGGATTATGAACCCTGCCCCAATCTGACCTGCAGCTTCTCCTTCCACCATCTCATTCTGTGGATTAATGTGTGGACCACACTCTTCCAGGCCCATGCTCACTTCTTTCCTGAGTGTTCCAATCACAACACTCAGGACTGGAGAGTGTGTCTGAACCTGGAGATGGGCCTTAAGAAGTACCATCCACATTTAAAGAAGTTGGGAGGAAACCGGTGTCAGATTCCATGCAGCCCTGAGGGTGGGCCCTGGCTCTGAGGCACTTGTCCCCAGGCAGACCTTGTGAGTGCTTGCAGTTTTTCAGGCATGGAGGTGAGAACATACTTAGCTGTGGAGAGATTTGGCACTGCGTGCCTGTAGGATGACAGCAGCACTTCTTGGCTGAGGTCCAGGGCTATGTTTGGTACAGAAGAAACCATGTCTGATTTTTCAGCTGGAACCAAGCACACCCATGTAGAGTCACTGGGGGGTCATGGGGGACCCCAAACAACTTTATTCCAGAGCAGCCCATCTTTGCAGGGAGATCTATCCTACAGGTCTCGGTTGCCGCCTCACCCTTAGTTCTAAGACTTGGCAATGGATTATGACCAACGTTGACACTCCAGGCCGGTTGGAATCATTCTTCTCTTGTCTTCATGCTTCTCCTCCATGGTACCTTTTGTTAATACTTTCTGTTTCCAATGGAGAGGGTGCAGGCTGCTGCGGGCTGAGGCACGTTTAAGATTCGGGTCCGGGAAATGCACAAACCGTGTGTGTGCCATGTGGGGGACTTTCTGTAACCACTTGAATTCCACCTGTGATGCAGAATGAGAAACAGCACTGATTGCAGCTTCATCTCATTTCTGCTCAGCCCCCTCAGAGGAGCTCAGAGCTACTCTGTTGCTTTTATAAACACTTCCCAAATCCTTGAAAGTGAGAGCAATTAAGAGTCTTAGTTTGAAGCTCTTGGGACATCAGCCGTATTTTCCAGATGTCCTGTTTTCAGTGATCAGTACGTCCTTGTACCCTTTAAGTAATTTCTCATCCCTCAGCCCCTTCCACCCTACCACCCTGCTGAGTCTCCAGTGTTTGTTAGGGAGAAAGTTCTGATGAGAGTCTAGAGGCTCCCTGGCTGCCACAAACAGTTCCTTCAGGGCTGGCCCCTCACAAATGAAGGCAGCCCATCCTTTCCATCTCTGCCTCCATCAGAGGACCACTTGCTCCTCCCACCCTTAGGTTTCTGTTGGTGGCTTAGCCTTTGGTGGAAAGAGCAGGTCCCACTGCTGGGCAGTGCCCTCCCCACAATTCCTTCAGGCCGCCTGGGGTCCCACGTTCATCCAGTCCTTAAGCGCCGGCTGCGGGCCAGGCCCTGGGGATGCAGCCTGAATGAAGCAGAGGAGAACCCTGGAGACCACATCTGCCAGAGAGGACACAACAGCGAAGAAAAGCAAGTCTGGAGGGGATTCTGCTCTCCATGGAGAAAGTAACACCAGGAGAGGAGGAAGGGCCTGGGAGGAGGGAACTGCAGTTTTCCCGTCAGCGCTCGGGAACGTGGCAAGGGAAGCAGCCTTCTGGGAGGGGCAGGGAAGGAGCAGGTCCAGGGGTGGCCTGAGCTGGCCGAGGGACTCTAAGCCAGGGTGACCAAGCAGGCAGGCGTGAGGAGAGGGGTTGGGGCCAGAGGGGCAGTGGGAAACGGGCTTCGGGGGTTCCCGCAGGTCACTCTGAGGACATTGGCATCTGCTGTGCTTTTGGGTCTGGGGTCTCTCTTCCAGGCCCCTTCTCTACCCAGTGCCCGTGACCTCGTGCCTGTGTCCGCAGACTCCTGACCACGTCCTTGTCATTCCTAAGCCCACCCCTGCTTTGCTGAGTGAACTTTGATAGTGTAAAATGCATGTGGAGAGAGGCTTCTAGACTAAAAGTTTCGAGCTCTGGTCATAGGGAACCCACAGGGTCTTGGGCCCCTGGGGATGTGGGCAGAAAGCCTCAGGGCAACTCCAGCCCCATGGTTCCTGTGTGGCTTCTGAGGGTCCCACCTCCCACACAGTTCATTCTCACACAGCCATGGAACCAGGAACCATTTCTGCACAGTTAAGGCGGGTACTTCACTATTGCTTAAAGCCACCAGTGGGGCCCATTGCTCTTGAAATAAATCCAGACTCCTCACTGCAGTCCACCCTGTGGGTCCACCCAGCCTCACACCCTCCCTGCATGCCTGGCCCTGATCGCTGTCCTGGCATGCTGGCCTTCCTCTGTCCCTCTGACAGGCCAGGCCCCTGCCCACGTTGGCATCAGACAGTCGAGCAGAGGCTCTGGCACAGCTCTGTCACTCCCTGTGCCTCAGTTTCCTCATCTGTATAATGGGATTAATAACCTCACCCACCTCCAAGAGTTCTTAGGAGGATTAAAGACATAGTGAAGTGCACAAAACAGTGCACAAAGGGACAACTCTGTGTTAGAAATGATTGTCACCTTAATTGTAGTTTGGGGGCCCTGCACAACCCCAGTGTCCCCTGAGTCACCTCCCATGTCACTCTGCAGAGAGCAGGAAGAAGCCCCCATGTCCTGTTGCAAAAATGCATTTTAGTACCAGAGTGTTGTTTTTGATGCTGCAATATGAATATCCAGTCCTCTTGAAAATAAAATTTGGAATAGTCTTAGGTTTCATTTGATGTGAAGGAAACAATCACTTAGAGAATGAGTTTCCTTGAACTGTCCAGGGCAAAGGAGCCTGTCCGAAATAATCGGCACTTTTGGGAAAGGGACAACCAGTGTATTGCAGGCAGAGCCTGAGGTCAGCTGCTCGAGCATCAGAGGCAGGGAGCAGCCCACACAAGCTCTCAGACCTCAAGGGGCTGGCCAGGCCTGAGCCTCTGTGTCCCAGGCCAGCCCTGCCAGGGTGGACTGTGTTATGGCTGCAGACTTACCCTGCAGCCACTGGACTGAGGTAGGACCTGGCACCAGAAACAGAAAAATAAACCCAGGAGGTCAAATTTACACTTCCATAAAGCCTTTTGTATTTAAAAAGAGATGGACGTTTGGTTGAAACTCTGCTCTTCTTCATATTTCTTATTGGTAAATTTGCAACACAGTGCATCTGTTCACCTGTTTTCAAATGTGTCCCTTTGGGTTAAGTTGGGGTTTTAGTTGTAGCAATTCTTCATACCCTGTTCTTGGATCCAGCTGAGGGATGAGCTGGAATGGAAGTGCTAGCTTTAGGATTGAAAACTCTCAGAAGAATGTAGATTGGATCTGGAAGCTAAGGAACGTGCATAGACCTTGAAAGAGAGGGTCAAGGCTGCAAAGCTGACCGCCTTGCCTAGAATTGCTCTTTTCAACAGAGCTGGGGAGGGAAGGAGGAAGTGACCCAGGCTTCCGGCCTTCTCCCCAGTCCCTGAGGATGGCCTAGCCCCTGTGGATCTCCTTGTCTGTTAGAGACGCATATGGAGCATGTACAGGTGAGGTTGTGTGGCTTCTGCAATTTGCTGGAAGCACCAGGGAAGGGCAGGCCGTACATGAAGCCAAAAGGACCAAACACCAGGGGGCCGTTATGACTGTTACAAGAAGTTTAAAAAAACAAAAACAAAACACTGGCTGCTTGTGTGGCGAGTGCAGTCATAAACAATAGCTCGGCAGGCGGGCTGTCCCTCAAACAGCTTTATTTACAAAAACCAGCATCAGCTGGATCTTGGGCCTTGGTCTGCAGCCCTTGAGTGTGAGTCCTCTGCCCACCTCTCTGGGTTTCTTCTTCCCTTCTGTTTGGGCCCGGCTAATCCCTACCACTTTCTGAGCTCTTAGAGCTTCTCCTAGGGGCAGCCCCAGGATCCTGGCATCTGCCTCAGGAGTCAGTCCAGGTCTGTATCCCCCTCAGCTGGTGGCTGTCACCTAGGGCTGGAAACAAAACTGCCCAAGGAAGAGGAAACCTTTGCTAAACCTTGCCTGAAACGTCGTCGTGCTCTTAAAAAATGACTGCATTCTCACAAAACCGAAGACACCAAAGGCTCTTTAGGGCACCTCGTGCTTTGTACAAAATCAAAAAAAAGCTGTCACTGCCGCAGCTCAGGAGGTCTTCCCATAGGTCAATGGAGACTCCAGCCTAATCTGCTCTTTTGTTTCTAATGACTTTTTCTGATTTTAAAAATAATACCTGGCTATTGCTCAAAATAGGAAAATTCAGAAAAGTGTAAAGAAGAAAATTAAAATCACCCATAATCCTACCAGTAACATAACAATATGTTAGCATATTGTTCTGTTTCCTTTATGCTTTTCTATGTATAAATTTACATATATTTTGGACAAATTTGAGATTGTGCTGTATCAGTATTTCTGCCTGGCTTTTCTCATTAAATTGTGAGAATCTTCTCATAACATGATTGCAGTAGCTTCCAAGTGCCTCACCTCTGCGGCCTTTTCTCAGCGCCATGGCCGGGGGATCCTGTTGTGTCCCTGTGCTGCTGCAGAGCCCTCCGGTCCCACATCTCACTCAGGGGAGAGCCAGGACCTCCCAGGGGCCCAGAAGCTCCAGCACTAGTTGACCCCATCACCCCCACCTTATTTCTGCCCACGTGTCTGCTCCAGCCACTCTGGTCTTCCTGCTATTCCTCAGACACGCCAGCCAGCTGCTGCCACAGGTCCTTTGCACATGCTGTTCTCATCTGCCCATCACCCTTCCCCAGATGTGATGGGGCCAGCTCCCTCCCACATATCCTCAAGGTCTTGGCTCACAGGTCAGTTTCCCTGTGAAGCCCGTCTGGGCCCCCTATTTAACCTGCAGCCCCTCAGCACATCCTCCTCTCATACTTTTTCCTCCATGTACTTCTCACCATTCAACGTCCTCTATGTAATGAAATACTCACTTATTCCTTGTCTGGGTATCTGTGAGAGCAGGGGTTTTGTCTGTATTTATTTCACAGTGCCAAGCAGAGCCCCTGGCCTGCAATAGGTGCCCAATTCCACCTTCTTCCAAAGCAACAGCCCCAGATGGTTGGGGGGGTCTCCTCCCCCTGGCCCATCCACCCGCACACGGCCCTTCCTGACTCATTCCACTGCTCCCACACTGGCCCAGATTCCCAACCACCCTGGGGCTCCCCACACCAATTCCGGGGACTCCTCGCTCCCTGTTCAGGAGTCAACAGAAGCTTTGTATCCATCCTGACTCCTGTTCAGCCTTCACAACCTGAGCCCCTTTAGACAACTCTTGACCCCTGTGCACACACATGCACCATCCTATTCCTGTCCACGCCTCTCCATGACCTTGAAATACTTAGGTCATTTATGTCACTTTTGGTTGAAATACTTGGTCACTGTCTATGGTTACGTCCTGTCTGTAACCATAGAAACTGAGTTGTCTTCCCCTCTCAGCCCAGCCTTTCTCTAGTAGCGCTTTCATTCCATTTTTCGTTGATGAGTTAGTTGCAGCAAGCCATGTTCTTAAGCTCCTTTGTGAACATGGAACACATCCTAAAGAAAAGTTCTTGCTGTGAAAAAGCTCCACCTGCCACAGGTTGCCTGGCAGAGCTCACAACCAGCAGCAGGTACTCAGTGAGTGCTGAGTGAGGCTCGGACTCATGCAAGATCCACCACCCTCCCCAGCCACGCCCCCCAAGTACTCTCAGCTGCTGACCCTGTATCTGAAGTGCAATGTGAGTTACAGCTCTGTAGAGGGGTGAGAAGTGCTGAGCAGTGTTTAGAATATACTCAACAAACAGCCACTGCTGCATGCACATGCAAATGCTAGCTGCATTCATTCAAACACCTATGCATAGAATAGGTGTTTATTGAGCGTGAACTTTGCCCCCAGCACTAAACATTTGAAGCATCTGTGAAATTAGACCCCTGCAAGAGGATGAAGTAGGCTCTAATCCTAAGAACTCCAAGGATCAGCTGTGACATCTTGATCTGATCACTTTGGCTTTGTTGCTCCTAGGGTTGCTCTGGGATGTCAGAGAGAGACTAGAGGAGAGAAGGGGATTTAGAGACGGGGAGGGAAGGAGGAAATGCTTACTACCTGGAGGCTTTCTAGGTAATAGAGATTAGTGGTGAGGAGGTAGCAGGTGAGAACATGAGGGCTGCAGTGCACAGCCACCACGATAGTCTGGCTGATGTCCTGTAAACCACAGCCCAATGCACCATCCCTCCAGCTACACCAGGAGCCCATCGCATGCAGCATCATAAGCCCAAGGCCACACAAGCCGGGGTAAGTTCAGGTGCCACTCACCAACCTTGGGAGCCGGTTTCCTGTCCCAGAGAAGCTGCACATAGAACACAGGTGGGCGCATCTGCAGACACACAGACATCCAGTCCCAGCCCCAGGTGCCTGTGGGTTTTGAGTCAGCTGTGAGGGCCCCTCCTGGTCCTCAGCAAGAGGGGCAAGTGAGGGCCAGGCCCCCCTCCTTGTGCATCAGGTTCACACCCTGTGCAAACAGGAAGAAGAGGGCCTTTTATTTCTACCGGAGGAAATGTCTGTCATCTCCCCTGGGTGCCGACGGCTTTCTGTCTTTGTGGGTGTGACCCACAGTGACACTGCATTTGACGTCTTGACGGAGGGCACAGTGCGTGAGTGTGTGAGCCTAGAGAAATGGTCTGTGAAGCTACTTCCATACTGCATGGATGCATACCAATGTTTACTCTATTCTGTTTCTTAAAAAGGCCGGTCAGGACCCAATCAGTGGATCGTTTGAGAACCACTGCTCTAAGCCAAAGATCTCCACGGTGGGGTGCATGCCACTCTGTGCAAAGAAGACATGAGAACTTCTATTCGAACTTATTGAAAATTTTAACTTGTTAGTTTTAATTTCTATTTTGTATATGCTTATTTTATATATTTTTGATAAATATATTATTTGGTCCACTAGATAAATACACCAAAAGATACACATTACATATGTGTAATGCGAGTGAACATTGGTACATTAGAATATAAATGTGCAGAAATGCCTCCCTGATGGGGGTGCACTGTCAGAGAACAGGTCAGAGCCCACCTGCCTGGGCTGTGGCTGGGCCGGCCCTGGGAGCCCTTTGGGTGGAGCGGCCATCTGCCTTCTCCTGAATCTGTGCCAGCCACACCTCTTGCTCCCCTTTTTCCTCCTCACCCACCTAAGATCTGCGATTTCTAAGGCAGAAGGGCCCTGGGAAATTAATCACTTTGCTCCTCAGGTTAAAAATGGCCAGAAATCCATGTGCAGCACACACCCCACTGGAGGGACTCGCCCAGGATTTAAGTGTCTACCAGAGGCCATGCGGGTCCCCGCCTGCTGCCAGGGGTCTGAGGTCTCTTCACTGTCCCAACAGAGAGACTTTCTTTGCGGCAGTTCTTGGAGAAAGTGGAGAATAAATGGTGCCCTTCACACACTTCTTTGCCCATAAACTACCAGTTTATCTCCTTTTAAGTTCATCTTCTGGTAAAATTATCGCAGGGTCCTTAGCCCAGTCTGAAAACTTCTAATCAGCGGTCCCTCTGCTCACAGGACACCCCTGCTGAGGGGCTAATCAGGCCATTCTGCTGCTCCTGGGCCTTTTATGGACTTTCACACATTCCTAGCAAATGAGTGAAGTTTTCTGTTTTCTTATTTAGTCCTGGAATCTTCCTTCTGGCAGGTCTTAATACTGAAATGACAGTGTGATTGCCAGTCCAGGAGGGACACATCACCCTCCTGGGTTAAACTCAAAGCAGGTGGAGCCTCATTTCCCTGTGAGGACTAGGGTGCGATCCAGGGAGGAAGAAGGGTGACATAACTATGACAGAGGTGCAAGTGAGGGTGTGGTCGGCATTTCTGGTTCTGCTGGAGAGACCCATGGACTCTTGGATGAGGAAGGAGGCACTGACTGTTAGCCCCAGGGCAGCTGAAGATTCTTTGGCAGACCTTGGTTTTGAGGGCTGGCTTGTGGGGTCTCACAGGGGTAGTCGCTTCCTGGGCTCCCCACTATGAGATGAGCCTGGCCCAGGGTGTGCAGATTAATGTGCCACATCGTAGGGCACCAGCAGAGGGCAGCCCCTGAATTCTCTGGAGGGTCCCGGCAGGAATGCCGCTGTGGGCTGTGAGACAGCTGGGGTAGGCGGGCAGGTTCCACAAACTGATCTGCAGCTTGGCCAACTGCCCCCAAGCAGCTAGCACCCGGAGGCGGACGAGGTGGACGGGTGCCACTTGCCTCTCATGGGACCAGCCTGCACCTGACAGGGACAGGGTTTTGTCCATAAGAGGGGGCTGAAATGAAAACCATTCGCTCCCACTCCCTCCTCAGATTTTTAGATGTCAACTCTTCCAAAAGCCTTGCCTGTACTCAGGCTTTACATGCAAAATTAGGCAGCCATTTGTGCAGTGCAGGTTTGCACCTGCGTTTTCAACTTCAGTTATCCGAATAGTCACCTCAGCTTGCCAGCCCATTGGGCAGCCTGACCTGTATGCTTCAGCCATTACAGGACGGGGACCAGGGCTAGAATGCAAACACCAAGAGGACAGGATGGAAAAGGCACATCTGCCACGTGCTGGAGGGATGCGGGTCACCCATGGGCTCGGGGCCTCACTCTGGCAGGGCCGGCGGCCTCACACAGGTCTGCAGCATGCTCCTGCAGTGCTCTAGTGTTGTTCAGCCTCTGTCAAACTGTAATTCCAAGGTGGGAATCTCCTCCAGGGTAGAAGCCTCTCCCATAGCAGGTGCGTGGCCATGGCTTGTGGCCAGGCAGGGAGCATCAGTCCAGAGTGCTGGCACCAGTGTTTTACAGATGCCTAGGGTTCGATGTCCCCAGGAAATAAGAGTTTGGCATTGTCCACAGGCCTCTGAGGCCACTACTTCTGTGAATAAAGGGAAGGGAACAGAACGGCCACCCACCCTTGGTTAGTATAGCTGGCATCTGTCCCGTATGAGAATTTGCCTGACCTGCTTTTCATGTCATCTTTAACCTCCTAAAAAAAATGGTCTTTTTTTTTTTTTAATTAAGACAGGGTCTTACTCTGTCACCCAGGCTGAAGTGCAGTGGCGTGACCTCTCAGGCTCAAGAGATCCTCCCACCTCAGCCTCCTGAGTAGCCAGGACCACAGGCGCATGCCACCACGCCCAGCTAGTTTTTATTTTTTACTGAGACTGGGTCTCACTATGTTACCCAGGCTGGTCTCGAACTCCTGGACTCAAGCAGTCTGCCTGCCTCGGCCTCCCAAAGTGCTGAGTTTACAAACATGAGCCACTGTGCCTAGCCCAAAAAGGCCTGATTTTTGAAGACCCACATTTGAATCTCTAAAATGTACCCAACCCATTCCAGTAGTCAAGGGCATAGGTATACCTCAGTGAACATATTCTTTTTTTTACATCAAGATGTAGCAAGAAGGGAAGGGCCTCCTCATACTCTGCAGTGACGAGGGGATGGCAGCAGATTCAATGAGACATCTCAGAAAAGGGGTGAGCAGTGGCAATGGTGCTGCTTGTTCACTGTGTAACTTGGAACAGGTCACTTAACCTCCCTGAGCCTCAGTTTCCTCATCTGTAAAATGGCCACATTGCTGTCACCTCAGATGGTTGATATGAGGGTTGGATGGGCACATGTGGGGATGAAGGTAAAGTCGGCTTGGCCAGGGGTGGTCACCAGGCCCCTTGCTTTTTTTTTTTTTTTTTTTTTGGAGATGGAGTCTCGCTCTGTCGCTCAGGCTGAGTGCAGTGGCGTGATCTTGGCTCACTGCAAGCTCCGCCTCCTGGGTTCACGCCAGCCATTCTCCTGCCTCAGCCTCTGGAGTAGCTGGGACTACAGGCACCCGCCACCATGCCCGGCTAATTTTTTTTTTTTTCAGTAGAGATGGGGTTTCACCGTGTTAGCCAGGATGGTCTCGATCTCCTGACCTCGTGATCCGCCCGCCTCGGCCTCCCAAAGTGCTGCGATTATAGGCGTGAGCCACCGCACCCGGCCCCCTAGCTTCTTACTAGCTTAGTCACTGGCAAAGAGTCCCCAGTTTTGGAAGCCTTTCTCCTTAAAGGCTCTGGGAATTTTCCACACACAACCCTTCAGGATGAGGGGTGCCTATGAGGAGGGCGAAGGAACCAATGTTAAAGGGAATCCTTCCCTCACCACCTCCCCTGCTTAGTCTCCTGAAGAATGACGTGTTTTACAACTGGCAAGTGCTGATCGAAGCCCAGCCCAGCCATCTTGCCTGCCCGTCTCAGTGAGGAGAAGCTCCCGAGATGTCTCCCAACAAAAGCTTCAGGCAGGCAAAGGCCATTCTTCATCTGCTCCTGAGTTTGTGAAGCTTTAAGGCCAGCAACCAGCCTTGGTGGCCTCTGCCGCACTGAGCCATGAGAGTGGGAGCTTCAGGGAAAGGCGAGCGCCCCACAGGAGTCTCTGGAACATGCGAGTCTGGTCCGTGGAGGGTTCTCAGGGAGGATGCTGCCATTGGGAAGCTGAGCTTGCAAACAGTGTTCTAGAAGCTTGCTACTGCAATGGCACCTGCAAAGAACAGCAGCGTCGTCTCTTGGGAGCTGGCAGAAATGCAGAAACTTCGCAACAACCCACACCTATTGAGCTGGAGTTGGCCTCTGTGAAGGATCCCCAGGTCGTTCAGTGCACACTGAAATAGAAACTTGTAGAGCAGGTCTTTGAGCAGAGCCCAGGACACGGTAGGTGCTCAGTCCGTTTTGTTTTCTGAATGGTGCATCCATGAAAAGAGTCATGTGTTGCCTTCTTGTTAAACTGTGAGCACTTGCCCTCCTGCTTGCACCCTTGGCTTCCTGGATTTCCACCAAGATGTGGGTTTCAGGACATGTTCCCTCCCTTGTATCACGCTCCCAAGCTCTGTTGCTCAGTGCTGAGGTTGCTCTTTCCACTCTGGGTCAGTGCAGGGGCCCAAGGGGACACAACTACTTTGCGCTATTTTTCTTTTGAAGCTGGGCACCTCCCACACCGCTGCCCTTCTTTTCGTGTTACAGCCGCTGTCCTCCCTCATGACTGGCTTACCCATCTTAGTCCTTTTTTAAGAAAAAAAAAAAAAAAAAAAGCCCTGCATACATTCAGTTTAAAGTCTCCTCAATCAGACCCAGGGATTTGGGGTGACTATACTCTGGTGCTGTCGTGGACCCAGCGCTGAAATTCCTGGGCTGGCCACACCTCCCCACCAGAGTCAGGAGACCCATGGCTCCAGGAGCTGCGGGGAGAAAGTCTTCTCTGTTCAACCCAGCCACAAGGCTGCAGCGCACTTTAAACCAGGAGTCCATTCTATAGAATTGTTTAAAGGATGATGGAAGAAACTCTTCAGTTTTTCTTACCTTTCTAGACTGTTCTGTGTTTGGAAAGTGGTTGTGGAAGAAAATCACATCTAACCTAAGAAAGCTGGGGAGACAAAGTGTTGGGAAGGGCTTTGCTGAGCCAGGAGGCAGCCACTCGAGGTCACAGAGACCATAGGGTGGTAAGCGGGGTCCCCTGTGGGTTGGTGAGCCCCGGCCCAACCTTTTCTGTCCCATGGACAAGACTGCACCACCCCCTTGAGCTAATCTCCTACCCCATCCGGTTTCATGTTCCCAAGAGCATCGGACTAGGGGGTGGCCCCTGCAGAGGGGCCCCAGAAGAGGGGCAGGCTCTGGGATGGGCACACACCTGCCCAGGTACTCGGAGCAGTCTTCATGATGAATGGATAAAGTTACCAAGATGTTTAAAATATTGATGTTATCATTTTGTTTCCATTTTGTATGGAAGTTGAGAATGTGTTCTCTTTCCATTAAAAAACATGAAAAGTTTAGTTTTTGGGTGCATTGGTTATGTGTGTGCACATCTATGTAGGAGGGGGGCGTCCACCTGATGAACAAACATGGTGACCCCACATGCAGATAGAGCCACTGGAGTCCTTTCCTTTCCAGATGGCACCTTGGTGGGAAGGGGTGCACCCTCAGGCTGAATCCACACCACACGGGAGGGCAGAGCCGCCTGGCTTCCCTGCAGCATGGAGGCCTGTGTGCGAGACAAGTCTGCACCAACTTGCAGAGTGAGGAGCTGGGAGCAGGCGGTTCGCCTGCCTGGCTGCTGCAGGGATGCTGGGGATGCTGAAGCTTTGGATGAGGCATTGAGGACTTTCTTCTTTGAGGCAGGAGCTCTTACTTCTCCTGCCATCTGTTGAAGCTGCCTATCTTGGTGGAAGCTTTTTGCCTTCACTTTCAGCCCCGGCCTTTGGCTGGGGTTGCTAAGGCATGAGGGATGCATGCTGTCTCCCCACCCTCACTCTCTGTCTCCGCCGTGAAGGGGGCACATTGCGGTCACTTGTGAGCAGCCTCTCGGTGGCCGCCCAGTGCTCAGTGACCTGTGGCACTGCTGAGGGGCCAGGCACTGTGCTCCTGGCTGCTGTGTCCCCTGATGAGAATAGGGAGCCTGGAAATCCATGCTAACATTCAGATCAGGGCCCCATTTCTTCTGGACGTGCACACAACAACTGTTGGTGCCTGGATTTCCTGATTTTGAAAACAGTTTTCAGTACCAACTCAACAGAATCACAGGAGGACTAAGTGAAACACTCCAGGCCTGTTCCTTTGGGGAGAAGGGAATCATTTGAGCCCAGCCTCAGCATTATTGCTGCCATGATTGCTGTGTAATGATGTCCCAAGTGCAGGCGCGTGGCAGGTGTGTTTAGAACGTGCTCCGATGCCAGTGAGTGAGATGAATGGAGGACTGCGCTCACTGTGCCCTGCTGCTCTGTCTTTCTCTATACCCTGTCAAGTGGGCAGAGAACACTGGGGTCCAGGAAGCTGGCTCCCAGGCATTTGGAGAGCCCCACGGAGGGCTGTGGGAGGGAACAGGCACTGGTTTGTTCTCTGAGTAGCACTTAGGAGGAAGCAAATGAATACAACCATAAAATAGAGCAAAACAGCTGAGCCTGGTTGGAGGAAATATTTCAAAGGAAATAATCCTAGATTTAGATCACACATGTTGGAGCCCAGAGTGAGGTTTTTCATAACCTCCCTGTGAAAGGCAGATATTCGTAGTGGAAATGCTAACAGCCATGTGCCTGGGCCGGGTCTGAAGGCAGCTGGAACCCGCAGCCACCCTGCTCCTGTGATCTGCTCCTGTGATCTGCTCGGCCTGCATGGAGCAGCCCTGTGATGGGGTCACCCTTTCTCATGCCACTTAAACTCAGCAGGGCTTCTGGGTTTTTTGTTTTTGTTTTTTTAACTCATCAAGGTGCTACCAGCTGCAAATGCTAGTTCTGTATCTGGGTGAGACCTGGTGTTTCCCTTCACTGATTCACAGCATTGAGGGGAATCTCCTAGACCAGGCTGACGTCAGACTCGACTCCTGGTAGGTGTGGGGGACAGGCCCCTCCTGGCACCTGCTGGCCTCTCATGCAAGGGCTTAGCCTATATCCTTAGCCTATGCTAAGTTTACACCTGTGGCTGGCCACAGAGCGGGCGTGACTCTGCCCCAGGTAGCCTGCACTTCCATAGTGGCTCACGTGGTCCTTCACTTGCCTGCTATGGTTCCCACCTTTGTGGATTTCACTGACTCACTGCCTCTCTCCCCTTCCTTTCTGAATCCTGTAAGTCCTTCCTGACCACTGCTGAGTCCCGTTTTTCCCATGAAGGCTTCAAAATGCCCCCCGGTGGCCTACCTGCAGTTTTCAGAAAGCCCTTTGGCCACTGGCCTAGGTGCCTCTGTGGTGCCCTACAGCACAGAGCCCAGTCGTGCTGCTGCAGAGACCCTATAGGCCCCAAACCCAAAACAGTACCCTGGCAGACAGAATGTGCCAGCCCTGCACACAACCACCCCACCCTGCTCAGTTTCTGCTTGGTGAGGAGAAAACTCAGAGACAGCTCCTGCTTCTTCCTGCCCTGAGCTCTGTGCTCCTCCAGGGAAGTCTGCCCAGAGGGCAGCTGGCATTTACTCAGTTTTTTCTGCTACTTCTGGAAAGGTGAGGGAGAAAGAGTGGAAACTCACAGGCATTTACCCAGCCTGATGGCATTTGCTTAACCCAGCTTGTAGCAATCATCCCATGATGATTCTAGCATCATATTTTCTTCCCAGCCACCTCTGTGTACACAGTAAAGAGTTCCCTCTGCTTTATTCTTTCAAATCACTGTCAGCTCCCCATATAGCTATGCACTTAGGCTGAGCCGAGTACAGCCTAAGAAGGAAGGGGCTCCATTGGGCACCCAAGTGGGAAACTTCCTCCAGGTGTAGGGTCAGGGGACACTGTCAGTCACAGATGGTGAATTGACCTAACTGAGGCCCCGAGCACCAGCCCAGGGAGCCTTTTCTCACAGCTGGTACCTCCCCAGGCTGTGTAATTCACGGACCTTCCCCCAGTGGGTGTGCCTGGGCTGCCCCTCCCAGCCCCTCCAGGTGATGCCACGGCCCTGAGAGGAAGGATATGGCTTAGCCGGCCAAGAGGGTTTATTCCCCGGTTGCTCATGGACTTGAACCTTCATACCACCTTTCCTGATAAGCACCACCCAGGATCAGACTTTCGTCAAACTCTTCGCTGCGCACAATGCCTGCTATCTTGTAGAACAGTGGGAGACGTGGGAAGGAGTTGTGTCCTGAGACCTGGCCAAATCACTCAAGATGACAGATTATTGACACCTCCTGGGGTGCGCTCAGGCCAGCTTCCGGGGCTTGACAGCCTGAGTGGAGGCAGTTACTGAAAAGAGCTTCCATGGTTCATGCTGACCAGAGCAGACTCCCCTGCCACAGCCAGTCACCAGCCATTAGAAAGTGCATTCCAGTCACATGCTTTGAAATCTCCTCCAGGGACCTGCAGTGCTCAGGGCAGGCTGGGAACCTGCTGTCATGAAGCATGCAGGGCCAGCCCACGTCTTCTGATGTGGGGCTTCCTTCCCCTCTTGTCCCTAGTCCCTCACTGTCTGCAAGGCTGCACCGTGCATCCCAGAAATGGCCAGCAGTTGAAAAGATTGGGGCGACAAGGTAGTGGCCCTTGGAAAACTCCTCTCTCTATGAATCCCCTCTCTCCGTCATGTCTCCTGGGGTTTTTGAGCTGCTCCAAAAACCTTTTCAATAAAACCTATGCCACCGCACCAGCCTCTTCTGTGTTTTCCCTGCAGTCTGACAGATTTGAACGTGTTGCCAGTTTGTGAATGGAAATGTGGCCTGGAGAGTGCAGAGGGCTGGTGTGGCATGCGACCATGATTTAATGAAGCCTCCCCTCTCCCCTTTCTCACTCAGCTCAACGACTCCGCCAAGCAGCTCATTGAGATGGACAAGCCATGCCCAGCCGCTGCATCCAGCTGCAATGCCTCCCTGCCCTCTGACTCCGGCGCTGTGGCCAGCATGGCCCCAAGTCCCACATTAAGCAGCTCAGGGGCGGTCAGTGCCTTTCAGCGGCGTGTGGATGGCAAGAAGAACACCAAGAAACGCCACTCCTTCACCGCCCTCAGTGTGACGCACAGATCCTCCCAGGCTGCCAGCCACAGGCATTCCATGGAAATTAGTGCTCCAGTGTTGATCAGCTCCAGCGATCCCCGAGCCGCGGCCAGGATTGGAGACCTTGCTCATCTGTCGTGCACTGCTCCCACCCAGGTAACATCCCGCGGGCCAGAGCAGGCATCCCTGGGTTCTCTGAGGTTCTGTCCTCAGCTCCATGTTCAGTGTCCCCTGTTCCTCAACTAGCATGGAGGCCACCCCAGAACTGCCTTTTGGGGTTGAGTAGGGTTTGTCCCTACTTGGCACTGGGGCCCCCCTAGAAGCGTGGAGAATGGTGAGTGTGCCCTCCCTGGTTCAGAAGATGGCCTTGTGGTGTGTTAGCTGATTCTCAGTGGTCCAGGGAATGTCTGAGTAACACCCACCCACCTCATGACAAGGTTTTTCCCATGTCCGTTGGCTTCTGGATGTCTGATTATGTCCTGGAAGAGTCTTGGCTTAGTGCTACCACATTTTTACCATCTCTGCAATGTTTGCTAATTTCCCTTTCAAGAGAAAGAAGGAGCCAGAGCTCAGAACCAGAATAAAGTACATTGTTGAGTACTTTCGTTACTGTTGTTTCTACAGATACCTTCTATTTCTAGACTCCATTTCCACTAGTTTTTTTTGTAAATTGAAGTAACCAAAGCAAAGTATTTAAAGGCTGGGCACAGTGGCTCATGCCTGTAATCCTGGTGCTTTGGGAGGCCAAGGCAGGAGGATTGCTTGGGGCCAAGAGTTCAAGATCAGCTTGGGCAAGACCCTGTCTCTAAAAGCAACCAGTCAATCAATAAAATAAAAATAAAATGATTTAAAGATTTTTTAAATAATGAGCAATATTTAGTAAGTACTTGCCTGTGTAGCTCTGATAAGACCCCTCACAGTGGCATGCACAGGGGAGGAGTTGGGCAAGTTTCCCCTTTATGAATGCAGAGACTGCAGCAGGAGATGGAAGGGGCTTTCCAAGTGCCCGGCAGGGTGACCCTGCAGCCACACTCCTGTGCCATTGTCATCTGACCTCCTGCAGGACTGTGGCAGATGTGCATGGGTGAGCCCAAGGTGCCCACACAATGGTGCCCACGCCATTTCTCCCTGCGCTGCAGCCTTCCACCCAGCGGCCTACCTGCCACCACACTCCACATTCCCTCCAGAGCCCCTCTGGCTGCCCTGGACACGCCTCAGAGCAAGGGCGCTGATCTGTGGGGAATCTGGGGCAGACACCAATAAGCAACTGGCTGGGAAGAACTGTCTTATTCAAAATCACAATGAACTCAGACAACTTTACACAGAGAATTGTCTTAAAAATTGCTGAGCTTCTGGAGAAGGGCCATGTGATCTACATGTGCCACATCAACCTAGAAATGCCCCCTACACACACGTGCACACACGCACGCACACACACATATTACATGTACACTTGAGCACATGCACACCCACACGTATGCACTCCCACGCACATGTGCACTCACACACATGGCACACACATATACCTGCACACCCACACATACACTTACATATGCACTTACGTACACCACCATCCACATGCACACCTACACATATATACATGCACACACATATACACATATACATCTGTGCACACATGTGCACTTATATGCACCCCCTCCACATGCACACACATGCATACAGGTGCATTTACACACACCCCTCCAGGTGCACACCTGCACATATGCATGCACACACACATATGTATACACATAACACACGTGCACACATGCACACACTTGTGAACTTATATGTGTCCCTTCCACATATACACCCACACATACACCCGTGCACACATGTAGACATTTATACATGCACACACACACACTGGTGGATACACACTCACCTACAGGCATATGTGTGCACACACACACAAACGCTGGCTCTCATCGGCAGCTGAGGCTGAGGTCTGGAATGGGTGCTGTAGTGTCTGGAGCCATAACCATGCAGTCATCTGCCCGCATGGTTACCCCACTGCCTGGAAGCTCCCACAGCCTGTGCCTGGGAGCCATATTCCCCAAAGAACAGCCATTGGGGCTGCTAGCGCATTTTCTGTAAGGGGAAAAGCATAACCTTGGTCCCAACCCTAACTCCACTCCTGACCTGGGCTAAATTCTTCTTGAGCACCTCCTATTTGGAAATTCCTGGGAGGGGCATGGTGACTCAGTGGCGGACCAGCGTGGCTGTGCTCCCTGCGTGTGTGCACATCTGGGGGGTAAAGCCACAAGCAGTGGCTCTTGGAATAGTCTTGCTTATTCTTTGCTCAAACATCCTTGACACTGGGCGGGTTGTCATGGTAGTGCTAAGACTCGGGGGAGCTCACCCTGTTTGTCACCAACGACAAAGTGTGATAACTCTGGCCCAGAGCTGGGGTCCCTCCTTGGCAACCTGAGCAGCCATTGGCAATGTGAACAGTCGAAAGTTGTGTTGTGAAACAAATTTGGCTCAAAGGGAAGTTGCGGCAGGTTTGAGGGGTACCCCTAAGAAGAGGACTGAGGAGCAGCAGCCTGGCCCTTGTGGACCACTTGGGTAGGTCTTTTGTCTCCTTCTTCCTAGAAGAGCAAAGGCCACTCTCACTGTAGTCAGGGACCCCCATCAGCCAGAGGGAGGGCCCTTCTTCCTGATCACCAGCCAGAGGTGGCCCTGGAACTGCCAGGCCAGTGCCTATCCTGACAAGTATCTGGCCTGTGTCCTGTAATTTGTGAGTAATATGTCCAAAGCTGCCCTTGGTGTTCCTTGGAGTTCTAAAAAAGGAGCCCACAGGGCCCATGAACTTTGCAAAGCTGCTGCTGTGTCCCAAGAGGGCCAGGGGCATCTTCTCTGCCACTTTCCCACAGGCCCCTGAGACGTGGGCTCAGCACACACAGGTACCGGTTTCCTCTCCTTCCTGCATCCTCACCTGCACCAGCCTCTCATGTTGCCACAGCCTCTGTGTTAAAACAAGCAGAGGGAACCTTTCTAAGCTCCCTGCAGTCTGATGTCTATTGGGGCAGGAAGGGAACAGATGTTTCTATTAATTTGCATACTACCTGGCTCCACAGGGATTGGAATTAGGGATTGGCGGGACTGGGATCCTGGGATCCATTTTCTAGCAGTTTGACTTGAAGCGAAAGTCATGGCCAGGCTACTGACTTTAGTTTGGGTCACCTCAAAGGGCAAGAGGTCACATGAAGCAGTTGCCACCTGTCTCCCTGTCCTGATTTAATCGAGCTGCCAGGAGACAGAAGGTGCACCTGGTGCAGGTGTGAGCTGTGCGTGCTGCCCCTGCGGGCTCTAGTGTGCTATGGTCTGGATGTGCCCATAGACCAGGCCCTCCCAATCTGCCCCTGCTCTGCACTGCCTTCCTGGTTCCTACAACTTGTTGGCTGTGTGCATCTGACCAGGAAGTGCCTGGCCTGAGGACTGGCCCATGGAACCCAAGGCGAGCCAGACTCAGGTCCTGCTGTGACCACAGTGCTGCAGGGATTCTCTTCCCCACCATGCTGGCCACAGCCCGGGAGAGGGAGCCCAGGCACAGGATTCTGTGGTTAGTGGGTGGCACTTCGGCTTTGATCATTGGCCTGGAGAAATTCAGCATTGCTGTGTCATGGGCTCGTCCACAAACAGAGGCCCCTCACATGCCAGCACTGCCATCGTGGGAAATGTGGAGTGGACAGAGCAGGAAGGCCTGCAGCCCCAGGCTCCTCGGTGCCCACAGCATGGCCCCAGCAAGGGCCACTGCAGCAGCCAGTCCCCTGCCTCTCACAGTCTTCTTGGGACCCAACGTGTCCATTCAGGCTGTGATAAAGTACATCTTGACTGACAGGATGAATTCTTTTTTTTTTTTTTTTAAATTTTATCTTGCACACAAAACAAACATTTTCTAAAAATACATACAAACAAAAAGATGCATATCAAACATATTAGGAAGGTTGCACATGGGAAGTCAGGGAATAGAAATGGGGGGTGCGAATTAAAATAAATGAGAGAGGGACTTTATATGGATCAGTGATAATAGCTCAATCCTCCACTCAACAAAGAAGAAGGAGAAGGAAGAGGAAGAAAAAGAAAGTGGGACAAAGGATCAGAAAGGGAGGAAAATAGAAAAACTTAGAGTATGACTCCACGGTAGACCCGTTCCGTTGTCACTGAGTTGGTTGGTTGGTCTGTCTGTCGCATTTTTCATATGTTTCGCCATGTTGGCCAGGCTGGTCCCGAACTCCCGCCCCGGCCCCCCAGAGTGCCGGGACCACAGGCGTGAGCCACCACGTCCAGCCCCCACATTGCCCCTGGCCTCCGTGGTAGACCTCCCAGACGGGGTGGTCGGGCAGAGGCGCTCCCCACATCCCAGATGAGGCGGTCGGGCAGAGGCGCTCCCCACTTCCCAGACAGGGCGGCCAGGCAGAGGCGCTTCTCACTTCCCAGACGGGGCGGCCGGGCAGAGGCGCTCCCCACCTCCTCCCGGACTGGGCGGCCGGGCAGAGGCGCTCCTCACTTCTTCCCGGACAGGGCGGCCGGGCAGAGGCGCTCCTCACTTCCCAGACGACGGGTGGCCGGGC